>NC_139043.1:117701533-118214033 GCF_965140915.1 Aythya marila | reverse complement strand
TAATGTGGGTAGGAGTGTGGCACAGGTGAGCTAGGAAAGGCTGCAGGTTGGAGGAAAAAGAATGCTCCACAGGTGCCTCATGCTCTTGAGGTTTCCTAAGGAATTGCTCTGGGAGCTGTTCAATAATCCTAAGGAAGGTTTTCACTTCTCACTTAGATTTAAATAGGAAAACTGCACAGCTGGGTCTTTGAAGGGAAGCTTGAATGCTTTGATTACAATACTGGTATTTGCAGAGCCCAAATCTTGTAATCTTTATAACATTTGTGTTTCTAGTCATTGTCATCTTTACAATGTGTTTCAATTTAAAAGCCTCATTGAAAATACGTTTTCCAACAAACCACTACAGTATATATATAAAATTAATATAATTAATGAAAAGATTCTTGAGTGGAACTACTCTCTTACATAATTCTGTCAACTTTGAAATTTTGATTATTTTAAATCAATAATATTGTCAGTACATTCTGCTTCTTGAAAATAGAATTCATCTGGTACTGGAAAATTAATGTTTTGCTTGGGGCTTTGCCCTTTACCTAATGTAAATTAGAGAAATTGATTAACACAATAGAAAAAAGTTATACCTTCCCCTGTAATATATTTTTGATAGCTGTTGCTTGATAAATTAGTATATTGTACATTTTAAAATGAATATGATTTATTGCTGGTGTCTGCCATATGAAGAAACACACACAAAAAATTTGTTTGCAGGATCATTGACTTGAACATATCAATGGCACTGTTGGACAATTCTTGCTGAGTGTTAAGATGATTTATGTAACAGACCGAAGGTTTCCACAGTAATGCATTATAGTCTCAAGCTATCAAGCCTTGTTCATGCAGAGACAAAAGAAACTGAAAAAACACTTGCTTCTGAAGGTCCTCCATTAAGGAATTAGAGATAAGGTTGATCCTATTAAAACAAACTCCTAGAAGTATCTACTGTTGAATATATTATCCTAACTCTCATACATGCATAAGGTACATTGCTGTTTTTCCTCTTCTAATGAGCTCATTGTTTTTACATTATTATTGATTCATAACTATTTCAGTTATGTAACAATGTGTTCAATAATAGAAGAGTAGACTGCCTGAAGCATCTATCTTTTAAAATCTGGCATCTTTCCACAATTCAGATGCAGAAGCCTTGGTGCAAATGAAAAATTAAGACACGCTCTACATAGTTGGCAGTACCATTCATTTCATTTAAATTAAATATCTATAGGCAAATTTCAGTTTTTAAGGAATTGTTGCTAATATCAGATTCTGTTGAATATGTTCACAGTGACTGATGCAACCACTGAGCACACAGATTAGACTTATTGAATGTATATTATATCTTCTGTGTTGACATACACTAATGGTTCTGCTCTTTCCAAAGGGATTTATATTGGATATTTGAATGCTTGCTGCCTCTTATGGTCAGTTTGTTTGTAATTTCTTTGGTTTAGCTTTTCTGATTACTTTTTAAAGTTTTGTTAAATTTATTTTGAAATATAAGTAAGCTTTTCTGGTGAATAGGCAATCACCACTGTAGATTATTTAAGCAGAAGGTCTTTATTTTTATTTCCTCCTTTATCCTTATTCATTTTTCCTCAGAGAATAGGAAATATTTCCTCTCTCTATTTCCCTTTACTTATGCAGTCAGGTTGTGCAAGCATTTCCCTTATTCTTCTGATAACAATGACTATTTGGCTTCTTTAAAAATAAAGATACTAGATTTTCTTGGTGTTCTTAGCATAACAGGATGCTTTGCTCTACTGTTGCTAAAGTAAAGACCTTTGACATACACCCCTCCCCTTACTCCCCTTACACCCCTACTTTTGCCCCTCTTCCCCATCTTCTGGGTTTGGCCAGGTTAAGTGGCATAAAAATTAAATTGAAGCAGACCAGCAAAGTCATTGTTCAGGAACAAAAGCTTGGACTTGGATTGGACGGTGAATCAGGGTTAAGTGTTTGTATCATTTTATTCTGGCAAGCTGTTCTCATAAAATTATAGGCTAAGGTGGCTCAGATAGAGGTCTCTTGATCTCATGGTGGATATCTGAAAGATCATCTGATTTATGGAGTTTTCATCATTTGGGGCAGAGATGTCACAGATATTTAACCTGAAACACAGAACATTGTCTTTTAGATTTGAGAAGGCATCCTTGATTCAAACTGTTTACTCATAGTTTCAAGTCTGTTAATAGCCCACATTTAAGGACGGTTAGTTTTGAGGTATCCGCTATGTAACTCCCATGTGAAATATGATGAAATCTACTTGCAATAAATTCAGGTGTAATGAAAATGCTCTTTATTATGAAGTCAAATTAAAGCCTGTGTCTGTTCAGTGCGTTGCAGTGGTTTTTATTGTGTTACCCTGCAAAAGACTTTCTCTCTGGAATGTAATAAAGACCTAGGAAGTTTCCCTAAACTGAAGAGCTGATAAAAACCTCAGTCACTCCCACAGTCATGATATGAAAGCACAACCACTGTCAAAGTTCCTGGCAGCTCTGTGGTAAAGTAAATAAAGAATTTACTGCTACTCTTTTTGATTCAAAAGTGAAAAGGAAAGCTTGACAGTCCTTCTGTGACCAGTAGAATGAAAAGGAGCTATTCCATGTCTTTCTAAGAACACAAAATCATGCTGATACTAAAGACAGCCATGTAAGAAAAAAAAAAAAAAAACAAAAAAAAAAACTTGTTGTTCGAAAGGGGGGGGGGTGGAGGAGAAGGGGGAGACAAGGGAAAGGGAAGAAGGAGTGCTGGGGAAGACCCTAATCCTTCTACTTGTGCACCAGAAAATCCTATGAGAGGTAGGTTGTGGGGAAGGAATTTGCAGGTGGCTCTGCGCTGTTTCACAAGACCCGGAATTAGAGATAATGAGGAAACAAGTGGTAGAAACAAAAACTTGAGCAAGGTTGAGATAAAGTAAATTGGCTACAGTGTTAAAGATGAGCTTTGGGCAGTGGTTAATTGCTGTCTGGCTTCAGGCGCGCATCTGAGGGCCTCTAACCAATTGTATGATAGATTTGGGCACGTGGATGGAGCGTGGGGCTATGGGGAAAGTATATGTAGTAGTGAAAAAGGGCAATAAACGTCTCCTGCTCAAGAGTCAGTAGTGAAAAAGGGCAATAAACATCTCCTGTTCAAAAGCCATCAGGAGTCCGTGTCTTGCATCCCCTCAGTAGGTGGATGCTATAGGCCACAATTATTATTAATGCATATGAGCTGTACTTATGAACTGTAATTTGTTACAGGGAGTATAACCATCCCTAATGTTTTTGGTGGTAAATTATGGCTTTCATTTGAAATTCCTGATAAATGACTTGGGATGGAAGAGATTCTCTAAGAAAGTCCAGGGGTAGGGACAGGATAATGGCTGCCCCGGAGCAGAAGCTCATTCTGCAGGGAAAACCTGGGGTCAGGGCTTGTGCCTTCAGATGTTTTTTGGGGAAGATAATGGCATAACAATCCAGGAAAGCCCACTGCCACTCTGGACCAGTTGCAACCAGGGAGACTCCTTAAGAAGGCTTTCCTGATGGCAGGGGGAGAGATGGCACGGTTGTAGGAGTGGATGTTTGGAGCTTGTAGCTCCTGTAGGAAGGCCAAATGTCTATCCTATTTCTCACTCCTTGTGTAGTTGCAACATGTTTGTTTCTGCGATATGTTAGGTTTACTACAAACTTATAGGACCATTGGCTTCTGATGTACCATTGTGCCAAGTCATTACAAGAATCTTAACCATGCTGCTGGACATGAGAAACCATAGTGCTGTCATGTTACTGTCATGGTACTGTTAAAGTAGCTTCCCTGAGGAACAATATATACATATACTAGGTATCATAATACCATTTTGCCTGGAAAATGTTAGGTGAATTGGGTGCTTCATAGGTACTCTCAAGTTTCTGTCCATTCCATTAGCATATGGCTTGAATTCTGCCTAGCTTTACTGAAGTTGACAAGTAGTTCATATTTTTTTTATTAATTAAATTAATAAAATATATAGGATATTTAAATATATAGTGCTTTATAACTGGCTATTTTTTTTCAGTCACTACCATAGCGTGATAGAATTTCATTTACTATAGTCAGTGATTAATCCTACACAAACTGTATATTGTTTTGTCATGATACTATTGCCTCTACTGTACTACTCATACTACTTAAGAAGCTTGCTTAAATAATTGACAATGATGTGGGATCAAATACAGTCTAACTGGTTTGCAAGTAATAACCATGGTGTGATTATTTTTTTAAAAGTAATCAACCTGGTATTTAAAATGCTTAGTCTATATTTAAAATGCTTATTTCATATAACATATATAAAGTAATTATGTAGTTACACATGACACAACTTGGGTTGTGGAATTTTATGACATAGTATTTTACTTCCTTTTTAGTAAGTTAATGTCCTAAAGGCAGTTCAATTGCTTTACCATTTTTGAAGTGTTACTAATTAAAGACAGTTGAAACAGCATGTCTGAATCTAACCACAGAAAAAGCTGGAGGTGCAGAAATAAATAGCTGATTTGATGAATAATCTGTGTTATTGGTGTGGGCACATCCAGACTGTCAATAGTTTGTTTAAGAATATTTGCTTCCACAGCAAATGTAAATTGAAGTCCATTCTTCTTGTTAAAGTGGTCAGAGAATAACACAGAGTTTTGTCCTACTCTTGCTTCAGGCAAGTAGGAGGCCAGATCTCTTTTTTCTCCTCTAAAAGGTATTGAGCAGAGACATGTCTCCCATTAAGGAGAGCACAGGGGCAGGGAGAGAGGAAAATCTGGTGCCAGAGAAACACAGCTAGAAAGAATGGGCAGAATCAAAGTCCTCACAAATAAGAATTGTGATATCACTGGCAAACTTTTCATCTCCATGTTCTGTTGTCCTGTTTCATTCTTTAGAATTTTACTTTTGTCTTTGCAGTCTATCCTTCCCATTCCATTTCATACTGAGATAATCAATAACAGAGGTGTAAAATTTGTTGGGAAATAAACAAAGCAACCAAAACTAGGGCATTGTGCACTGGAGGAAGTTCTATGTTCAGCAGCTCATTGAAAACATGCAACATTGTTTGTTGTTGATCCAATTTATAGTTTTTATATCTGTGCTCACCCACAAAAGAGTAATTTTAGCCATTGGTCAGGACAGCATTGCTATGATGACTAGCGAAAAAGCCCTTTGTTGATAATTGGGCATTGACTCTTCCCTTGTCCTTCTGCATGAATTCATACACCATACTGTCCTCCATTTACAAACTCATACTGTGGAACACACTGTCTTCTAATAGCTGCTCTTTGAAATTATGGCCTCCTTTTCATCATTTGCAGAAGCAGAATGTATTTAAATCCTTGCACTCCCAGAGTTAAGAAAGGCAGTGTTCAGAGCAGGGCCATGTTGCAACAAAGGGGCAGGAAGGGTGAAGCTAGGTTCCCTGTGCTATAAATCTGAGCACTGTGGGTGTAGGATGTGCAGAGTGATAGTTTGCAAAAGGAGATGAAGATTATAGCTGTTCTCACAAAAGCAGAGCAGACTTTCCGAGTGAACAACTGTAACTGATCTTTTTAACTCTTGATTTGGATCATGCATCTAGCACTGCTCACCTTTTTCCTTCAAGAAATCTAAGCATAACCACCACTGTTCCCCAAATGAGCCTACCTGCTGTATGAAGAATGTAGATAAATAAAAGCAATTAATCACACAGAATCACAGAATTTCTAGGTTGGAAGAGACCTCAAGATCATCGAGTCCAACCTCTGACCTAACACTAACAGTCCCCACTAAACCATATCCCTAAGCTCCACATCTAAACGTCTTTTAAAGACTTCCAGGGATGGTGACTCCACTGGATGTGGATGTGGATGGTGAACACACATCCACACAGGGATGGTGTTCCAACGTCTAACAACCCTTTCGGTAAAGAAGTTCTTCCTAAGATCCAACCTAAAATTATCTGCCTTGGTGCATTACTCTGACTTTGCCTATGACTTTTTCTTGGGTCACATTGAATTGGATGACTTAATGGCAGTGGACAACAGAAGTTTAAACAGTTGCTTTATGGAAAAACTCATTTAGATGACTGAAAACATATGTATGGTTGAGTTTATAGATTAAGAAAGGAAAAATCTGTATTTTACAGATACTATAGATGTATTTTTATAAACGTAAAGGATGTTCATACAAAGTATGTGCTATTTCCGTATTTATTTATTTTTCTTTGTAGCAAAATAAATGCATGGTTCTCCTGTAAGCCTAAAAGCGATATCTTTCTTCCTCACTGTATAATTCTTGATCTGAGTGGCAGGGAGTCTTGTGAACCATTTTGAGCCAATGTTAATTTTATAAATTGCATTCCCTTTTCCACTATTCCCGTGAAAAAGGTATTCAGCTAGATGAACACTCTTGGAAAATTTTAATAGGACCCTTGAAATCTGTTTGAATTCAGCTTCTTTTTAAAAAATCTCTTTCTAATGGAAGCTGTGAAAGTATCAGAGATTTTTATGCCTTAGAGGCAATTTTTCTTCCATACATAATGGTGAAACTCCACTGTTATAATATACGGGTGTTTAAAATATTCTCTTTGTAAAATTGAAGTTCCTGCTTAGAAGTATGTGAGTTGGGCACTTTTTGTTTGTTTTGTGTGACTTTTATTATTCCTATTCAGTATTCAGATGACTTTCATAGCATTTTCTATATTTGTTTTTCAGTCTTTCCCTGGCCCAAGTCTTGAAAGTGAAGATTTCAACATACCTCCTATAACTCCTCCGTCATTGCCTGACCACTCACTGGTACACTTGAATGAGATGGAGTCTGGATACCACTCTCTGTGTCATCCAATGAACCACAATGGCCTCCTTCCATTCCACCCACAAAACATGGATCTACCCGAAATTACAGTTTCCAACATGCTCAGCCAAGATGGGACACTGCTTTCCAATTCCCTCTCTGTGGTAAGCATTTTTAGTCTTTCCCTTCTGTACTGCTGTAAGTTGTAAAAATGTGGATATATAGACCTGGGGCCATGTCCTGCACCACTGAAGTCATGGAGTAAGGTGGTCTGGCTCTGGTTTTTACATCATTACTGACTCTGAAATATATCTCTCACTGGAGGCAGTGGGGTTTTACAGATGAATTCATCAAAGCCAGGATGATACCCACTGCCTTGATATTACCCTGCCTTACAAGGATGTAAATAATGACAAAAGCAGGCCCAATGCTTTGATTTCATTGGAGCAGGATTTGGATCCAGATGGCTGTTGTTCTGTATTTTTTCTTATGAGGCTCTTTCCATTCTAATTTGCATGTACTGAGAGATGTACAAAAATTTAATATCTTCTTTCTTGTTTACCACACGTTTGGAAAACAGCAAATGTTATTTCTGATTCTAGGCCAAATCTTATAGCCTTTTTACAGTTCCCAGTCCTTAGCCAGCCAGAATCCAATTGAAATGACTGGACGATTTGCTTATAAAATCTGTCAGATAGTCATTATGGTCGTAATCTTGGGAAGCCTGATATTATAAATCACTTCTTTGAATGTTAAATTGCTTGCAACAACTGCAGAGCTACTTTACATGTTACATTTTCAAGTGGGCTCTACAAATAATTAGTATACGTCCTGCATCCCAGCTCCAGACAAGATCTTTCTACAGAGGAGGCTGTTATTTCATGTTGACATAGAATTCTAAACCAAAGAGTGAAAAATCCCATGGAAGAATATGGGGCCTGATCTTATGTGGGGCTGACATGTCTTCAGGCATTATGCTAGATGGAACTGCAGATCTAGATATACAAAGTTAAGGATTTGCTCTTTGAATTGTCTGGGCTTCTCTCCAGGAGAATCAGGAGCTTAGGGAGCTTTGTCCCATCTGGGAGGCTCTATGTGTAGACACTGAGACTGTTACACCTTCTATCTTGCTAACTCCTCACTATGTTGCCTAAAAAAATAATAATAAAGCAGGCCTGTGAACCTGCATGAAATCTGACAGTATGTGGAGCAGAACGTAGATGTTTGGGAACTGAGAGATCTGAGCTCAGCTCTCCATTAGACCCTCAGACTAACAGTCCCAGGGACAAGCTGGGAAAGCTGTGGTGGACAAGGAACTGAGGATGTGAGCTGGCAGGAAAACAGTTAGTTTACATAAAAAAATCTGCCTTGTCACAGGGCTTGATTGCAACTTAATTAAAATAAAGCTTCCTTGATTTCAAGGAGCTCTGCATTCCCTCTGAGGATGTCCAACAAGCTGTACTGCAGGGGGCTAGTCTTGGCTTCTTAGTGCTACTTAATGCTGTTTACTTTTTATTGATTTACAAGGATGTTGCATGCTTTGTGTTTGAGGTCAGAATCTGACCCCAGGGTTATGTTCAATAATAGGAGGTAGGGGAGAGGAAGATTTTAATGCAGAAATATAATTATTCTTCATGGAAATGTTTTGAATTTTACTTGCATTTCTACAAAACTGATAGCATACATTAAAGAACATGAGATAAATCATATGCAGGGTTCTCAGGATCATAACTATGAAAGGACCTGACAAAGTAAGAGGAGCTCATGACATTCCAGTCAAGACAAGCAGTATTTTATTGGATTGACCTCTTTTGAGCCACGGTTATGGCTGAAAACTATGCATTCTTTTAAGCTCTGATGTTCCACATTAACCTCTCACAACAGGCTCTGAACAAAGGGCCTTGAGAGTTTGTAGATCATCACAGTAAATTATTGCATCAAGGGCAAATAAATAAATAAATAAATAAAGCATAATACAACTAGACAATTTTGCTATTGGGACTTAGTGTAGGTCAGAAAAAATGAAAATCAGAACTCAGGGAAATATGCACTAAATTTAAATAGTCATTTCTCAGAATTCGGTCAATAAATAAAACATGATCCTTGAAGCATCATAGGCTAACTCCACTGTTATCCCTATCTTGCATGCCCTTTACACGTAAGAGAGACTGTTAACTAGCAATAGTTTTAGCTCAAGCTGTCTTGTCTGTCAAGGGGACTAAGCTACATCTCACATTAGTACAACTGGTAGGATGTTAACACCACAATTTTGTACAGCTCTGTTTTGCAGTATGGTTCCTCTGATGTGAATTTTATAACGAGAGGAATTAACGTGAGGGAGATAATTTAAGTTAATACTTCAGTGAATTCAATGCCTGCTTCAGTGAATAAAATGGTTACATCATCCTTTTGGCCTTCCATTGTTTAATAAAGACAAGATTTTGTAAGTTTAGCATTCTTTATAATCCAGAACCTTTACATTTCTTCTTTAGTATGACTCTTTTCTCCTGCTATTACTCATCTCTAAGTTTCCTTTTTACTATCTTGCCTAGCTCTGATCCACTTAACAAGTATTTGCCTAAATCACGTTTATATTGCCTCACATATAAAATAATATATGTTTCTCCAATCTATCTAAACCCTTGGTTTCATATAATTTCTAGTATATCAGCTATCACTTAAGAGTATTTGAAAACCATATATCTTGCTTCATTTTTCAGGGCACTAATGAGTATTTTTAGAAAAAATTATTCTTAGAAATTAATCTGTTGGCTGTTCTCCATCCCCAATTAATTTCACATCTTCAGCAAATTTTACTTATACTGGAACAAACTCAGCTGCAGTGCAATGTGAATCTGATTGAATTTGTTCCTTTTTATATTTTTAATTTCAACGTCTTTCCTTTTAGCCAGTTTTTAGCTCTTGTTGGTATTTCAGAAATGATGCCTACCTTTTTGTCACTGTTACAACCAATGAGTGGTTTTCAGTTGCTTTTTTTATAGACAAAGCATTAATTAATGCTAGCCAAATGGGAGAAAGGAAGCACAGTGAGCTCAAAAAACAAAGTAGGAAAATAATTTGTACATTGTAGCATTTCTCTTTCATCTCAAATACCAGGTGTTTTCAGATGAGGATTTCCATTATTTTGGAGAGATTGAAAATTGAGGATTTAGCCCTCCTAAAAATCCTTCAAAACTCCCCTGGTTTCATACTGTACAGCACTCCCTCCAAGCTTCAAATGAAATCCCTTTGAGTAAGGATTGCAGGATTTACCCCAAGCTCTGTAAGCATTCTCCTCTGTGGAAGTGCTTAAACACACACAATAAGAACCCACTCCTGGCTCAGTGAATTCTTATTAGGGATCAGCTTCTTACAGATTTTTTACACTGTGGGAATTCTTTCTGAAAAATTTTACAATGCTGGGAGATGAAAATTTCCCATTGCCATTTACTGTCTGACACTTAAATTCGGAATTAACCTTCTTTGAAGTTTTTTAGATTGATTGAAGTTCCTATTGCATCCCCAGTACTTTAAAATAAAATAAAAAGTTGCTACAATTTCACTTTCTTAGTATTTTGCTGTCAGTTCATATATTAGTTTATATGTTTATTTATTCTTGTTTTCCTCTTAGGTGACATACTGGCATATACATACATACACACACGTGCTCATTTACACTATGCTGTCACATACAGATTTCATTAGGTGCTTGTTATATCTGATATTTGTATTGACTACTGGGGGCAGAGAAGTCTGCAAAATTCATGCAGAATATGAGTATGGCACCATGGTCCAGCCTTAGCATGATGGTCTACATGTGGGAGGTCTTTAAAGTCCTTCTTCAAAATGGACGTGACTTCTATTCTTGATTCTTAAGTGTATTCAATCAGATATGGCTATAGCTGTTAAATGAAAATGTCTTGATAGCTCTGTAGGCATGTTTGTTTTTTATACAGTGGAATAATGGTCCCTTATCAACATACTGCACTTGAAGGTAGTCCCATGTAGGTTAGGTTCAGTTGGGTCTTGACTGACCAGTACTTCTCTACATGAATTTTCCTGAAATATTCCAAGAACTACAAGAAATACCTTTTCAACAATTACAAATAAATGCATGTATATGCTATCCTTATGAGAATGTACCTTTATCTGTAAAAATGCTTCTGGATGTCTTGCACAGAACGAATTTTACTGTGTGTTCTTTTTATCAACAAAATTATAGACATTTCAGCTTCTTTAGTATATCCTGTAAATGGTTGCTTTTTTTTTCCTGAAGAAGCCAGGGTTGAAATCAGTGTTGTTTTCATATACAGGGAAGAAAAAAAGAAGAAAAAAAAAAAAACACAAATAAACAAACAAATGAACAAACAAAACTATTTTTGGAATGCTTTCATTTATGACCTTTGTGCTAATCTTTTTAAAGATGTTGCTCATGATGTTATACTGTAGAAAATTTGCAAGAAAGAAATAAAAGCAATTTCAATTTCTTGGAATGCTTTACATTTCTGGGTTTGAACTTTAAAGTGGAAAAGATGTTAAAAGGCAATAAAATCAGGGGATTTATTTCCCAAATGCTTTACTTGTGCTGGCAACAAAAGCCAGTATAATGTATATACTTAGGTTTATTGTCATTTTTGGTATACAGTCAAGGCACACTTTGAATTCAAAGGCTACTGTACAACTGTTTTGACAACAACCACATCAGTAGGTAATGTGCAGGACATATGAAACTGAAGTAAAAATGTTTCTTTAGGTCTATAGGGAGTGCAGTACATCAATGAATTCAGATATATTAGAGCAGCATGAATTTCTAATATGTTGCTCTTATGGAAAAGACCACTGGCATATTGAATAATGCTGGTTTCAAAGCAGAGCATAAAATGTGATTACAGACAATTTCATTGCTGTTTTTAAAATAAATATTTTCAAAATCTTGAGGTATTTTATTTCATGTAATGCATAAAATATGTAACAGTGGACTAGAGCTAAAGATCTTCTAGGACACCAAAGAGTAGGTGATGTCAGCTATAATTATTCAGATGTGGAATAATAGAAGCATTAGTTTAAAATAAAATGCATGTCACAAAGGCCCATGTCCTTCTATACAAAAAAAAAAAAAAAAAAAAAAAAAGCAATAAAGAGCTTTTTTTTTACACTGTGACAGAAGAATAAAGGCAATGAATAATTATTTAACATTATGCCCCAATTCATCAAAGCCCAAACAATTACATTATACTTTTTCATGAATTATATTTTTTAGATATGCAAGCCATGAGAGAGTAATATCTTAAACAAAATGTGGCACTATAGAACACAAAAGAAAAGCAGACAGCTACTATTTTATTTTTTTTTTCAGTTTTTATCTCAGGTGGAATGAAGTTAGTATTTCTTATTCATAGTAGAGTTGCTAAGAAATCCAATACAGGAGGTTGTCGTTGTTGTAGCTGGTATGTGTTTAAGAGATTTTGTTTTTACAGCTTCATACATTTTAGTTTAAATTCAGTATTCATGACTCATCTTGAGGCTGACCTATATGGTTGATTTTTTTGTCACCTTTAAGCACTAGTGCAAACTACTGAGTCAAACAGAAAATTTTTGTTGCTGATGAACAAAATGAATAACTTTCATAACAAAACAATGTATTTGTCCCTTCTTCTAACCTAAGTGTTGAGATCTGCATCATGCTTGGATTTTTTTTTTTTAGCTTGTATTGCATGCTAGTGGTAGGAGATAGTTTTAGTCTCTGGTGAATACTTCACATTTGTGCCTCATTACCAGGCTCTGGTCTTCAGTTTACATCAAAATTTACTGTTATGCTACACAGACCTGCTGCTACCCCACATTTTATTGCAGTGAATTATTGCCATCAGAACCATGAAATCATAAAGCTAAGGTCATGGAATACCTTGTGTAAAAGTATTTGTTTTTTTTTTTTTCTCTTGTCAAGCAACTTTTTATTGCTTGATAGGATATCTTCTTTTCCTTTTTTATTTATTATTATTATTTTTTTATTTAAACATAATTTAGAAGCTGGATTTTCTCACTGAAATTAGCCTTGTTTGACAAAAGGTTGCAGTAGTTAGTGCATGGTTTGTTAAGCAGTCTAACTGTAGGGACATACAACCAAATCTTCAGCTTATGTCAGTTGGTATGACTTTATTGTCTTCACTGGAATTGTGATAATTTATTCTGTACAGGGACATCATGTTTATCATTCCTTATGTTTGATGTTTGATGTCTGGTGTATGTTTTGTCATCAGTAAGGCAACAGATATGTAGAGGAGCTGATTGAGATGTAACTTGATCAGCAGGTAAATGCCTGCATACTGCATATCACCTATCAGAAGACTATTCACTGTACTAAAACAAACAAACAAACAAACAAACCTCGTATCTACAAATTACAGCTGTATAAAATCAGACTGGAAACAAGGCATACATTTTTAACAGTGATAGAGCTTTACCATTAAGATAATATACTGTGGGAGGTGGTAGGTTCTCCGTAACTGAGGATTGAAATCAAGATGAGGTATCTCTCAAAAATGTGATAGAGCTGGGAATGTTCTAATGACCCTCCAGCTGCAGCCATGGCATCAAAACTTTCTTGTGGATCATGCCATCCCCTGGGGACAGTAGACATAAGGACATACACGCACGTTAGAGGGGATGCCATGGGTATCACCGCAGCTGGTAGCACCTCTGCAGTTGTCTGAGTTCCCAGTGGAAACTCAGCATACCGGTAACAACCACTCTGTGGTTGCAGGCTACCAATGGACTCCGCCTTCTTGAGGTCAACCGGGGCTAGAATTGCTGTGAGAATTTTTGTGTCTAGTGTTTTTCATAAGCTTTTTTTTCTTTCTTTCTTCTGATCTTAAAGTACCTGGAAAAGCTCCTTTCTTTCTGTAAATACTAAGAACTTACATTAAAGATAGATCAGATAAACATTTTCTCATTACTGCAGGAAAAAAATAAAAAGTACACAAATGACCAGCAGTCTGTCTGTCTATCTGTCTGTCTTTGTTTCTCTTTCTTTCTTTCTTCCTTTTCTTTCTTTCTTTCTTTCTTTCTTTCTTTCTTTCTTTCTTTCTTTCTTTCTTTCTTTCTTTCTTTCTTTCTTTCTTTCTTTCTTTCTTTCTTTCTTTCTTTCTTTTCTTCCTTCCTTTCTTTCTTTTCTTCCTTTCCTTCCTTCCTTCCTTCCTTCCTTCCTTCCTTCCTTCCTTCCTTCCTTCCTTCCTTCCTTCCTTCCTTCCTTCCTTCCTTCCTTCCTTCCTTCCTTTCTTCCTTTCTTTTCTAATAATTCCAAATCTCATTTTTAAAATTGCTCCTCAAGCTGTTGATATACTCTCAGTTCAGAAATACAGCATTCTGCTTATTTGAGTATGGTTGTTGAGACTCCATGCAGCTCATGCATTTCACAAATTAAGTAGGGAAACAATTTCAGTGTAATTTCAACAAGAAATAACAAGGTGGGATATTTTTATTTTGAAAACTGCCTTCTGTAGAACTTTGGTGAACTTCTTTCATGGCAGTTACCCATTGTCTAAATAGGATTTTATTTGCTACATACAAACCCAAAACTACATTCATATAGCAGCATTACTCGTTTCTTTAACCAGATCCCATGGCATAGGCACAAGCTAAGATGCGATGAATGTGGTGCAGAGAGAAAGCCTTCAGTTGCGGGTGGTAGATTATATAGCACCTGACTTGTGAAGTACTCACAGGAGTGATTAATGCATAAGCAGCATCATAGCTGCGACTGTCAAACAAAACAGATAATAGAGTATGCAAATAGAGAAAACATAACTCTCAGAAAATGTCAGAAATTCAGGGGTTCCAGCAGCAGAGATTGTTGACTTTAATCTGCTGCTTTTAACATCGCATGTAGTTGTCGAGAACAGCAAGATAATGAAATGTTTCTGAAGACTCGGTCTTTGGAAAAAAAAAAAAAAAAAAAAAAAAGTTTGTGATCTTAAGGCATATAGATGGAATAGAAATGAAATGTCTTTCTCAAAAACTGAGAAGGTGCTTCTGTGAAGACAAAAAGGAAGAAGCCCACAGTGCAGATTAAAAGGAGAGTTTTGTGCATCAGGTGGAACAGCCTCTCCTTCCACCTGTTTTCGTTATTTAAATGGATATATTTGCATTGCTTGAAACTCTGAAGCAGTTGAGAAGACTGCACACCCGGCACGTATTTGTACGGTGTTCATCATCTCAGCCCATCTTGTTACCTTGTTCAGGAAGTAGGAAGATGTGTTTTATGGCTGAAACTCAGTATGGCTTTCAGTGTTTTAACTTGGTCTGCCATTTGCATGCTGGAAGTTCACTTGTGCTGCATGACTGTGCTGAAGGCTGGGGCAACAGCAGCCCAGAGCTTAGTGCTGGTGTTACCTGTTAAAATGGAGCATAAATTCATAGACTCATAAGTATTTAGCTTTTTTTTTTTTTTTTTTTTTAAATTTACTTTGAAAAAAAAAAGATCATATTTTTGTTTTTCTTAATTTTTCAGATTTGAACAAATATAAGAAGTTCAACTAATATATCACACTGTTTCTCAACTGTTTTGATGGTTTTGCAGTACTCTTAAGTGTCATTATTTCAGTTTTCCATCAACATGATTTGCCCAGAGAAGCTGGGCAAATGCCCCATCCCTGGAGGTGTTCGATGGGGCCCTGGGAAACCTGGTTGGGTGGGTGGCATCCCTGCCTATGGCAGGGGGGTTGGAACTGGGTGATCTTTAAGGTCCCTTCTGACCCAAGCAGTTTTATGATTCCATGAGCACCGTTAGGACTTTTTGCAGCAACAAGTATAATACTTCAGGAGGAAAGGTTTCTGCTTGTCAGTGTTTTGAGATTTGGAGAAAACAAAAAATAAAATATAACATTTCTTATTTTTATTCCTGTTCTTTCTCAAGGCAACTATGAAATGTTTAAAGTGTAAGGATCTCTATTCCTCCCCGGTCATCTCAGTAACAAAAAGGTTCATTTCAGCTTGGTGTCTATTTGTTTCCTCCTTCAATAACACAAAATCAGTACAGATACACTATATAAATGCCCTTTCTTATGTAGAGATTCTCTAGGGACAGCATGTAAACCTTTAACCTCCACTGCTGGAGTAATCCTGTATTTCAGTCAAATGCAGACAACTGAGGCTCTCATCTATGTAGCCTCAGTCACAAACCTGTTTTGAACTGCATTCGTGGCACGTTTTAAATCAGACAGTAAAGATATGAAAATGAATGTTCTTAATTCATTTTCTGTGCATTTCATTGATGAATACAGTTGCAAAAAAAGGACTTAAAGTATGTGAGGGCATCAATAAGCCTTATGGAGATTGGAACATCTCTAAGACATGCTTGTGCATATATTTCAATTACAAAAGCCTCAAAAATTAATCCTTTCAGGGTAACAAAGACATTCCAGTTTATTGCATATGATTGGAGTGTATGCAACATTACTCTTTGAACCAACATACAGAGAAAGATGAGTCCTTCCTTGGTCTCTTGTTGCATGCAATGGTGGAGATGTTACAAGTAGTGACATGGCTCTCTATGCACCTGCCCTGACTTGGAGATGGTAAGGACTGTAGTTCTCAGGGTACATATATAAATATACATATATGCATGTATATACATATGTATGAGCATATATATGTGTGTGTGTGTATGTATGTGTCACACTGTTAACCACTGAAGCCCTCTGCTGGAAAGGAAATGTAAAAGACAGGATATAACATCTGCAACATGGCCCCTGACCCCCAAATGTGTATCCACATTGTATGATAAAGAGGGACTGAAACTACTGCCAAATTCCCGTAATACAGATTTAATCAATGGTTGCATTACAGAAAGATTTTACTAAATCTCTGGGTTATGGGTGATGTTGCAGTGCCTGAGAGTTAGTAACTTTAACAATAGGTACCTTTGCTATTTGAGTTAACAAAGGAAGTAGCCTAGTTGCTAGGGTGAGATATGGCATACCTAATAGATGACCAGAGGAAGCTACACTATATCCCATCTTCAGAATTCTACTTGTCTACCAGTGGTGATAATGGAGTACAGGTACCTTTACCTCATCCTTACAAAAGTTATCTTAACTGAAAAAATGTTTAAAATTAGATGCTTTGGTCCTTTAGCAAAAAAGCCCTGTGCATGGAGGATTTACAGGATCAGGCCCTTGATGAGAATGCAACTCTTCTTTTATTCAGAGATGGGACTTCCTTCTAATATACTTTAAGATTACTTTCATTCACACATAAAGAATTTCAGAGATTAACTCAGTAACTAAGCTTCAGTTTCCTACATATGCCCTAATACTCAAGCGTGGGATCCCAGTTTAATGAATTTTACTGAACTCTTCTTTCTTACGAAGTAGCAAAGAAAGTGTTTAGTGCAATAGGCTTAGTGCTGATCTGGATATTAAGTGTAGCTTAAGTTGCCCAACAGAAAGTACACAGTGTAAAATAACCACTGGCAAAACTTTTTTTTTTTTTTTTTTTTTTTTTTTTTTTTTTTTTTTCCCCCCCAGGACAGATAAACCACAGCATTTTAAATGCTAGCAGCACTTCATTCTTTTGTAGGGCCTTTCTTGCATCTTGAAGTGCTTTGTAGTTGGTAATTAGCTAAGAAGGTAACGTACTAATAATGGTACAAATAGGTATTTGCGGTATTAACCCCTGATATCTGTCAGGTATGATACTGTAAAATAGAAAGACATTTTCTTTATTAAAAAACAAGCAAAATGCAATGCACAATGTACAAATAAAGCAGAGTCCCATGCTGAAAAAGGCTGAAAGAGACAAATCTTAAGGGAGGGAAAGAAGATGACTACCTTATGGGTCCCATAATAATGAAAGTATTACCAGGAGCTGATTTCATCTGTGATGATCAGTAACACAAAGGTGGGCGGTAATGTGGTGAGAGACAACTTTCAATATTAGAACTAACAAAAGTCCTCAAGTATAATAAAGAAAGGAGTTAGCAGCCATGTGTTACACATGTAATATGAAGTAATTATAGTGTCTGCATAAAATGATAGCTGAGACCTTTAAGCTATCACACAACCTGAAAGTGATACTACAGCCTTATTTAAGGGCCATGGAAAACATACAAAGGTGGTTTCACTTGCCCTTGAAACACAGTGACCTCTGGGGAGAAATGAAGCATCTGTTTTACCACAGTTTGATGCTCCAAGGCCCCGGACTCCCAATCCCGTGCCTTACAGGCCAGTTGCAGAGCACACGTGTTTCTTCTCACTTGCCATCAGCTTTCACAAGTGCAACAAGGAGAAAACGCATGCAAGGAAAGCTCACAGCCTGGGGCCTGGCCTATGTAATTTTAATTGTGGCTGGCATTGTCGTTCGTGGCTTCTGCCTCTGAATTGCTCCTTTAGTGGTTGAAAATCTCAGTGTGATTTTCAGAAGTGCTCTTGTGCAGCATTGATCCTGTCCGCCTCTAGCAGGGGCTTTCCCAGAGTTTCAGCAGAGACAGAGGTAGTCCTAAAGCAAACACTTCCTTTTTTATATATTAATTGGGAAAATTCAGACTTTAGATTACATCATATTATAGGTCTGTTGTTGTAATTGGTTGTCAGTGGTTGTCAGTGGTTGTCTCTGCCTTCATGATTCTAAACTTATTTTCTGTGTGTAACATTTTAAAAAGTAGTGCAAGTTGTAGCAAGGCTGAAGAGGAAAAATAGTGTGTTGTTTTAGAACAATTTATATTTTGATTATCGTATAATTAAAGACATACTGCAAAGCCGTACTAGAGGGAAAAGTTGCACGTGTAACCTGACCTTGTGGATCTTGGCTCACAGCAGAGTTAATGCTGTGTTACTCACCAAATAACAGAAATTAGTGCAGCAGGAACTTGAGGTTCTCTCCTTAATCTAGTCCAACGGAGGACTTTAAAAGGCCATCTGCCCATAAGTAGAATACTCTGTATGTTTGTCATTTCTGACAGATGTTTGTCTTATTTTTTAGAGAATTCCTCTAATGGAAATGGCACAGGTTCCTCAGGCAAACTCTGGGTACACTTCCTCAACCTTAAAATTTCACCTACTTCGCTGTATACTTAAAACCTAGTAGTCAATGGAGGTTAACACAGACCATTTACTCTTTTCAACTGTCTTTTTTTTTTTTTTTTCACGTGTTTATATATGTATTTATAAAATGTATATTTATCTAAGAATGAATGATAGGTAATAGATGTTGATGGAACAGCTAGGAAATAAATAATCAAGAGGATGTATATTAACTCAGACTGTTTTGGTTCACAGCTGACTTGACCATTTAAGAAACAGTAGAAAAATAATCAGCTTTTCCCAAATCTTATTAGCATGTAATCATTATCCAGATCGCATTAGCCCGTAACCTACAGTGAGAAAATAACTCTTCTTGAAGGTTCAGCTATAGTGTGCTATTTTATGAAATTCTTTATGTGCATATTTTCAGTATGATATTTATTTATCACCATCCATTACTTAGAAAGTTAGTCTGAAGCAATAGATGTTTATGATACTTAAGGAATGTCACTGCAAGTAATGGGATAAAAATAAGCAATGGGTGAAGGTTAAGGAAAAAGCCCTGTAATGTCATCCAAATAGTCTGCAGGTAGCGTTAAAGCACTGGAACATATATGTATGGAAAAATCCTGCAATGGCTGGAAGATGGGCTGGATGATTTAACAGGCCTTTCTTTGAGATGTAATTTCTATAACTAGTTGATACATACACTGGAGTTCAGACATTTGGACTCATTTCTTGTTTGTCTGGCAAACTATTTCCTGTGAAAGGTTATAAATTACAATAAATAGACTTTGCAGAAGATGAGCTACATGATATACTTGGAAAGAGTTTCTTTACTGATATTCAAGACAATAATGTCAAAGCAGAAAAAAAAAACAATAGAGTCCTAATCCAGTGGCTTTGCTTGAGTGCAGTGCTAGGAAGGTGCAGAACCATAAATAACATTTACATTGGATAGAGTCTTCTGTATTCTAACAATAACTTAGGATAAAACAGATAAAGTAGAGAAACAAATGTGTGACTGACTTAGAAGTTTTCCTCCTTAGTTTGCAACAAAGAATTCACTGATGAGGGAGGGAGGGAAAGAAGGGAAAGCAAGTATTTATAAAAATGTTGATGTAGTTATAATTAGATCCATTTTAGAACCAAAAGTTTTATGCAGAAACTGACAGAAGGATACACAATAATTATAGTTTGCTGACAAGCTGAATAGAGTTTCCTTTTTTTATCTTATGGTTTTAGGAAACCAAACTGTAAATAAATATGCAGTTTGACAGATTGTAATTGCGATCAGCAAGGCGTCTTTTCATTTAATCAGATGGTGTTATTAAAATGGGGTTACAATTAAACATTTTATAATGTGACGTAGAACTCTATTAAAATTCTCTAGCAAACAGTAATTTGCATTTGATGCTTCTGAAACCCATTTCTATTTGCAGAAATGTTATTGGCTGTGACCTTCCAGTGGTTAGGTCTCAGTTTGCTGTTCTCTTCCTACTTTGATAAATGATATTAAGTATCCTCTTTCTTACTTCACAATGAAGCTTATAATATTAATTTTGCATTATTTTATTATATTAGTTTTTATCGTTGTACTGCTATGCATTGACAAAACCAAGTTTGCACCAGAGAAAATGTGGAATTAACTAAAAGAGCATAAATTTTCTTAATCTTAGAAATTGTAGATTTGATCAACTGTAAGCATGTCTCTGATTCACAAGTAAATGTTTCAAGGAAAAGTAATTTGGCTTTTGAAAGATATTTAGCATTCACCATATTGCTGTACCCAAGACATTATTCTAATTTTAAGATGACACACACCCTTGGATTTGTCCCTGCCTTTCTGTAGGTGTAATCAATTGATTTTGAGAAATCTAACAAAATATTTATTCTGGAGACTGAAATTTCAAATTTCCATTTGGAAATCGACTATTTGTTTCCATAGTTTTGTTAGCCTGAAAACGAGAATATGAACATTCAGAAGGGATTCAGTATTCTGTCTTCTTAGACTCACTGGGATGTAAATAGTGCTGGAAATAGTGGTATAACAATCCTCTGAGCAGCAGAAAAGAACAAGGAGAATCATTAGTAGAGACAATTTTTGAGGCATTCTTCAGGTGCATGCAGAATCCACTAATGAAACAACGCATAGCAAATGTTTTGAGCAAAGGGAATGAGTGATTTGCATGAGCAAATTACATTTACAAGGGTGAAACAGTCTCTGAAAATCAGACAACTAAACCACTGCTCTTTTGTCTCACCCTTTTACTTTGGTGGATATTTTTTGATTTGAGAGGAGGCAACATTTTCCTAACTGCAAAATAATCAGGTTTTTAGATGGTGGTTAGAAAACATACATTCTTGTTTCCTGTCACTAGCAGTAAACAAAAGAAATATTAAAGAGGGAAGGAGAAGAAAATAGGAGGAAAGAAAAGTCAAGTATGCTTTCAAAGAGGGGAAAGAAAAGTCAAGTATGCTTTCTTTTAGTGGGAAGTGGAGATGTATGAATACTTGAGAAGAAGAGAAATGGAAAAAAAAAATTTGGCTTGACTTATTTATGCATTTATTTTAACTTTGCATCATCTCTGATTTGAAACCTCTTGACTCTTTCTTACTTTTCCTGTTATTACCCCTTGTGTTGGTTACCCCTTACATTGTTCAACAAGAACAATTACTTTAGAGTAGCTTGATGTGATGTCTTTAACTCCATCCTGCATCAGCTTCTTCTTTTCATCTGTGTACATACATGCAACATCTTCCCTCTCTTTTTCCTCCAAATCACTGGCCTGAGAAACAGTTTTTGAAAGGTTATTCAGAGAAAATGATCTTCCATCTTCATTCAATATGATGAAAGAAACATTTTTCAAAATATTCAGAAATGTGGCATTCATAAAAAAATAAAATAAAAATAAATGCAGACTAGCAAAGGTAATTTCAAAGCACCATTCAACAACAATTGGGTAAGATAAGCAAAAGGTTTGGCTCTGTCCCTTCCTTCCAACATCTCTGACTGGTCCACCCAAAATCATGCAGGTTTACTACCTATGAAAAGTCAAGATGAGTTTGAGGTCACTAGCCACTGGTAGGGGGGTAAATGGCTGAGGAAGAGAACTGAAAATATTGATAATCCCTTAGTATTTCCAATAACAAGGCCAGACAGGTAACGAGGGAAGTGAAGTTAAAAGGTTTCTCCCAAAGGGTAATTATATTTTTTTTCCAAAACAAATAAAATACAAAACTCAATCTAATGTTCCAAACAGGGAAAAAATAATTCAGATCTTTTCTGATTATAGCTGCTGCTTATGAGTGCATGACATGGTATACATTGGTGTGAAAGAGAAATAATCAGGATTAGAAATGCAGGTTGAACCCATAGAAACAAATCCATCCAAAGTTTTTGTAGTGCTATTCATCACTGAAAGTATCTGGGCACTTCATCTTACCTTATAATGTCTTTACAATTTATTTTCAAAATATAAACCTAATTGTATAATCATATTCATACCAGTGTACCCATGGCTTGTATGAGGAGGTAGTTCTCAAGAGGAGTAAAGGCCCTAAACAACAATGTGAGAAATATGTGTAATATTCATCATTTGCATTCAGCTGAAACCTGAGGTGTGTTTTAATAATACAGAGAGGGATGCCTGATCTAGCGTACATGTATCTGTCTTTGAATGTCATCTGTTTTAAAGAGATGCAAGTTTCACAGGATATATGGTTTCTTTATTTTTTTGTTGTTGTTTTGTTTTGTTTTGTTTTGTTTTTGCATTTTCAATAGTGTACCATATATTCCCATACCACTGTGCATTACAATCAAGCCTGTTTGATTACTTTCAATTTATGCCATAGGATTTTGTCATTCCTGCTGAAAATTTCAAGACATTTTACTCCAGACTCATTCTTTTTTTTTTTCTTTCCCTTAGATTTATTTACTACCTTTAGAAGTAGAAAAGTCCAATTTCAATCATGTTAGAAATAGCTCATTTTAGACAAGTACGTGCTGCTCTGCTTACAAAACATATATGAGTGGAATATGCAATTACTACAACTCAGTTTCCTGCCACAGAAACATTTCAGCATTATAGCATTACAGAAATAGAATGACATGCATAATGAAAGATTTCAAGATTCACCCAAGGCATTTATTCTCTTCACCTTAATGTTCTCAGCAGTAGCAGAGTATCCATTAAAAGGTACTATGAATTATGGTTGCTTAGCAACTGCAAGGAGCTTGTAACAGCACCAAAGAATGAAATGGCTGGTTGATAAAATGAATTTTCTCTGAGCATTAGCCTGTTGAAACTGCCTTTTCTTGTGGAACATAAAGTGCATTTATTTGTCTCATGCATTTTTTATTAGAAAATTATTTGAGTTCCAGGGACTTGAATCGTTTTGCTACAGGAGATATTTGATTTTAATGTGTTGTACTAAAATAAGTAATAAAAGACATTTTCTTCAAAGTAAAGACACCAAACAAACCCAGGTAGCTCCTTTTGAAGTCAGGAATAAAATCTTATGTAAGGTATGTCATTATTCATATCTAATTAAGAGTGACATTAGCTAGGACTTAAATTTTACCTTTGAAAGAAAGTTTGACACAGTTAGCTAGTATGTGGTGAATAAAAGGAAATACTGGGAATTATCTCATGGGTTCATCTTGAGCAAAATAAACTTGCCTTCTCTCTTTCCATATGATAAGGTAACTGTGTTTCAGAGAAGGTCAGCACTGGTTGCACATTCATTCCTAGCATTCATTGTCTGCTTGCTTCTATGCTAAAAATGTGTTCATTGTAGGCTTCCATCCAACAGTGAGGGGATGTTTAATTTCACTGACATTCTCCAGGCATTCAACAGCAGCCAGAATTGGATGGGCATTTTTGGAAGAGTTTTTTACTGGAAAATGCCAGAACAACAAAACTCTGTGCATGTGTTTGTTTGTATGTGTGAATACACCAGTTGTGATTAATCTTTTATTGGCAATATTTTTCTGAGATTTAGGAGTGTCTGGTCAGGACATGAGACAAATATATCAAAAGAGTAAGAGACCTGCCCATTCCAGAACATCCAGAACATTCATCTGGATATAATAAAAACAAAGCTTTGGCTCATACTCCACGTTATTTAGGGCAAAAACTTAATTCCTGGCTTTTGTAGCTCATAAAGCCGCTCAAAAGATTAATTATTATTAGTTTATAGTCTTTTAGTCATTTTTATGAGACTTAAGATAGTGACATAATTGTTTTTGCACAACTTAATAAAGGTCTTTTAAAGACTTCAGACTTGACTTTACTCATGAAAATAGTTCCATTGACTCTCATATGAAGACCTGGGTGAGAAGCAACTGTAACTCTGTTTCTGCACAGGAAATCAGTATATCCTAATCTGCTTATGAGTGCTGAGTCCTTGGTGCAACCTGGAGCTGATGTTGCATTTTCTGATGAAGCCAACAAGGTTGTGTGTGTGCAGGTCACAGGAGGGTCTGGGAGTGGTAATTCACGGGAATGGCCAGGGAGCCAGGAGAATGGAAATGTCCTTTTTGGTTTAGGAGTGGGAGTTTAGGAGTCAAATTCTGGACTAGAAATACAGTAAGAAGGAAATCTATATATATATTAAAAAAAAAAAAAAAAAAAAAAGTGAGATGACTCATTTAAGTGCTACCTACCTGGAGGAAAGAATCACAATGAGACAGACTGGTAGCATCAAAAAAAGTTGAATAGTCTTGCAGTGAGCTGCTTTATCACAGAAGTTTTAGATGTGTATTTCTGTATCCAGACTGATTCTAGCGATGCTGCTCAGAGCACTGCTATTGACTACTGTTGGGTAAAGGATGTGGCTATTGCAGTTGAAATGATTACAAACATTGGCAGCCTAACAGAAAACAGATTTAGTTAAGTGTACAACATGGCAATGTTTTTACAGAACATTTTTACTGCAAATAAAACTCTCAAGGAGATACATTACTAAAGGCAATAATAACCTTTTTGGACGAAAATGTAATTCCGCTCAAGTGAAAATGAAAGAAAACTCAGATTAAGAGGTAAGATCTTGTCTCTTTAAAGTACGTGCTGATAATCAAACATTAAATGTGAAACACTGCTCATCTTCTACAAAGGTGCAAATTAAAATTCCAGAGAGAAAGCTTGACTGATTTGTTTAACAAAGAGTTTAATACAGCAGAATCCCACTTGAACATAAAACTATTACACTCACAATAATCCTGTCTAGCTGTTGGGAGATCCAAATTAAAACTCTCACTGATATTTGCTTAAATCTCATAAATTGCAAAGAATTAGAGCATATTGAAGTTGTATGTTTACTATGATCTTACTGTCTAATAGGTTTTTAACGATTTAAAATGATGGCTGAAAATATGTATTTTCCCCTCAGATGATTCAAGTAGTTTTACATTTTATTCCTGTATTCTAATTTAATACCCACTTGTTTATTAACTTACTGGTGTCAACATGACAAGGCTGTATTGAATGCAGACTAAATGTTCCATTTAAACAGATAATTTATTTTCTTATTAGTATTAAGGTGTTATGAAGAGACTGTTCAATTGAAGCTGGTGGATTAATAATACTGCTTCTTGAGGAGATATTTTCACGCTCCTTTACTATGTTCCATTCTTTCCATTCACACATATAGAAAAAACAGATGTTTGTTTCTTTTCCACTTATGATCCCAATGATTTAGTAACAATACTGCTTACTGTATTCCGTTCCAGCATTCTGTATCCTCTGGAGGGTATAATTTATGGATATTTTTGTGTGAAAATCATAAAGTTATACAGACATCTGAAATTCTTAGCAGTTTAGAAAAAGGAATTGCAGGCCTACAGAATATCTCAAAGGAATGGCAAGTGTTTCAGAATTTGGGTTTGTGCTGTTGTTTCCTCTAGACCAGCAGCAGTGGCATATTTGAGTATTCTAGATGGACAAGTAGAGGCTTAAATTTTATTAAAAAGTAAGATTCTCCACATTCTTCTTAGGACACATCACTTATGTTGATTTAAAAAGAGAGTAAATCTAGGGCGATATAGTTAGGTTAAAAATGTGATAAATTAGTAACCTCAGAAAGCCAGTAATTTCGCTAGGTTTTGATAGTGCATTAAAAATAATCATGGCATCCATGGTGCAATCTTTCTTTTCTGAGACTGATCTAATAAAACAAGAATGTGCACACACCCACCTAAGAAGTAATCTTTATTCATGCTTTGTAGAAAAAGGTAGAGTTCCAGGTCTGCAATTCTTGCTCACAGCTACATTATATAAGGAATTAGATTAATTTAATTTATGAAAATGTACAGCTGTGCCAGCTGGAGAACATAGAGTCAATCCTGTCTGTTGTTGCACATCACCAAGCATTATTGAAGGAGGAACTAACCAGTGTTGCAAAGCCTCGGTTTCTGTAAAGCAGTGAGTAAAATTAAAGCAGTAGAGAAGTCTTATTTTACAAAATGACCAGGCATGCATAGTACCAAAAAAGGACTCAACATATATATTTGTGTGAGAGCCTTGCAGTAGCATCTTCACAAAACTGTTGTGTTGCTTTCATTGTGGCTCTCTTCCAAAAGAACTTGTTTTATCAGAGAAACATGTCTAATGCATTTCTGCATGAATATAATAAAAGCAGGGTGTGATTTGACCAAATGCACTGACATAGCCACTGCATACTTTTATGTGAATCTGTCAAATGTGGAGCATGTTGCATAAGAGCACTCTATTTCTTACAACTGCCTGAATAAATAATGTACATAAGCCTCCTCAGAAACAAAGTCAATAACAAGCTGTCTGGTTACATGTGCTTCTGTATGTCTTTCAGTTAACTCAAAAGACCCAAAGATGATATACAGAGCTCTGGAATATTGTGTGGGTTTGAGACAGTCTCCAGGGAACCTTTATCTGCATGTAGGGTCTTTTTTAATATGTGACAGTTTTATATCAAGGATAATGATCTTTATATAATAAGTAATCTAAATACAGTCAAACTCATCACAAGTGAACATGTTTTATTTTGTTGAGCTGCTTCATAAATCAAATTTTAGAAATCAGTTTTAGAAATTGCATTAAAAATGTTATTTTTGCTGTTTTCTGGCATGTAATGCATGGTGATTAGAGTGGAAGGCAAGTCACTGGTTTTTTCCATTGATAAATGCTTATAGTCTGTTGAGAATGTCATAGCCAAGAAAACCACCTTGTAATATTCTTTTCACTTCGCACAGGCATGCCGAGAAATGCTGCAAAACTAGATTATTAACCAGAAAACATTGGGAAATTCTGGGCAGTGATCAGAGAAGCAGGGAGTGCTCTTTCATAGTTAATACATTTTTAGTATTCTTACTAGTAAGTGAGGAATCCTTGAAAGATGAGTTTGATGCATATTTCCTGCAATGTATATACCGAGTAAGGGTACAAAACCTCCAGTTTTAGTCAGACAACTTTTTTTTCCTATTAACTTCTCAATTACTATTTAAGCTTATGCCAAGTCCTTTAAAATATTTTAGCAATTGGCTAAAAAGTCTAGATGTAATTTAGCCATCAGAAAGAGACATATGGTAGATAAAAATGTGTAAACAAAATCTCATGCCTGGTTGAGTGTATAGGTTAAAAACTGACATAATGGTTAGAAGCAGAGGGACAGAAAACCTACCCATCGCAAATTTTGAATGCAGCTATGCCAAAACACAGAAAGCAGTAATTGATAGCTTAAGCCTAATACACATTTACTTATTGAGATATTTTCTTGTTCTTGTCCTTCTTCTTCTTCTTGTCCTTCTTCTTCTTCTTCTTCTTCTTCTTCTTCTTCTTCTTCTTCTTCTTCTTCTTCTTTTTCTTCTTCTTCTTCTTCTTCTTCAAATAGGATTGGATTCTCACATTTCAGCTTAGTATCAATCTGTTTATGTTGTGTGCGTATCTTGTGCACACGTGTAACTATTATCTGTCTTAATCTCTTAAGTTTCCTGAACAATTACAAGTGACAGTTTTGGTAGTTACACAGACATCCAGATACTAGGAAATGTAAATCATAGCATTAATTTGTACTTGCTCATATGCATGCAGAGTTTGAGAGTATTAGAATCGAACATGAATTTATGAGTTTAATGATAGAACTGAATTCTGCCTTCAGATGAACTTCACATTCAACAATACCATATGTACATATCTGAGAGGAGATGTGATTCCTTGGGTGCTAATAGAGAGGATCAAGTGAAAATCTGTCCTTTCCATTTAAAGACAGAAAACACTGATGAAGAGCATTTTAGTGCTCATATGAAGGGGTATATGAGGTCTTTCATGCTTGGTTTCCCATCCTTGAAACTTTAGGTTTTCAAGTGTATGCAATCTGAAAAGCTGCTTTCAGTTGAAAATTCATATTAAGATGTTTTCAGAACAGATGTGTATCTCCATCTTTAACCTTACTGCCTACTGCACTAAGTACAAGATGGGGATATGATGTCTTTGGTGACCTAGTGAAGGATCCCTCGGAGAAATCCACTTCCTTCCATAATATTTTCAGGAAATCCACATAGTTTTTCTGACAGGGTTGCAGTCAAAAACTGCAACAGATTAAAGTGACTGATGAAATAAATGATCAGATGAAGGATGTAGTGACTGAGAGAGGAAGCTACTGCTGGGTCTTTCTAGGTTATGAATAAAATATCTGGAAAGGCGTGCAGTGCCTCTGATGGTCTTTGAACAGGACCTTCATTGTGCGTGGAAGTGCTCTCATCTTGGTTTTTACATTTGCTGGAGGAATTTCTGTATATGCCTCAGTTTCTCTGTCTGAAATGGGAAAAGATGTTTATCTGCATTACCAGGGCTTATTAAGTGTTTGGAATCTGAAGTAAAATAGTGGTGGGATTAAAAATACAGGATGTAAAAAGTCTTTTGTATTTACAAATCCTGTATTATGAAACCCTTGTACAGATAAATAATCTGGTTTAATTTTATCATTGTGTATTTAATACTTTTTGTTAACCTTATGCCTGTTTTGTTTTGTTTGAGAAAGCAGAAACTATTCTGCTTTTGTATTCTCCCTCACTGCAGACTTGGAGTTGAAGGATTATTTTCATTGTATCTATCTGAGTAGGAAAAAAAAAAATGGGGGGGGGAGGGCAAACAAACAATACAGATACTGTAAAGATGCTCATAAATTTGTGTCAGTTTCTGCTTCCCAGGTCTTAATCGAGGATTTCTCATCTTCATTCATTGTCAGTTTTTCCAGAGCAGATTGAGATAAATGTCTTTTATCATCCAACCATTGCAGGTGTATATTCCACTTGGAGGAGGTGCTGTTAAGTATCTGTGCTAACGGCGCAGAATTTTCTCCTCTGTAGAGAATGGGATATAAAATTGCACAAGTCTTTGCCCAGGTTTAGGAATTGTGCTTTCTACATGTCCCAGAGTTCAGGTCAGCATCAAGGCTTTTTAAATTATAAACCCCTCAAAATACAATAGAGCCATTCTAGCACCTAAGAAGAGTGCAAACAGAGCATGTTACCTAAACTGTAAGAGAAACAAGCAGGTGCACCTGCATTAGCAGCTGCCCACCCCAGTTCTGCTTCCCATCACTGCCAAAATGGCCGTGGGTGCCACTTCCCACCCACAGTAGAGCAAGTGGGAGTCAATCCCTCTCTGTGCACTCACAATCATCAGATCTGTATTATGTCTTGGCATACACTTGCTCACTTCTGCTCACAGGCCATCCCTCCTTTCCCTAGACTGTATGTGGTATCAAGGGAAGCCCCAGCCAAGAGGAGTGCTTGACTAGGTCAAAGTAACCAAAATCCTCATGGTTGTCTTTTTGATTCAAGGAGAGGGGCTACAGGTTAATAGGAGAAGCAGAAAGGAGCACATGGTACTCAAAATGCCCAGGGAGAGACCCAAGGATCAAATGTGCCATGACACTGCTTCATGAAGGAGAAGCGTAGAGTGATGGCCTGCAGTGGAGCTCTGCAGGTGGCTGGTAGGCTGTCCAAAATCTTCCCCACAATGCTGGTGTGAGACTCAATCCTGATTCCAGGAGATGTTGTTTTGGAGTATGTTTTTGTGTAACTTTTAAAGCTTATGTCTGCTAGAGGAAATAAACAGTACCTTACGTCTGGGGAAATCAGTTACATTTCATTAGTCCTGGAGTTCTTTGGTTTAGATCTTCTTCTGGTGGTAATATTTTCCTATACCACAGAAAGGTGCAACACGGATTATGGATGTGGTGTAGTCCTTTTTTGATTTAGCTTTATTAAAAGTTTCAGAACACAGTCTTTATAGGGTATGAGGATGGGGAGGTATTTCACCTTCTTTTGCTTCCTTTCAGTTTAACTGAAGACTTTTCAACCTCATTCCATACTTGAAGTTTACTTTTTGCACAAGAACAAGTTCTTATTTTTTGTCTTGGTTGACAGGAGTTACTTTTGCAGTGAGCAAGATTGTTGCCTATTCTACCATTGATTTTTTCCCCATATATAAAGATATTTTTGTGAAGGTTTTACAACTTACAAAGTGATACCTTTTGTCAGTCCTTGTATGTATTTGCAAGCCAACTGAAAGGTCCACACATAGTTGGAGGAGCAATAAAATGGCAGTAATTGAGGACAGGCAGTAGTGGCTGGTCATAAGCAGAATGCTGGGTGGAAAGGTTTGTTTTGCTAGAATTGTATCTGGATGCAGCAGCAGCACAGTTAGGCAAATTTTGGCTAGTGTTCCTGGCAGGCACGGAATGCTGTGATTTACACTACTTTCATTATGCTCAAGGTAAACCTTTCCTTGGCCTGCAAGTTGTGTGCTATGTCCTAAGTGGGTAAATATTCCAATATATGTTATTGAGCTTATGTTGGCTACAGGTAGTTCGCTCTGTTCTGTTCTAGATTATGCTTATCAAGTATTAAAAGTACTATCTTGGGACAGTCAAGGATGCTTTGTGAATGTGGGTAATTTCCTAGCAATATAAAAGACCTGGGTTTTGTTCCAAAACATACTCATCAACTGGAGCAAACTAGAATCATATAAACATTTTCTACTGGCATTTCTATTAGAGATTTTATCCCTTCTGGTAGTTTTTTAACATGTATCTGTGGCTTTTTGAAGACTTCTCTGTGTTGGTTACTTGGCGATTTTCTTTGTACCATGCACAAGTGTTCATTTAATCTTTTGGCATCCTCATTTGCCTCTGTGGAGTAAAAGCTTTTTAAAATGCACTAGTAAAATGTTAAATAAGAGTTAGATGATCATATTTTGATCTGAACTGAACATTTACTTGAAACTAAATTGTCAGTGAGATGTTTTAATTCTACCAATCCATGTTGGCTGGTCTGAGAGCTCCATTTTGTGCAAAATGGCATTTTTATTTTGCAATTAAGAAATACCCCAACCTTCTGTAAGTTTGACTGCATGCCCACCCCTCTCTTTCTGCATTCAGAGGAACCTGTCATCATTTTGTGGAGGATTTCTTACAAATGAAAATAGGGGCTGACCTGTAGAGATTCCACAGCAAATACGGAAACAGAAATTGTCTTATAACATTAGTAATGTTAACTGTGTTATTCAAAGAGATTCAGAGGACCTTGTTCTTTTTTTTGCAGGTATTCTTATTTCCATTGTAATTCTACCTGTAATGATACCTTATGAATGCCAGATTAGTTAGGTAAAGACATAACTCCTCCCATTTCAGACTTGCAAATACAAAATTGATCTTGTAAACATACTGACTTGGCCTTTTGAGTATCTGGCCCTAAATGTTTCATGGCGCTTACACAGTGCACACTTATAATTGAATTACAGTGAGAGGATAACATGTTATTGTGTTGTCTTCTGTATGGTTCATAGTAATTCTTATCATGTATTTCCAGAAGACATTTTATTTTATTCCTGGCATTACAGACAAGCCTTTAATGTACTTAATCTTGAAGGGCTCCTTGTGTAAGAGCTACTTGCTCAAGCAAGGACTGTTCAAATGGGTAAAGACAAATCACTTGGGGCTTAATTCTGCCATTTAGGCACAGCACTGTGCAAGAAGAAGGAAGGGGAAATGGCTCTGCTCTGGCAGAGGTCCCAGAAGCTCACAGAGCAGTTCCCAGAGTCATTTCATGCAAACATAGAGCCCCAGTGGTGCTGTACCTCTCTAGCATTTGTGACTGTGCAGGTGTTGGCTGTACTAGCCAGCACATAGGTTGAAGGAGCAGCGTGACCACCTGTTCTTCTTCGTCTTTGTCAGATTGTGCACTGTCCCCAAGGGACAAGAGCAATGCCCATGCCCCATCACAAGACGACTGCAATGCTGCCTGGCCATGCCTTGATGTGGCTCTTTACCTTCCATGCATCATGGCCATGTAATGGTCATGGAGGGTGGGTCGGAACTAAACAGAGCATGAGATACCAGCTTAATCCAGCCCCTTGTGAATGAGGTGGTGTGAGATAGCCAGGGAGGGTACTGGTTATACAGTGTTTTACATGGTGGGCACGTTGCACAACAATTTTGCAACAGAGCATGTGAGGCTGAGTATTGGGCTTAATGTGAAGTTTGCAGAAGAATAAAATGTTCTGTATTCTATGTATTAATTAACAGCATAAGTGAAAGTAAAAATGTTCTGTAGTTGAGTATGGATAGGTCTGAGCTGTAGGTAAGCTACTTAAGTAGTAACTAGCAGTGGTGTATTTCAAATAGCAACAGATTTGTGTAACATAAACATCCCGAGTATCAAGTTGTGGCCCATATACTTCTTGTGATATTATCATTACTAATCTTATGGCTTAGCGCTGCATGCTTGACAGGCTACTTATACATTATAATAAACTGTTATTACACAGACACCCTTGCAGAGTAACCATAGTTACACACACAGTACACTTCTTTTGGTTAAAGTAAACACAAATGTAATCATCGGGGTCAATACTGGAGCTTTGTAGGTTAAGAGTTTGCTGCCAGCAGTGAATAAAAGGAATGTATCTAGCAGTTCAAAGTAAAATTCACTCACCCTTTTATGAAGATTGAAACATGCTATTAAAGTAAATTATTACAGTGATTTGTTTTATTTTAGTCTTTGTGATATGATTACTTTGAGTCATCACCATTTTGGTCAGAGAACCTGAAAAAAAAATCTGCTTTAGTACCAGTCTCATAATCTTAGCAGAGTCGCTTGACAGTCCATTCTAATGCATTTTAACCAACTTATAAATCATTTTGTGGAGGCTAATGATTTATTACTGCTGTAATGAACTTCAGAGGCATCAATACATTAGTATCCACTTTGAAAAAAAGCCATTGTCAAATCCTATTGGAATGATGATCAGTTTACTATTGTTATTAATGACCCCGATCAACTCTTTGGATCTATGAATAACCCTGTTAGATGACAGAGGTCTTCCATTTGGGCAAAAATCAATGCATATGTAAAATAAAAGTATGTGGCTTTCTGGACCCTTCATCAATGCCTATGTTTCTGTTGTCTGCAGAGATTCAGAACTACTTGTAAGTTCAGAAAAGTCAGGGTGATTTAGGAATACAAACCCAAGAAAAAATATTTCAAATTCAAAATTAGGCTACATATCTGTTTTACTGTCTGTTGCTTTGCTACCTAAACACTTTCCAGGTGTTTGTATATACTGAATACACACTGTGAGGTCTCAAATGGGATTCTTACTGCTGTATCCTTTATTTTTCCTCTGTGATGGTCTGTAATATGGGGAAGTATATATTACAGACTACACTAAGTGCTGCTTCTTAAGTTCCTGAGTTATGTTTTTTTTTTTTTTTCCTCTTTCTTTTTGAAATCAAAAATAGACCTCAATGACTTAACTAAAATAGTAATTACCATGTTAGGTTTTTTCAGTGTTCAGGGATGTCAGAAATTTGACCTTTGAGGCTTTTAAATCTGACCTTGTTGCTTCTTTCCATTCATTAAGCTACAACCTTTGCTCTCTTGTCATAAAAGATAAATGAAGATTCACACAATCTTTATTTAAGAGAAGATTTATTGTTTACATTAATGTAGATTAAGGGGAAGCTTTCTGATTATTTATTGCGCCAATCATGTCTTCATGAGCTTTAAGTTAGTTATCAGATTTCTGTAACTACTCTTTCCAAAGTTCATTTCAAATTCAAAGTGTAAATAGATTTTTCATTTTCTTTTAAGTTTCATTATGCTATACGTATAAGTGGAAGAAAAAATTTAGGTTTCCTTGTAATGATCTTGAAAAAAGAAATTTGGGAACCGTATGAAGCTGTGTTAGGGGAAGTTCAGGTTGGATGGTAGGAACAGGCTCCCCAGGGCAATGGTCACAGCACCGAGCCTGTCAGAGTTCAAGAAGCATTTGGACAACACCCTCAGACATACAGTCTGATTACTAGAAATAATCAGACTCTCTGTGGAGCCATGAGTTGGACTCGATGGTCCTTGTGGGTCCCTTCCAACTCAAGATATTCTATGATTCCATAATTCTATGAAAATTAAATTTCAAAATTAAAAATCCAAAATCTGGCCTTCATACACACAACATATTGTACGTTAATGATTCTTCTGGTCAGTATTTTCCAATCTGGAAACAGATGATTTTCAGTTGCCACAGAAGCATATTCATTGGCACACAAATTAAAAACTAATGAAATTTTATCACAGAAACCTGGAAGTTGTTGAAACACATCACTTTGCTCAGATAACCTCTGATGAAGAAATGGATAGCTAAGACCATAATGGATACACAAGAACCTGTAAACTGAGTTAGAAACTTTATTTTTTGCTTTGTTTTTCAGTTTTGTTAAAATATCCAGCTGAAAAGAAGTTCCTTGAAATTGCTTATTTAAAACTCAGTTATACTGAGTTTTATATGAGCTGTACGGGCTCATAAAGTGACAGGAGGAAAAGAGGAAAGAATACTCTCCAGTGTATGCATGTTACCACATCCCTTGAGGTCTGACTGATACCAACAGAAGAGCTTTCTCAGATGTGTCAGGGAGGAGTATATTGCATCGCCAGGAGTGATAATCTCTCCTCTGCTGCAGGCATAATGGTGCCTGAGTGGGACATGGTCCTTCTGGAGTTACAAGAAGTCTCTTGCTCTTTCCCCATATACATGGACCACTTCCTGTAGTTAATTACTTCACCGGAAAGCTCAGTGGTAACCAGAAATTGGCTTTATTTTTGGCATCTGAAATGTGCTGCTGGTGTGCAAACCTGAAATAAATGGGAAATGGTATCTTCCAAAAAGGCAGGAAAAACTGCTGGGAATTCAAAGGCCAGAGTAGTCCTGCTTTCAAACAGATGTCAGACTGTGGGCACCAGTGACAGCAACTTGGAGTCAAAAAAAAACGAGAGGCCTCATTTTTCAGAATTTCTACATTATAGACTAATATTAAAGCTTAGTAAAACCATACGAAATGATGTGTACGTTTAAATTTGAGGTATGTTTGGAGATCATCTTGATATGAAATAGCACAGCAATTCATACGTTTCTGATCCTGACTTTTTGAGGCCTTGGGAGCCAAAATACAGCTTAGCTCCTTGATTCATATGCAGTTCAGCAAGCCTTTGCTTCTTAAGCATGTCAGATGAGATCAATCTTTGCAAATGCTCAAGTTAGCTAGCCAGACCTGCCATCTCAAAACTACACTGGAAAACAACCCAAAGCCATGTGTCATGTATCCACACCTCTGAGGAAGATATGGTTAGATCACTGGAGTCAGTCTATGCATTGCAATTTGGGAGGAAGAGATTAGCAGTGGGATAGTAATCAGGTATAGCTCCAAGTATTCAAATATGTCATAGAAAATTCTCTCTACCATAGGAAAACTCTATGACTTTGTTGTTACAAGACTTGAAGTTATTGAATGTAGTTTTAAACTACTTTGGTTTTTGTCCCACTTCTTTAAGAAACACATTTCTTTTGTTGTATGTGTGAGAAAAGTGCTTTGCATTTCATCAAAATGGTTATGAAAATGTAATGTCCATATATTATAACAATAAATATGATGAGCATTTCAAATACATAGGGAAAATGGAGCCCTGGTTCAGATCCTATCAATGTCAAAAGAAAGAAAAAATGTTGTTTTTCTGTCCCTGAATCAAAGTCTATGTGCTAAAACAGCATCTCAGGCTATTCTAAACAGCCATTCTCATATGCAGAGCTACATTAATTCATCTTTCTGCAGATTTTGATAGTTCCTGGGAAGATAGGGGGAGGATTTCCCATTGTAATTTTACAATATTAATTACAACATCTGGATTTGCTAGAGAGCAGTAACAGGAATATGTCTCTTGTTAAATCACAGTGAGTAAAAACAGAACATTTTCTTTAGTGTCAGTAAAGATTTTCACAGTAGTTGCCAGCCACAGCAGTCCAGTCAGACTTTAAAAATGATCAGAACTGACAATCACTGAATAAGTGTAAAAATTCCATATAATTCTGCATTGAAGTGATGCTCTGGTGCTTCAGACTGTTAGTCTATGTATTCCAAAATTGTATTCCTAGAATGCTGCTGTAGTTTTCATATTATTAAATAGCATGGAATTGGGTGTTGGGAAAACAAACAAACAAACAAAAAATTAAAAAAAAAAAAATTAGAAAATGAGATAAAACTGAGAAGTGTGGCTTGGAGTTGGTTATAAGTTGCCACAACTGTACAACTATATTTTAACTGAAGAAAATAAAAAAGCATTCTGTGAATTTCAGCACCTTATAGGGTTCATATTTGCCTTTTGAGCATATTTATTTTTGCTAGTCCTTTAATTATGGAATGAATTAAAGGCTGATAAACTTGAACATCACACTGACAACATACTTATCTTTCTAAAGTACTTCCGGTATGTTCACTTTACTAACCTTATATGCAAATATATCAAGATTAATTAGTTACGTGTTTTCCATTATCTTCTTCTAAAATTAAGAAAAGCATTTTGGATGCACTTAAAGCTTGCCAAGCTCCAAAATGAGACAAATTAAGGATGGTAGGCCTTCATGTAGAAAAAGGACAAAGGCACTGCTTCTTTGGTTCTTTTCATAATGTCGCTTTTTTCATTTTGTTCTACTTCCTAAATAGTAGTGGGAGTTACTTAACGTGCAAAATACTCCTCATTAAAGCGTGCGATTTAGCATCTGTTATTTTAAACACTGCATGGTACAGTTATTTTTCAGAGCATTATAATACTACTGATATAGTATGATATGGAACAATGTTTATCATGTGCCAGTAATTTCCAAACCAAATGATCTCAGAAACACTTTTAAGACATAGCAACTGTTACCCATTTATAAGCAGAGATTTGATTTGCTTGTTTCTTACATATCAGACCTGTTATCTCTGTTGTGCTCAAATGGGATTGTTTTAGGTGGCAGAGGTTGGTAATTCATCTAGAATTCAGTTAAGAATTCAGTTTATCATTTCTTAGCAAAAAAATAGCCTCACTTACTATCCTATGGTTTTGTTGATTCTACAATGCTAGCAGGAGTAGTAAAATGTAATAATGCAAAGCGATATTAATCTGAGTTATCATGGGGAGCAAATATTCTGTATATGATTATATCTGAACAATCTATCTCAAAAAACACACGTCTTATAGCAGAGGCAGTTTACTCAACTTTGAAAATAAAATCAGTCCATTTCAGGTACCATAAATATCAATCATAACATTACCAAACTGCACAAAAGCATCAGAATTTTCAAAAGACATTTCTAAATTATCCAAATTTAAATATATAATTTTTAAAGTTTTAATAAACTTTTCCTAAATATTATAAAGTTAGGGACTCAAATTCTTTAAAATTAATGTTATAAATGCAGAGAAATAATTAAATCTTGATCCTGCAAGTTTCCATAAACAGAGGTAGTTTCCACAGAGAGGCACTTTAGGATCCTTCCTTTTCTCTAACACATGCATATTTTCTAAGTATTTTGGTACTCTTCTTAGAAACCTAGAATATAAATGCTATGGCAATGTCTTTTTTGTAATTCATTATCAAGGTTAACAAAGGTAGCTAAGTATGTTTTTCCTTTTCATTCTAAGATGGTTTTATTCTCTTGTCTTCTGAAAATAATAATAATAATAATAATAATAAAACAAACAAACAAGTCAAGATTTTTTTTATTAATATGCTTAAGAGTGTAACAACAGAAGTAAAATTACTTGAAATGTCTCTGTCAGTTGAATGCAGCATGTTTTCATTCTTCAGAGAAAGAGGACACTTGTAAACTCATTCAATTGTTTATCTGTAAACATGACTGGGGGCCTGTTTTGGCTTTACATTCATGAGGAACTCTGGTTTTCTCAGATGTAGAGCTAGACACTTGAAATGACAATTTCACTTACTGTAAATTGCTCTGTATATACGTAACTTGTTTGTCTGAAAGTCATTGTGTTTTTTGACTTCCAGAAAGGGTAGGTTTTATACTGAAAACAGGAGAAGGAAGGATAATTGAGGGAACTCCACCTATTTAGTGCATTACTCATATACTCTTCTTTCAAAATGTGATATAAATAAAGGCTAATGCATAAGCTGAAGATGACTTTGTTCAGTTTATTTTCTTTCTATATGCTTCTAATTTCTTTATTCTACTAGTCACTTATGCATCCTTCATCAGTCCTTCATTAGTTATTCAGTCACATTTTATGTAAACTGAGTCCTGAGATCTATGTACTAAACCTGGGAAGGTAATTATGAAAATTGCCCATGCAAATTGGGTAAAGGCACACATAAATTACCAGTTAGAGGCTTAGCTAGTAGTTTGCTTGCATATTTACCTGAATTGCATTCATAATTGCAGTAATTATGTGAACAGTCATGGATGTACTTTTGCACACACAGCAACTACATTTTAAATTTCTTCCTGAAATGAGGAAAATGATTGCTGAGAGAAGTAAGACAGCATATGTTGAGTTTCTGCAGTTATAGAATTCTCAACACTCTATACCAGCAGAGGATGACCTTATTCTAGAACATTAAAGAAACTGAAGGAGCTGTGGTACTGCAATAGAAAGTGGTTCACAGGTCAAGTGGTACGTTGGCATCAAGGGCTCACCTGAAGGCAGACTTTGGCATATGAACAAGACAAAACAGTGTGGATAGCTCTTCCTGTTACTTGGGATATTCCTCTGTTGTGTCATTTTGAGTTTATATGAATTATAATCTCTCTAATGGTAAGTATTCTGAGTATTCATCTCAACATCTGAGTATTCGCCTGTTCAGGGTAGTTTCCAGAGTTACCTTCTGGCAGTTTTAAAGCTCAGCACATAGCTATCATCTCAGATTTGGGTGGATTTTATTCAATTACTTTAATCTGGATTTGACCCATTTATAGACTGAAAATTAGAACCAGAGACTTTGTCTGTCAATAGAGCTGTTGTATAGGCAACAGAAGAGTTTGGGAATTTCAGTACAGGGTTGGTGTGATCACAGCAGCCTGAAACCTGGACATGGGAAATGTAACTAGTTGTGTTCTGTATTGTATTAATATTATTACTTATTGTCATGTTCATCTCAGACTGAGTGGGTTATATAGTCCTGAATGGAAGCTAGAAGTAGGTTAATATGATTAGACCCTCATCCAAAACGAAAGGGAAGAGGAAAACTTTTCAGATTTTCTTCAAAATAATGGTACAATTAATCCAACTGAAACATTTCAACACTGATGATCTTGTGAGGTGATGCTGGAGAAAAACCAAAGCCATTTCTTTGAAAAGTCTTCTTCTCTCCAGACAACATCACTCTGGATCCATTGTGGTTATTGACTTCTCTAGCTTGACAAAAATATCTCTTTAAACCCTAACTTCATGGTCTCTCATTAGTTTGCTGTGTTAGATAAGTATACTTCTCTTTCTTCACCATGAATGTGTGGTTTCCATAGCTTCAAATTCCTGTATTTGGGTTTGTTGGTTTTGTTTGTTTTTAACGTCGTGAGCTCATACTCTGTACATTTCTTCATTCTTCCTTTTTTTTTTTCCATTGCAGACAGTAATTGGCTCCTCCTTAAATTTTGACATAAAACTTTTCTGCATTTTACCGTATTTCATGCAAAACAACTGGAATATCTTGAGTTTTGCTACTGTCTACACCAAAATATACAAAACAAATATTATATCACAACGCGTTAGAATGATAGAAGCATAGCATTATTTAGGTTGGAAGACACCTCTAAGATCATCATATCCAACCATTAATCTAGCACTGCCAAGTCTACCACTAAACCATGTCCCTGTGCACCACATCTACATGATTTTTGAATACCTCTAGGATGGTGACTCAAATGCTTCCCTGGGCATTCTGTTCCAATGCCTCACAACTCTTTCTGTGAAGAATTTTTTCCTAATCCTCTCCTGGTGAAGGCCATTTCCTCTTGTCCAATCACTTGCTGCGTGGGAGAAGAGACTGACTCCCACCCAGCTACAACCTTCTTTGATGTAGTTGTAGAGACTCTTTACCACAGACTTCAGTGTACTTCCCTGGCATACAAAAATAAAGTGCAATTACTGTATAAATGTTGTGATTGCCCAAAATGTATTCCTTTTCAAGAAGTTTTGTCCTTTACTTTTTTCTCAGAAATTTTTTTGGTAAGTTGAACAGGCTTTATTAAGGAAGGTATCCAACATTTAGAGGTATCAAACCAGCAAAATGAAGAGATATTCGTAAATTAAAAAGCAGGTTCCCAGGAAGGACTTTGGTCACATTCTAATATAATAGACACTAAGCAAAACAAATTTACTAATTTTAATCTTTTGAGACTGCTGGATATCTGTTCATCTTCTACATAGTTGAAAATAAAATAATTGAGATTTTTCTTGTTTCAGAATAATAATATTGGACTTGGAAAGCTGCAGATGGATAATTATTCTGGAGATGTTAAATAAGTTTTAGAGACAAAACTGTAAATAATACAATACAGAAGAATGATGGACTTATTAGCATATCATTAAATCGCTTTTTCCCTGAGAGCCAAGCATATTTTTCATAACTTAGAAAAAGTGTCTTGCCTAGCAGTCACACATATGCTTAACATTTACAAAACCCACAATATTTGACTGTGGCATTAAGTTTATATTACAGGGAAAATTGTGACAATATAGTCACAAATATCAGTAAGTTTATCACTTGATAACAAGATAATATGTATAAAAAATCTCTTTTGAGTTAAACATTTTGCAGACCCTTTGTTTCAACTTCCATTAGCACTATCACTCACACTGAGAATTTACAGGACTGCAGCATAGCAACAGGAAAATTTGGTAATAGATCCTTTCACTAAAGTCATTTAAACTGTCCAACTCATTCTTATTAGTATAAATTATGGGTTTTGTTATGATTTTATACGTAATAAAAAGTAGCATTGTATGGGATATGGTTTGGGTTTTTTTTCAGGGTTACTGGTAACAGCTAGGAAAAGTATGATCTTTATCAGGGAAAATAAACTTAATCCAGAATCAAGCTGAAATTCACAGAATGAACACCCAAAACCTATATGACTAGCTTTCAGCAAACACACATGTCAATGACAACTGATGGACAGATAATGTTCAGTCATGACTCTTTGTGCTTTAGCACTGGGACAGCAAGAAGTTAAGGGAAGGGTTGTTTGGTTTAATGTAATTGTTGGGTATGGGAATGCAAGACTTAGCACAACCATTCTGTTTCCATCTGAGACTGAAATGGCTAGCAAAATAGTTTGCTTAAATAGGGGTGGTATTTATTAATGAGCCTGATTCTGAAAGACTCATCTGACTGAGCCAGCTGAGCCTCCCAAATCCACTTGTTTCTAATGTACTCACATTCAGACTTAGTTAACTGTTAATTCTTTAGGAGATTTTGTTGTAGTTACATCATTTATAAACTACCACCCGAGATAAAACACCATGGCTTCAGGAAATAATTTCAAGGATACTGCATGTCACAGTGCCCAAGATGAAGAATGTAACCAATTGTGGACTAGATCTCCCAGTGTTACCTCAATTTCAAATGTCCAACTTCATATCACATTGAAATGGAAAAGGAAAAAACAACAACAAAAAAGTCCCTTAAATATTTGTGTGGAAGAGCAAAAAATCTCGTAAGTCTAACAATTGAGGTAACGAGATGTTTATTAGAGCATATAGTAGACTCAAATTTTATTCATTTTTGTGCCTTATAGATGACAGAGATTTTCATTTGAGATCTTTCTGCCCTTTATTTCCATCCAGTGCCAAAACAGCTGGACATCAGAAAGACAGTTTCTCAGTTTCTCTTCCCTTTCAAAAGCCTGTTCCAGTGAAGCAACATACTTAGAGTAAACCTCACTGACAGTGTTTCAAAAATCTCTCATTCTAGATGATGTGCTGTAGAGTCCAACATAGTGAGGAGATGAGTGAGACTTAGATTAGTGAGACTTTCCTTGGGACTGAGATAAAATGCAGTTCAAATCCTAAAGATTTGTCTGTTAGGAGACAGGAGACACCCCAATATTACACAAACTTTTCATGTGCCACAGCTGTTTTACCGTAATTTCCTAACCAGAAGTAGTTTCCTTGTGTATTTCTGTGTATTCTGTGAAAATGCACAGAAGTAATTTTCTGTGTCTTCACACATGGATACCACCTGCACTTAAAAGACTTCTATCACTGAATCTGAGGAGCATAGCTGTTGAGATAATATATTAAACTCAATGAGAACCTTCTTTGATACAGGCAAATGGAACGGTTATTGAGATTAAGAGGAACCACAAATTGCACTGAGGGACAAAAGTGCAATTTGGATGAGTCACTCTTTGCTTTGTACAGAATATTGAGCATTTCATATTTTTTATCTAAATTTGCCAATTAGAAAAAATCGAGCATTCATTTTCCTTGAATTTCACAGGGTGGGAAAGGCAGAGTCCTATTCCCCATCAAGTTCCAGAGTTTGTTGCTATCTGTTGAAATAATTCAGCTATTACAAATCTAGGGTTGACTGTTTTCAAAAGGGGATAAGAATCAAGGAAGAGCATGAATCAACATGATATATGCTGTGAAATCACCAGGAATTATGTTCAGTTATACCTCTTACATTTTATGTTTCACCTTTCTGTATTTTTTCCTGTTGTATCTGTCGCTAATGAGTGTAGGTCTGGTAGCTTCTGCTTGGACACCTTACTGAAACTAAGTTCATTATATCAGTTTAGGAGCCTGAATAGACTAGAATTCAAAGGGTTACTTGGTCATTCAGTGTCTCTCCATCTTCCTTAAATACTTTCAGACTTATCAAGACAGTAAATCACTGCATCTGTGTTGCTCTAAATGTAACGACATTGGCATACACAAATCATTCACATGGAGACAGATTTAACATAATAAATACTATGAAGTCACATGTTTCACGTGTCACAATGTTCTTTATTTAACATCCTTAAACACCTTTATTTAAACACCCCAGTCTAATTCTATCATTTCCAATTTATTTCAAATTACATACTTTCTAAATGCTGTGCAAGCTACACTTTCTTTTGAAATATGTAATATGATGTATATTAATATCTCATTACAAATTTATGTATTTAAATGCTAAATCCCCTAATCTTCTAAATATTAACACTGAAATATTAAAATATTTAAAATATGTATGACAAAATTCAATGGAAGATGTATTGACATCATTGAGAGACACACAACTATGCACTTAACTACATCCCCAATTCCACACTGTGCTTAGCACACTCTGCTCTCATCGCCAGATCCTCTCTTGGCACATCTGTTGGAAAATTTCCAATCAGCTACAGGGGGTGATGCTGATTCTAGTAAGACTTTCTAGATTGTTTTATTAATGTATATTTGTCTATATGAGTTCCTTTACTTTGTGGTAAGAGAAATGGACAGTGTAGTCAGGGTACCTTTGTCTGTTAAAAAATATAGAACAAACAACACATTACAGATAATTGTTACATTGCCCAACTCACTGCAGGAATATAGTTTCATAATGTGGTGAACACCATAGAAAAAAAAGAGAAAGAAAAAAGAGAAAGAAAAAAGAGAAAGAAAAAGAAAAAGAAAAAGAAAAAGAAAGAAAAAGAAAAAGAAAAAGAAAAAGAAAAAGAAAAAGAAAAAGAAAAAGAAAAAGAAAAAGAAAAAAAAAAAAAGAAAGAAAGAAAAAAGAGAAAAAATAAAGAAAAAGAAAAAATAAAAAAGAAATAAAAGAATAAAATAGAGCAGAAGCCAATGAAGGTTTCAGCATTCTCACATTGGCAACTACATTCTTTTAGGCTACAGGAGTACAGCACTGCCAAGACAACTGTAGTCGTCTGTTTTCCTCCTGCCCTGCAGCAAGCACTGCTTGTAGCTTAGCACTTCTTGCAGTATTTCCAAGGGTCTATTTTTTATTCCTAGATCTAATCACTTCATGTCCCTTGGATGCTTCTATTTTTATTGTCTAAAAGAACTGAAAACAATATTGTCTTTCTCAATCGTCTTCCTGACTTTATTTCTTTTGATGAAAGACTATTGATTCAGCTGTCTTTGAGTGAACCTGTAAATATACTGCTGATTCAGGCATTCTTTAACATCACTAAAATAAATGTGAAATGCATGATTGTTTTCCTTATGTAAATAATTGGTGGAATAGAAAATGGTTCTGTTGTTATTTGCAAACTGCAGTGAAGGGATAATATTGTTATCAGTAGATGTGTGCTAGAATATTTGACTTGCACTTCCTAGATTCCATTTGTCTTCTGTCAACCTATACCTGCTGTTAAGCATTAGACCCTTAAAAAAGAGAAAAAGATAACACACATTATTCACCATTAATTCTTTAAAATGAGTCACTATTAAAGCTTAATTGTTTGCTGAGAGGATCCAAATTAGTGGACTTTGAAAGATCAAACAAAATTGAAGATATTTGTCCAAATTAAAATGGAAACATACATCTAGAATATACCAAATGAACATGTATGCTCCTGTAATAATAATTTTATTATCTTCAGCTTCCAGGCCAGACTTTTAATTATGACCCTTTATATCAGTAAAAAACATGTATTCAGGATTAAAAACCTATTTCTTTAACTAGTCTAGTTAAAGACTGTGGTTTGATATATTCTGTGCTACAACTTTTATAAAAACCAGAGAACACTTCTAATAACACTTTTCTAATTTCATGGTTCAGTGCACAGTCAGTAAAGATTTAAATAATTCAGAAAGAAAGCCTATTCTGTTTCTTTATTAGAAGTTTGAGTCAGGCAAATTCTTTGACATTTAATAGGTTTTTAACCCTTTTAATAACTTCTTATAATGAAATTTATTGGAGGTTGTTTTAAATAAAGGGTTATTATATTAGAGTGAATAGCAGTCGGTAGTTTTTTATGATTAGTTTTGAGACCTTGGCCCTGTGTGACTCAAAGGATATTAAAACATAAAGTAGAAAAGAATGTTAATAGTCACCAAATTAACTGTGTACCAAGAAATATAGAAACTGTATATTATTGCATTCGAGTCATTATGTGATTGTACTATAAAAATTTTCAGTCAAATTTTGAGTATATAATTGTTTTAAAGGAGCTTAAGATCACTTGGAGAACCAATACTATATAAAGCGACCTAAAGTGGTTTAATTTTTAACAGAATGATTTTGGAAAGATTAGAGTAGTAAATTTAATAAGGTGGGTTTTTGTTGTTGTTTTTGTTGTTGTGTTTTGTTTTGTTTTTGGGTTGTGTTTGGTTGTTGTTGTTTGTTTTCTTTTGTTTTGTTTTAGTTTAGGGTTCTTTTTATATGTGAGGTTTCTGCTGCTTAATTTTAAGATTGTTTTCCTAATCAATACAAATTTTGAATGTTCCTTTCATTATCCTGAAAATGCACTGGGCTTAGTATATAAAATGCATTTGTGTACAACACTAAAAAATTCCCTAAATACCCACTTACTTTAAAACTCAGTCTTTCATTATGCAGTTAGCTGATACAGAAGAGAATTATAAAATTAGATGATGAAAACACATCCCTTTTTCTATTAGTTGGTACTTTGGGTTATTCCTTTTAATGTATTTTGAATGGTTCTCTGTGGTCATTTTACAGTAACATTAACTTTCATAACAAACCTTTCTTCAGCACACATTCTTTTAAATATGTAAAAAGAAGACTTGGTTACAGATATGATTTCTACTTTAATTGTGAATATTAGGGTTTGATCCACCTTTGTTCATGACAGCATATATATACCAGTTATGGTTTCATGCACTCTGATCAGTGAAGCCTGACTTGTCAGATTTCGAACTTCTTAATACTGGAGTCACTTTTTATTCTTCTGTGGTGTACAAATGCAGATGTTCAACTAGTTTTATATTACTGCATTGAATAGCATCATGTGATGCAAAACTACATGTGAAACTGCATGGTTTGCTTTAATTAAGTTGTTACTAATCTAAAATCCATTACACAACAAATAACCATAGATTATTACTGCTTAATATCAATATAAATTAAGTGAAAGCTCTGGGTGTATAGAATGGACTTTTATATTTTTAGATGTGTTTAAGTTTAAACTTAGCTCTGATTCTGTGACAAATATTGCTTTCATATTGGATTATTGAAAAAAAAAAAAAAAAAGCTTTTTGGTTTTGCAATTGCTTGTTTTCACCATAAAGCATGGTTATTTTCTCTCAAACACAGTTGCTTTTTCAGTGTATCAGCTTTCAAAAAACTGTCTGGCCATTGAATGTTGTCTTTTTCTTTTCTTTTTAAACCTTTATTTAAAAAGTCAAGTGATTATGTAGAAATTGAAATTTTTGTCTCTTTCTTAAAGAGCATCTCTGAGTCACTTGAAGACATCTTGCAGATGTGCATTGGCTTATGATAGAATACAATTAAACCACTTCAAATAAAAACTAAAATTTCTAAGCAAATGTCATGGCTTTTTTGGAGATTGGCACAATCAGGACTAATGTTACGTTTCAATGTTGCCTTATTTAAAAACAGAAAAATTTTCAGTTTTAATATGCCACAGGTACTGTCACAAGTGTTTCTTAGAATACCAACGAGAAACCCCTTCAGCCTACAAAAGAACACCTGTGGCACCAAAACAGTGACTACGATGGATGACATCAGTGAAGAAGGAAGCACACTGTGGTGTCTTCATAGATAATGCTTAAGATTCTATGGGTTTTTCTCCCAAAGTCTTTATTTGAATTAATTGATTGTAACATAGATTCACATTAGTATGCATAATTGTTTCTCTCTGATTTACCTTCAACATTTAGACAAGTAAAGGACCATCAAACACTTTCACAAAGTCCATCAGAAAGTTTATATTAGCTATCATTAAAAAATAAGTAAAAAAAAAACCAACAATTTAAGATATGTTGGTTATATTAGCAATAATGCCTGCTGTACCTCAGCATGGGGTAGTGAGATATGTTTTCTCCTCTTACTTCAATATGTAAGCTCTGTGCATTTCTCTTTATATTTTAATGTTTTCATCTCCAGTGCATAATCCCTAACGTTTCTTCATATACTTAGACCTGTCATATCAGTCTGTTAAGGCAACTTGTCTTTCTTCTTTCATTTAAGGATTACATTTTTTAGAATTTATTTAAGTAGGGAGGAACAATTTGGAATTTTACAGCTTTTGAGGGAGATGTTGCATTACAATTCTTAATTATAACAAGAAAAAATAACACGGGAATTATTTTGCTAACAGCATATTCCATTTGAAACTGCCTGCCTAATGCTTCTTAGAAAAAACTTATTTGCTTCCTAAAGCCAGCTTCTGGGTTGCCAGTTAAGGGTCTTGCCATTTGACTCTCTTTGCATCTTGCATGAGTAACCAGCTTATATTAAAAAAGACAGATTATTAGGGATTTTTTAATGCTTTATCCTAGATCCTGTGAGAGATTGAAGGATTCTATTTGAATGCTGTGTCAGATAAAAATATCTGTATTTTGTGGAGTCTGGGGTGTGATATTTCAATAAAGACAAAGACTGTTGGACATAGTCCAGAAGATATCAGGAAGAATGATCATAAGTGTATAAAACACAGCATATATATATATATATATATATGTATATATGTATATATATATATTTATAGAAAGAGTCTCAATCTTCAGGTTTAGTTGTTTAGTCTGGAGAAGAAAAAAACTGAAAGGAAATTCATAATAGCCTTCTAGTGTGTACAACTTTTCTGTAAAGAAGGGGAAAAACATCCCTCATGTCCACTGGGACTAGAGCAAAAAGTAGTAGGTTTAAATTACAGCAAAGGAGATTTAGGTGAGACATTACGGGAAAAAAAAAAAAAAGCTCTTTCCACTGTAAGGATAGTTAAGCACAAGAATTGCCTAGGGAGGTTATGAAGAGGTTAGACAAACATCTGTCAGAAATGATTTAGGTATAGCTAATCCTGCTGTGAGATAAAGTGTTGGACTAAATAACCTTTTGAGGTCCCTTCTAGCACTATTTTCTGTGATTCTGTGATTAGCGTACTGTATTCATATTGTCCCACAGTGAGATATTTCTATGTAGGGATGATATGGCTGTGTTCTGCATAGCATGCTTTTCTTCATTGTTGCTTTAAGCTGATGGGGAGAATGATGGTCTGATGTTTAAAGCACTTTAGTTTTGTTCTTATTACCATAGAAGCTTTGAACAGGGCATGTTATCTGGCTTGTTTTCAGCCAGATAACAAATGAACTCTTCTGGTAGTGCACTAAATATGTTACTATTAGGTAGGTTATTGGTACACACCTCAGAATTAAATGCTCTTATTATGTCTTTTAACTTGCAGTCTAACACTTACATGGATGGATGCTCAGTTTCTGCTTATAAGTGAAATGCAAACAGTAAAAAAAAAAAAAAAAAAAAAAAAAAAAAAAAAAAAGCCATGTAAAGAAATGTATCATAGCTTCCCCATTAGTAAAACCAACATAGAACCAGGCATGTTCTAATGTTGAATACAACACAAGTTGTGAAACATTGAATTGATAGATGGAGAATGATATTAAAGTTCCAGATATTATCATTATTACCTCATCAGAAAGGCCATTGAACATGTCAGTTTAAGACTGTCCTTTTCCTCTGTAACACACAAATTCTGTAACTTTGTTCTTCCATTTGGTATTCTGCCATTCAACAGGAGTTATATTCAGCTTTGTATTCAGCAGAGTGTGTTTACAATATTGCTTCTGCATACTGAATATGGCTCCAGCACAGCCACATACTGCTGGGCTTTGTAAAACTCCATCTGGAAGAACAAGCAATAGGGAGCTTCTGATTTTGAAGTAGTTTATAAGGAAACAGGAGCATACTGTCACACTACAGTGGCTATGGAAGTATGTGGTTTTCATTGCTGGGACTGTTCTTGAAGTCTTTTGATTCCTTAGAGACATGAAGATTCAACATCACATGCTTTCCACATTGTAACATTTCACAGTTAATGTGGTCGGCTGCCTGTTCTTACTCAAGTTCTGATTTTCTTAGACAATCCCATTGTTTCCCTAGGAAGGGTCATGATTTGGGAAGGCTGTGCAGAGCATGGCAAAGATAGATGAGACAGAAATCTCATCTGCAGATGCAGAGCCACGTTGATCCTCCTTGCTGAGGGCCACAGGTTTCTGCATGGATGTCATTGGCATGTTCCCAGCCAGCTCACACTTTTCTCTGCATGCATATCCCTTAGGTGACAGTTTCTGGCTTACCATCTAAAAGGAAATGTGTACTTTTAAGGAAGCTGTCACCATGCTATTTACGCCTGGTTTTGGAAAGGTAGCCTGGTATTCATATAATTTAAAAGTTCAAAAGACAAGCTGAATCACAATGAAAAGAAAAATACCATTTTTTTTTCTACCGCACCACCCCTTTTGCAGTCCTCAGAATTTCCTTAGTTAATGGCTCTCTTGCAAATATATATATATGTATTATATGTCCAAAACTGTCCAGTTGTTGTCATGTTATCTAAAAACAGTGTATGTTCAGTGCTGGAGTTAAACTGGACACAGATTAATTAAAAATATATGTTGTTTAAAGATGACAGACAGAATGCTCTTCAGTATCCATCAGATAATATTTGAAATTCATATAAAGAGTTTTTAATAAAGGAGAGAGCGTTTGAAAAATAACAAATTTATCATGTTTTACTTGGGAAAAAAAAAAAAAAATTATAACCTTTGCCCTGCTTTCAATGAGACAGATACTTGGCATATTCATTCAGAAGACTGAAACAGTTTTCAGGAGTTTGAGATAGTGCTCTTTTCCATTCCAGACTTCATAAAATCATTTGGACACACATTCATGTAATCTCAGAATCACAGGAAGGCTAAGGTGGGGAGGGACCTCTGGAGATCATCTGGTCTAATTCCCTGCTCAGACTGGGCCACCCAGAGCAGGTTGCCCAGGACCATGTCCAGGTGGCTTTTGAAGATATCCAAGGAGGGAGACTCCACAGTCCTTCTTGCAAACCTTTACCAGTGCTCCACCACCAGCACAGTAAAGAAGTTCTTCCTGATGTTTAGATGGAACCTTCCAGGTTCCAGTTTGTGCCCATTGCCTCTTGTCCTGGCACTGGGCACAAGCTGGAACAAAACCTGGGTCCATCCTCTTTGCACCCTCCCTTCAGGTAACTACAGACATTGATGAGATTCCCCCATGATCTTCCCCTTCATCAGTCCCAGCTCTCTCAGCCTCTCCTCAGAGGAATGCTGCCCCAGTCCCTCAGTCATCTTTGTGGCCCTTAGTTTGACTCCCTCTGGTATGCCCAGGTCTCTGTTGTAGCGGGGAGCCCAAAACTGCACAAAATACTCCAGGCGTGGCCTCCCCAGTGCTGAACAGCAGGGAAGGACCACCTCCCTCAGTCTGCAGGCAACACTATGCTTAATGCAAAATCTCCTGGGAGGGTACTGATCCATGCTGGGTGTTGCATGCAGCAGATGGGGTGACCAGGGTGCTTTCAGAGGTGCCTCCCTCCCCGGTTCACCAGGGACCCGGCACCCCTCCTGTCCCTGCTGGCGCCAGGCCACACGGCAGCTGGTGAGCACCATTAGGAGACGGCCTGGGGGCGGCCTGCCTTCCTGCTCACCCCCACCAACTGCTATTCAGCGAAACAGCTGGATCTGGGGAGATGGGGAGGAGGAGTAGTTAGAGCTTTATGGACACAACTGCTTTGGTGTGGATTGTCTGCTAGAGGCAGCGATAATGATAGCTTTCAAGGCTAATATGTTTGACTAGAAGGGGAGCTGGTACTGGAGGGAAGGGAACAAGTCAGTAGCAATCTTTAAACGTATGAGTGACTGTCAGGATTCAAATTTCAGCCTTCAATTAATTTCATACACTGCTCTGTCTCTCCTCTCCAGTGCTTTAGTAGTCATTAAGTGAACTTGAACGTGTTTGTATTGATAACCCTTTCTTACCAAAAGCTATTAATTTCTGAAGCAATATAAATACAGGTATAATTGTGATGTCACGTTTGCAGAATGTATTCCAAATACTTCTCAGAGATACACATACATTTAAAGTGGTAAGTATTCCAGAACTAATGCTATTATTAGTTTGATTTACTGCTAGCCAGTCAGCCTTATAAAAATCAATCCCTAAACTCATAAAATATCTCCCTAAAATTTGTAATTTTTTACTCTCTCAGTAATAAGAGGAGAGGTGAAGTTATAGGTTTATCTTTTCTTTCTCTGTGCCTTGCTGGTTGAAAAGTATCTCACAGATTGCTCTCATATATAGGAGAGTGTGTATGAGAGAGAGATAGGTTATGGAAGTCACGAGATATAAGTAGTTAAAAAAAAAAAAGAGCCATCTTTAGATGTTTTGGATGACAAGTCTGTAGATTAAATGTGGCTGTGTTAATACATTGAACCATTAACATGTGTCCTTATCATAATGGAACTTACACAACGGTAGTTGCTGTCAGATTCCGCTTGATATGTATGGCATGTTTGTCTGATGCACTGAACGACAACTATATCTATTTCATTTCAGCTTTGAATTGACACTTCAATTTTAAATCACCCACATAACACCTTAGCTTAACTCCGAGCTTCTCCTTGATACTCTTTGTTTTTTGTCATGTTCAGTATGAGTATACTGAAAAGACGTTATAGGCAATCTCCTGTAGTGTGTGTGTATGGTACATTTGACCTCTGGACAAGAATGGAGTTTCATCCTCCAATGCTTTTAATTCTTATCCTTGCAAAGACTGAATTTGTTGCTTGAATTAAAATAGTATGTCTTGTTAATGCTGAGAAGCAGTGACCCACATAGCACAATGGATTCATTTGTCAATCCTGCAACTTACGAGCTTTCTGGTCATATATGTCTCAGCAGCAAATCAACTCAGAAATCACTTAATCAATCTATCAATGGATCCTTTCTGTCAGTAGTCTGAAACCTTAGCATTTCAGTATCTCATTGGGCAACATCAGGCAAAACAGATTTTGGTTTACTACTATATATTCCAAATCTGAAAACTCCAGCTTCCAAATTCACAGCTTGAATACAAACGAATCTTAAGAAGAAAAGTAGGATCTGGAAATAGCCTTGAATTTCAAGGATATTCATGTTCTAATCTGGCTCTAAACTTCAGAATGCAAACCTGCCCCCATTTGTTAGCATTTCAGAAATACTCAACACACAGTTACAGAAAGCAGTGCCCTTTTGTTCTCCCTATAAAGAAACAAGCTTTCAGTGCTTTTTGCAATTCCCACAGGCTAGAGCCTGAATAGTTTATAACAGTCAGTGTTATGCAAATGTCAATCATATCCTATTCTGTTTATTTCCAGTATTTATATGTTTATTTAAGTACTTGCCATTTCTTATAAGCCGTATATAGCCAATCAGGCCAACAGAGGTCTAAAAGAACAGAACACTTTATTAGTGATATGCTTAATGCAGTTTTTTTCCTCTTGTAGATGCAAGATTTACGGAATACAGAAGGAGCCCAGTATAGTTCCCATCCTCAGATGGCAACCATGAGGCCAAGGGTTCAACCTGCAGATATTAGGCAGCCAGGAATGATGCAGCACGGGCAGCTGACTACTATTAACCAGTCCCAGCTCAGTGCACAGCTTGGTTTGAATATGGGTGGAAACAATGTTCCTCACAACTCACCCTCTCCACCTGGAAGCAAATCTGCAACTCCTTCACCATCCAGTTCAGTCCATGAAGATGAAGGAGAAGATAGCTCTAAGGTAGGCTTAGATGCTAGGACTACTATGTAAATGATGGATATTTTTAGGACCTGCTAAATCATACGGCCACACTTATTAAGGTGATACTTTATACATTGTTGATGGTTGACTGAAGTGAATAAAGGGTTATGAATACAGAACTTGTAGCTCCAGTCAATTATTCAGGCATCTTGATAATTCTTGATTCATAATTCATAATGCTTCTTTGTGAGAAAACTGGAATCCTGTTTAAAAAATAAAATTAATAATAATAATAATAAATAATTTTTAAAAAGGTAGCCATTCCTTTAGGACTTTTATATAAAAGTTGAGTTTTCTCATTTGCATAGAATAGATGTTTGTACCCAGTTAAAGATCAAGTTACTGCTATAAAATGTATGAACGGTGCGTACAATATGCTAGTCTTTTGCTAGTCTTTTCTACTTGGTCACAGAATGAGTAAACAGCACATCATATCAACCAGAACAGAAACAAACTGAAAATCTTACCTTGAAAAACTTGAAGACTCATTATGCATTTATGCTTTTGGAAGTGACAACACTCCAGCATGACATATTTAAGCTTCATTTTAGTGTTCCTGCAAGTATAAAAGTAATAATTATCACTCAAATGATAAAATAACCTTTATTTAAATGATAAAAGATAATTGACTTAGGACCTTTTATGTAAAAATCTCCCAATTTTCCCCAAATCCTGAACACATGTGCAGAAATAAGTCAGTATATCTTAATTTTGCGGACACAAAAGCTGAGATAAAAAAAGATTGGGGCTTAACACAAAGTCATCCAATAAACCAGGCATAGAACATATTGAAATTGAAAACCTCTTAGCTCTATTTTATGGTTACTACCAAATAACAATTGTTATGCAGTAGTGAAGATGTTGTATCATGGCCATATCTTGCGGGGAAAAGCTGTAGACTTGCAAGGAATGTGAAGAAAATGCATTGTGAGTCACTGAGGAGGTATAATCCAGTCAAGAAGTATAATTCTGATTTGTTTTCAAATTATATTGTTTTTCATGCCTCAAGCTATAAAATAATCATGTAATTGAAGACATATGTTTTACTGCATTTTAAATAAATTCAGATTTAAAGTTTTATTTCAGGTCTTTCACCTAATTCCTCAAACTTTAGGTTTCAAAAATTACTGAATAATTCATACATTTTAAATGAGCACTTCGTTACTGAAGGAGATTTTAGAATACTACTAGGTAAAAATAATTCCAGGCAGCCATTACTTTTTCAGAATAATTTATTTGCTACTCCATTTTCTTTGCTAGTACTTTTTGATGGGAGTGTGCAAGATACTGTAAAGTCCCGGAGAAACACCAAATCAAATCATTGGTGTCCTTTTTTCTTTTATCAAATACTTAATTTATTTAACCCATATTTCTGATGTACTTTTCCACTGCAACACTTCATGCTAGCAGAAGTGTAGGATTGTGACTTCATGCAGCAAATGAAGACAATAATTTTAATAAAGAGATAATAATCACTGCAGACCAAGTACAAATTGGTCCTTTGCAGAAGACAGATTATATATTGTTCAACTGTAAAAAAAAAAAAAAATATATATATATTTTGGAAAACTCTCTTTAAAATCCTCTCATGCACAATGTAAACAAAAAAGGATGAGAAAAGGCATAGAAATTGAGAAAATAACAGTATGCAGAAGTTGATACATTGCCTTAACATTTTTCAATAATCATAATTTCTGTTCAAACAGCAATGTTTTCAAGGATATTAAACTTGGTTAATAATGATAGAAAGCTTAAATTAGTTTCCAACTAATAGGGATTAAACTGTAAACTTTATGGCAGGTACATTATATCATACCTGTCTTCTCAGGGGTTTCTTACATCTTCCTGAAAATGCCTGAAGCTGGCCACAGTTGGATTCTGAAGCAATAGTTCCACTATAGTTTCCTCCATAAAGGCAAGAGATTTTGAATAATTGGCATAAAAAGCTAGTGTAGTGTTATAGTTTATTATTTAAACCCCTCTGCTGTGCATCTTTCTGTTACATTGTTTTCCCTGGAAGCTGACGATGCATTCATGGATAGAGATACTTAGCTTGCTATGTAGATAGATATTAGAGATATGTAGATATTAGAGATAACCAGCTTGCTATTAAGATCCTTTTCCACAGCCACAATGTATTAAATTTTCTCAGTGCTGCTTTGGAGGGATATGTGAAGTTTCTTCTCACTGCAGAAATTCTCCTCCTAGTGAAAGGTACTGGATGTGGACAGGAAGAGGTAGAGCAGTCATTGTGTCCCTTGTGAAAACCTCTGCCTTTTACCTGAATATATATAACTTTGGTTAAACTTTTCTTTTTCCTATAAACTGTCATGTAGAGGTGTGATACTACTTAATAGATCAGGGCTAGAACTCATTATTCTGTTTAGATAGAAGTGCACACGTTGAAGCCTTGTAGAAGGCTGTCTCACCACATATGAACACCTTCATGAAGTTAGTAAGATGTTCCTGCTATGAGGACTGTGTAAAAAACAAATCACTGTGAATTCACCTGATCATTAATATCACTAGTGACACTCTGCTATTTAGCAAGCAAGAGATGTTTGCCACTGTACAAACATTGATCAAAAAGACAACATACATTTTCTAATGGAATAGGTCTCCATCATCTCAAAGTCAGATGACCTCTGTTAGTTTCTGTCATCTAAATGCCCAGCCTTACAAACGAAAGAGAAACCACTGGTTCTTTGATAGCAGATTTGGTAGAGAAATCCCTAACTATATCTATCTAGAGAAAAAAAATAAAGAAATCTCATTGTCCTGTTCATGTTTGCATGAATTTATAAAATGTGTTGACAGAAGGTATGAGCAAATATATGTTTGGACTAGAAATATAATTGCATTCCTACTGAACCACTAATTTCTATGTAGGTAAGAAATAGCCATTTCAGCTACATTTCAGTACATATTCCAAATGCCAGTAATGAGGAAACTTTACAAACTGATGTAATTGTTCATATGTTGAGCTTCCAGGAAGTTCATTGTATGATAAATATTCAAATTGTTCAAAATTGAGTCCAACGTACACAGAACTAATGGCAGCAGCTGCTAAATATTTTTGGCTATACTCGTTATAATAAAGGCTGTTTCATGTAGGCATCTTGGACTTTGAATTGTACATATACCCTCTAGCACAAAAATAGGATAGGAACTGCATTATAGAGGGCTCAGTTGTCCTAGATGGTGTTGCTGTAAAAGCAGGACAGCTGAGGCTGCTTGACCATAAGATTAATCGTAACAGTACTATGAATATAAGGCTGTATATATACTGTCAGAAAGTGGCCTATGTTCATGGAAGTATGAGCTATAGTCTTTGACCAATTATATTGTTTGTGTAAGTAGTATACATCCCTAGGTCTTCTTAATTCTAAATGTAACACGTGGAACTATAGTTAGAAGAATTAAAAAGGGGAGAACTTAAAAATCAGTAGTTGTAAGTAACTCAAAAAAACATTACAAACAAAGTGGCCACTTACCGCATGCTTTATTCCAACCACCTAAACACTGGAATATTACAGTTATGTAATTCTTGTCATTTTTCATACTGTTAGATCGCTAAACATGTTTTTGGTTATTGCCAAGCATAATTGTGAAATGCTGGAAGCATTATTGGTTTGCAAATATGTATTTCTTCATAGATGGATAACAGGGTTTTCTTCTATGCTCATTTGAATATCACTTATGAGAGATTTTCAAATAATGTAGTTTAGAGGAAGGATAGCGAGAGGACTGCAAGTAGCAAGAATTAAGTAACAGAAACACAATTACTAAAGAACTGCTGCAACATATTCTCTTTATGTGGTAGAGGTTTTACAATATTTACTTTATATGATAAGAGTTATAAGTAGAATTCTATGTTGTCTGTTCAGCCTATTATGCAGATGGTGCTTGATTAAAATCTATTTTAAACTACAGCGATTACTGCAAGATAGTGTGCATAAAACAGCTCTCTTAGCTCCATTAAAGGCTTTGGTACTATTGCAGTTTATTTTAAATATGCTTATAGACATTTTCCAGCTTCTCAAGGGACATTTAGATATCAACGATGTGCCTTACTTGATAGTTTTAAATCCTACACTAGATATTCTTGTGATCTATTATGTGTGCAACATGGTTAATGTACACTTCTTTAAAGTGAAAGATTATTGCTTTCTTGTGATAAATAAGTTAAATACATCACCATAATTAAGCAATAAGCCGTGACAGGAGGTGGATTACCATGAGCTAACTACACCTCCAGGGATTTTGAGGCACAAGTCTATGCCTAGCAGAGTATATGTTTTTTATTTTATTTCCCATCTGTCTCTGCTTTGGTGGTTAGAAGTAGGGTCTATGAAGCTGATAGAGTGATGAGAGCATAAGGTAGGCCATCATCTCAGTCATTTGCAAGGTTATTAGTACTGAAATTCTGATATTCTTTTTATTTAGTTATTTTCATATAAGACAAACAAAATTTCCCCTGTGAGTACTCTCTTTTTAACAGTAGGTTTTTGAAGACTCCTGATTGTTCAGGTTAGAGAATAAGATTTTAGAGCCATTCTCAGAACAGTTTACCAAAAGGCTTCTTTACACAAGTCTCTGCAGCATATCACCTAGTTTAAGAGTAGTTTAAGTAATGTGGTATCCTAATAGACAAAGAACCAGTAAATTTCATGGTGAAAAAAATACTTTGAAAAGAGGAAAACCTCGACAAAGAATAAAGATAAAAACTTTTACTCTGGCCCCAATTGCTGTCAAGCCTCCTTGATTATCGAGTTTGCATAGAACTACCTGAAGACTTTAGAATGATATTGTCAAATTAACTAGGGAGACCTAGTTAATCACAATTTCTCTAGTAGTTTTAACTACCATTTAGCTGGCAGTTTGGGTACTCTGTAGGATGAAATGATAGCAAGAGTCTAAGAGTTGGATAAATTAATAATAGGTAGCACACTGCTTCTATTTCTCCATACTTTCTAAAATGATGCCAGGCTCCATGGCTGTTAACTTTGTATTAAAGTTAAAAAGTACATACTGTAATGTAATGCCTAGGAAACAATCAACTTCATTTTCAAATTATGGCATCATGTTGTTCACATGTTTAATAAGCCACAGTGATCAAGGTTGTTCACTGTAGTCACCTCTGTCCAGTTGGGCACCACACAGTGAAGTATATAAGAAAAATACAAAAGGCTCAGATGGTGAATATTGTCATTTTCCTTATGTGGTTCTGCTGATTTGAATATCACTGCTGTGTCACTTGATATGCATTATCAAAAAAAAAAAAAAAAAGGCATGTGATAAAAGTCAGATCTGGTCAATTATGACTTCTTCTCATATGTCAAACTGCTTGATGTACGCAGTACACTGGACAAAACCAACAAGAGAAAAAAATCTTGAGCCCTCTAGTAAGATCACACATCAGTGCTACAGGTGTAGTAAACCAAGTGATCTTATCAAGAGAAACCACGTAGCCATGGGGCTATGCTGAAGCATCTGAACAGTGTCCCCTTATGTCCCCTTATGTGCATGTAAATCACCTAGGAAAGGAGGGTGTCCTGGTCCTGATCAAGATCTCTGAGCTATTAAGTGGCAAATTTTTGTTGCCTGTAACACATTTGCATAAATACTCGTGCACTATTTTATTCAAGTAGTACACACATGTGCACGTACACTGCTCTTCATATACCATTCCTCTTATCCTTTTCTCAGACCATAAGGAATTTGCATTTATATAAGCAGAGGAAAAAACTATGCAGCTAAATCAAGATGGATCAGAACTGGTCCTCCAAAGGGTTCCAGACTGTTTATACGGGCAAAAATTTGTTTCTTCAGATTTTAAATAGAAGGTGTGCAGTAGTTTCTCTATACCTTGAACCATTTTATTCACAGTCAGGTTCTCATGACTGAGACTGAACTGGTGGTCAGGATGTAATCAAACATGTCCTTGATTTACTGCATGTCCTAGCCATTAATGATAAAATTTGGAAGAAGTAAGAAGATGACCAAGTGAACTACATGAGAGGATAACAATTATATGAAAGCAAAATATAAAGCCCTTTGAGGGAAAAAGTTACATAATCCGAACTGTTTATAGCAAATTTTATATAGGAGACTAAGTCAGATGGTGTCAACATTTGGATTATCAAATATGACAACTAAAATTGTGTTTTTTGCGTACAAAATCCAAAATCTGTGTGTGTGTTACAGAAACTGTAATGATGGACTGAATTAAATTGGCTTTTTTCATAGCACTTTTCTAATTTTATGTTACAGGTCAATGGAGGAGAGAAGAGACCTGCTTCAGATATGGGAAAGAAACCCAAAACTCCCAAAAAAAAGAAGAAGAAGGACCCAAATGAGCCACAAAAGCCTGTGTCTGCCTATGCATTATTCTTCCGAGACACTCAAGCAGCCATCAAGGGCCAAAACCCCAATGCTACTTTTGGCGAAGTCTCTAAAATTGTAGCTTCAATGTGGGACGGCTTAGGAGAAGAACAAAAACAGGTACAATATGTGCTGCAGCTCAGAGGCTTTGTTTCAGGAAAATGTTATCTGGGTCATCTAAGCACTGTAGGCAGCTTCTTTTGTTTGCAGGGATGAAACCTGAATATGTGCAATATCAGGAACATGGTTTAAAGAGACTAAGATAAGGAGAGTATTATTTCATTTCTTTTGTCAACGTATGAAACGACTAAAAGAGTTTTTTAGTTGAGGGTGTGACAACAAACCTTTAGATGATGTTTAGTATTTGTTTATGCTGAAGTCAGTGGGCCCAAGATTTCAGAGCAGGGCAGACAGGGCAGCATTGCACTGTCTATGACAGTGTGGCGTAAGAAGACATTGCCACCAAAAAATATATTTCTGTGCAGTAGGACCTGACACATATCTGAGCTCCCAATTGTTCCCCCAAATACCATTCATCCTCTCTTTAGCAAACCATCACTTTTCTGTTGTTATTGGTTGCATTTTTGCTATCTGACAACAGAATGGATTGGATAGGTGAAGAAATGGGAACTTTAAGAAAGATACAGGTGTGGAGGGATATACTGAATGGGCATTATAATTGGATACAGGATACCTGGGTGGGGACAGACAGGGAATACAGGGAGTACTGGAACAAAAGTACCTCTCATTTATTCACACTGAACATACTATTATTACATAATAAATATAGTTTAGTATGTCTAGCAATAAAAAGCAAAATAGTACTATGATTTTTTGTAGGTAAAGTCATTTGGGCTTGAAAAAAAAAACGGTTTTCTTCACAAATAACTGGAAGGTATATGCATGTCTAGTTGCCTGTTAAGGTAAAAGGGTAATAAGAATCCAGATTTGGCACTTACTCTATCCAGTATGTACCCTGGCATAAGGTCAGCACTGGGAAGGTTTAGCTTGAAGAAAGATAGCTTTCTATATCTAGGGTTCAGAAATCTCACTTGGCCTGGTGCTTTAGGGACATAGTTTGGTGATGGGACTTCGTAAGTCAGGGTGATGGTTGGGCTTGATTGACATGTAAATGATGTGATTAAATGATTGGCTAACATGTAAATGGTTCTAAGATTCTATGATTAAGGTTATTTTGTTGTGTTGTGTCTTCCTTCTACCATTTTTAGTATGTCCAACAAAGGCCAAGGTTACATCCTTGATCTGACAGGCTGTTTAGACCTTCCCAGTACAGAGGTTCTCTCGTAGCTGAGCATTACTTTTTTGGGAATACGATGGTGGATATTCATTCTTGACTTAAAAAAATTCAGAGTATGCTTTTTGTTAAGCTCACAAGCAAGAGGTTTTCATGCCATTCCTCCTTGTCCTGCATACCTGCAAGCCGGCAGCAGGGAGAATGCTAAACCATTCAAGGAGTAGCCATTGCTCAGCAGACTACCCAAAAGGCAGTTCAAGAAGCAACTTGCTGTACCTGCTGTACTTAGCCAGGACCTCAGGCCAAAGCTAAGAGACTATAGTTTCTACCCTTAAGAAAGGTCGTAGACCAGAATCACTCCCCATGTTTGAATCTGCATGCCCTAACACACCTAAGAATACTCCAAGTACTTAGATCTATATCTTGGACCCATCTTGTTTGCCTGTGGGATTGTGTATCCAGACTTTTCTGAAATGGTGAAAGGCAAAGACCCAGACTTCTCAAGAATCTGTCTGTCTAGTTATCTCTCTCTAGTGGTGACACCAACCAGAAAAATTATTTCGCCAAATCTTGTGCCTGTTTTTAATCCCCTGTTTTTCATAATGACCTAAATATGTGGCTGTTGCAGTGGTCATCATTTTTATTTCCATAATTTTTGCTCTGCTTACAAAACAGAAGACTTAAATTCATGCGTAACAGTCTAGCACCATATAATGGAGATCAAGCTAAAAGAATACGTATTTCCATGGAATTTGTCATTTTACTAGTACCAGAAGAAAGTTACCAGTCTTTCCATAGAATTTGGCTTAAGAAAAGTGTATAAAAAATAAATAAATTTTCCAGCTTTAACTTGGATTCCTTTTCTGGTTGAAAGCAATAACTGAGTAAGTCCCACAGTGGAACAGCAGAACACAATTTATTTTCCTTATCTCAGTTGTCCTTAATTTAAGTTGGAACACAGGAGAATGATGTGTTGCAGAATCCACATAACACATCCATGAAAAAATGGCTAAAACTGAATTTTTAAACCAATTATTCCAAGAGTTTGGTTAACATGTCTTTGTTGCTCTTTGACTCATTTTGCCTGTTCATTATCATCTGTTAAGTACTTGTTAAAACTCCAGGCCCAGGCTCTTTCTAATATAGCATTGTACAAAAAGAATAAAAGATTTTTTCCCTATTAAAAAAAAAAAAAAAAGATCCTATTTTCTAGAATAAATTTAAACTCATTCTTTATTCCATTAGGGAACTAATAGTACAAAGTAATGATTACAAGACATCTTAACTGACTAGATAGTCTGTATTTTAAAGGCCTAATTTTTCAGATCCAGAGCATTAGTAACTGTTATGAAACCTGTGTCTCTAGTAGGGAAATTGGACTCTAAAAATACTAATGATTAATGCATTATTTGGAATTTTGCATTGAAGAAGCTTCAGAAACTCAAAAGTAGTTAACTAAGAAAATAATAACATCATTAGAGGAATACTTTATTGATGAAATTTATTGATGATTATAGTTGTAGGGAAAAAAATCAATTATCATAAAGCTTCTGGCTTTTATGTTTTGGAAGCAAATGCTTATTCTGGAATTTAAATAGAATTATGTTTCCAAATTATGTTTCCTGAATTGGAACTCCTTTTACTATTTAAATAGTAAATATAAATGAATCAGAAAGTAGAACATAATGCAGCTATTGAGAAAGAAGAATAACCCTGTCTTTTTGTGCCAGAATGAAATCTTCTCTGTTCTATGACCTGAGCCAGCTTTTTCTGAAATGCACAGAATTCTTCTTGTTTATCCCTGCAGATTGACCACAGAACCACAGAATAAGTAAATGTATTGAAACTCAGTACAGTAACAACCTGAGGGCAGTATATGTATGCCCAAGCCTTTGTAAAAAAAATTATATATATATTAACCTGACATATTAGATTGTGGTTTAAAAGGGTTTGTGCAAGAAGCACATATGTTTTTCCAACTGCAAATAAACTAGGAAAATGTTGTTTGAGAAAACAGAATTTGAATGACAAAAAAGCTTTGTGCCTTGCTGAGGTTAGGGTTATATTTAAAAGTTATCACACACTGATTCTCTTACTATGCAAATCTTGCAATTTATTAGGTTAAAGCATATACCAGTGTACTTCCACTCTCATTTTACCATATAAAGACATTTATATTTTTGTGTCATACGCTATAACTGTTCCCTTTAATTTCTGAGTATACAACAACCATTTTCAAACAACTCTGGTGTGTGTTTGTATTTTGTATGTCCAAACCTTTATACACAGAGAGCTCTAGGAATTAAAGGGACTTATGATGTCATAGTTTTTTTCTCAAATTCCAATTTGGGTACAATAATGACACATAATCAGAAGCAGGGACTGTGCATTTTCCTTCGTTTTTCACTGTGAATGTTTTCTAAAAGTGTTCTGATTAGTAAACCTGTGAATGGAAAGCAGCTGTAGCAGTAGTATGCTAGGATAAATTCTCCCCAGTGCTGTAGCCACAGCACAGGGATATTTTCAGTGGCTTTTCTAGATCCTCTCTTACTGTCACGATCATTGTTTTCTCCTTAGTCAATACTATTTTTCTGTGCATCCCTTTTTATAGCCTATTTATGTACATCATTGCCCTTTGCACACGTTTTTACTGCAAAGGGGAGAAAAACAGCCCCCAGGGAAGAGGGTTCAGCATGCTAAATGGTCAAGTCTGTGGCTTTCAGACAGAATGCTGGTTCAAACTAGGTAAAAAGGCTACTTAGGTCATTTTCTGTCCTTAGATGAAAAAGGAGAGTCGTTTTAAATCAGTACCAGATGTGTGTGTACTAAATAAACCTTAGGTTTCTAATTGGAGACCTAGTAAAGCAGTAGTATATATGGCAAATTACAAACAAAATGTTCTTGTTTACATTAGTGTAACTTTAAAACTTCAGCCAAAGACATTAATAAATGTGCTATTATACTAAAAATGGAATTGAATGTCTATTCAACAAAATTAATCTCTGGTGTAGCTTCAGTGATTTAACTGGAATTCTAGCAGGAATGAAGTTGGCCTTCTATGAACAGCTTAGTGTGTGTATGTACGTGTGTATGTGTGAGCATGTGTTTCTGTGGGCTTACTTAAGTGTTGCACTGGCCTTGCAGCAGGAAAAAGGATGGATTCACCTAAGGGGCCCAAAACTTAACGATCAGATGAAGCAGGCGAAGCGACTGTTTGAGTGCTGTAACATATGCCTTCTTTCAGGCTGCATAATTCATACACAATAATATTAGCTGCAACAGTTAGCTCAATGGCAACACCTCATTATTTTATCCCTCAGTATTTATTCCTATGTTTGATGCCTCATGAAATTACTGTTAATGTGTTTATATAAGGGCAGATCTGACACAAGTGGGAAGAATTTAATTTCCCACTCATTCTTTCCTGCTGATGTGTCCTCTTCCCCTGGTAGAAGTGGCAAGTGTAAATAGTTAATTTGCTTCAATTATGAGCCTGTCCTGCTAAATTAGAAGCAGCAGGAATATGAAGAGCCAGAATTATACTTATGAGGCAGCTGACAAATCCTCTGAGCTTACAAAATCAAATCATTTACTCCTCATTGGTGCTCAAAGACCCACTAGATAAAAGCTGCAGTTTATTCTTTAACATCTGATGGAACTTGGATTGTATGTTACCAATGCTTAAGTAAATTGAAGTCCTTGTGCATTAGTGTCAATTTTTCTGATGTTGCTAGCATTTTCATTGTAACCCACAAGCTTTCAAGGGTTTCTATTTTGGTCAGTAAAAATAACTCAGACCAATATGGGCATAAAAAATATCTGAGCATGTTCTATAAGTTTCTTTTTTGGGGAAGAGAATGGTGAAGTTTTAGCAGCACCTTATCCAGTGCCAGGAATGAATCAGGTAGGTTGGGAGGAGCTTTAAAAGTAAGCTGATGAACACTTCATGACTAAAATGCTGACACTTCGATGTAGCATAACTCCTGGCATAACACCAGAGCTTCTCTTGTGGTATGAGACGTGACTCAGATACAAATGGATCAGAGACTGGTGTTTCAAGAGGTTTTGGCTCATGCTGGTCTCCAGGGACATGTAACCTCTCTCTTGGGACACTATGCTGTGTCACTTGATGTACCTTGATGTGACAAATAAGCTCATCCCATGGGTGGAAGAGTCATTGCATTCCTGTTGCATGGCTTTGCATGTGGAGTGCCCAGAGTAAGGGCATCAGGAAGTTCAAGAGACTTCAGTGCATCTGTTAAGATAGAATCATAGAATCATAGAATCATAGAATATCCTGAGTTGGAAGGGACCCTTAAGGATCATCAAGTCCAACTCTTGACACCGCACAGGTCTACCCAAAAGTTCAGACCATGTGACTAAGTGCACAGTCCAATCTCTTCTTAAATTCAGACAGGCTCGGTGCAGTGACCACTTCCCTGGGGAGCCTGTTCCAGTGTGCAACCACCCTCTCTGTGAAGAACCCCCTCCTGACGTCCAGCCTAAATTTCCCCTGCCTCAGCTTAACCCCGTTCCCGCGGGTCCTGTCACTAGTGTTAATGGAGAAAAGGTCTCCTGCCTCTTGACAACCCCTTACGAGGAAGTTGTAGACTGTGATGAGGTCCCCCCTCAGCCTCCTCTTCTCCAGGCTGAACAGGCCCAGTGACCTCAGCCGTTCCTCGTACGTCTTCCCCTCAAGGCCTTTCACCATCTTCGTAGCCCTCCTCTGGACACTTTCCAACAGTTTCATGTCCTTTTTATACTGTGGTGCCCAGAACTGCACACAGTACTCGAGGTGAGGCCGCACCAGCGCAGAGTAGAACGGGACAGTCACCTCCCTTGACCTACTAGCGATGCCGTGCTTGATGCACCTCAGGATACGATTGGCCCTCCTGGCTGCCAGGGCACATTGCTGGCTCATATTCAACTTGCTGTCTACCACGACCCCCAGATCCCTCTCTTCTAGGCTGCTCTCCAGTGTCTCATCGCCCAGTCTGTACATGCAGCCAGGGTTTCCCCGTCCCAGGTGCAGGACCCGGCACTTGCTCTTATTGAACTTCATGCGGTTGGTGATCGCCCAGCTCTCCAACCTGTCCAGATCCCTCTGCAAGGCCTTTACGCCCTCATTTGAGTCCACAACTCCTCCAAGTTTGGTGTCATCAGCAAACTTGCTCAAAATACCCTCTATTCCTACATCCAGATCGTTTATAAAAATATTGAAAAGTACCGGCCCTAAAATGGAGCCTTGAGGGACCCCACTGGTGACCGCCCGCCAGCCTGACGCAGCCCCATTTACCATAACCCTTTGGGCCCTGCCCGTTAGCCAATTGCTCACCCATCGTATGATGTTTTTATTTAGCTGTATGGTGGACATTTTGTCCAGTAGGATCCTATGGGAAACCGTGTCAAAAGCCTTGCTGAAGTCCAAAAAAATCACATCAGCTGGTTTCCCTTGGTCCACCATACGGGTGATCTTATCATAAAAGGAAATCAGGTTAGTTAGGCAGGACCTACCCTTCACAAACCCATGCTGGCTGGGACCAATGACTGCTTTGTCCCCCAGGTGCGCCTCAATAAGTCCGAGAACCAGAGGTTCTCGAGAACCGAGAACCATATAGCTCCAGAGGTATATGGAGATCTTCAGGTCAAGGTAGTCAGTAGCATTTTGAAAACGTAAATTTACATTTTTTTCACTCTTATTTATGCTCATATACTCATGCAGATGCTTGTTTATCTACTTCTCATTCCCTCATTCCCTCTATGGAGAGGACCTTTTTTTTTATTATTATTTTTTTATGTTTGTGCTAATGAAGTAATCTCCAAGGAGTAACTTTGAAACACTTGTAAGAGGATGAGAATGTACCTTCAATTTATTAGATAAACAAGCACACAAGGTTTAAATTTAGCTTTGTTTTCTTTTTGTAAATGAGAATAGGAAGCAAAGGCACATCTGCGTGTGCATACTGCCAAAGTGAATTACAGACAAAATGGATTCAGGAATAGGCACAACAGACAAAAACCTTACACATTCCCTCCTAGCTACTTGCACTACCAAAGTCACTTTTACAGTGCTGCACATTAGGCCTGTTTGGAGCTCCACTGTTTTTCTTGACAAATTCCTGTATTGAAATTGCACTGTGCACTCAGGAGGGGAAACCTTTTTTTTTTTTTTTTTAATACAAAAAATATATTAAAAAAAATACTTAAAAAAATGCAATAGGAACTGTTTCTTCTTACTCTATGTAAGGTTAAACAGCCTCTAGTCTTCTGGCTTCCTGCCTGCTCCACCTGGCAGGTGAATTCTAGCACCCATTTCCTATTTACTACATGTAACAGACTCTACCAGATAAATACCATACATTGCCTTGGAGTTGTGAATGTTGGCTGTAGCTGCACTTCACCTTCTTGTTGTGCTTGAAAAGAGCTGGGCCAAAAAGACCATTGATTCTAAGTATTGCTGCAGCAATATTTAGAAATGATAGCCTTAATTTTCTACTCATTCTTCTTCCCAACCCTTTATCCATATATTTGAGCTCAGCGGGAACATGGCTTTAAATCATTTGTGTACACAACTGGACTTAGGCCCAATTATTATGCTCCATTTGGCTCACATCCATTAAAAAAAAAAAAATCCAACAGGTGCAAATAATCACCAAATAAATCGTGTGTTTAATGTCATTTGTTTTGTATCCAGCTTTTATCCCACGTGCTTCTGATGAAATAAACAACCTTGCTCCTGTAAGTTGCAAGCATTGAGCCTGTAAGGTCAAATTTAGTCCTGGCGTAAATGGCTGCAATTTCCAGTGAACTCCATAGAGTTTCTCTATTTGTACTAGAGTTGAATTTGGCCTGTGATCTTTACCCTGCATGCCAGAAAGACTGAATTCTTTCCCCTAAGCCTCTAATATGTCATAAGTGTCATTTTCATGCTGTACAGTCTAAGAGACTGCTGAGCCATATAGCTAGCCCTGGGCCTCCTTCTGTTACTGTATGTACCTAGATTAAAAATCAAATGGTAACATATTTCAGTATCCATTAAGCAATTCTGAGGATTTTTTTCTGACTGCTGTGGGAATATCTCTCTCCATATTTTAGAAGAATGTGTGCAGTTCTAGGTGCCTTTGCTGCACAATCAAAAGATTAAAACTAGAGATATGTCTCCCACTTGGAAAAAATAGAAGTTTTCTCTATGAGCATAGGTATGCAGAGCCAGGAATGACAATCTGAATGTGGAATTTAAGTCTGGATTGCAGCCTGCCGTATTTTATCAGATGACATTCCTGTAACTGTAGCCTGTGAAAATGATACTCCCATGGGTAGTAACACTGCAGAGACCAAAAAGTCAAAATCGGTCATGTTGCTTTTTGATTTGCTGTTTTTGCATATACTATTTTTTCAGGTTTATGGAACACTTCCATCAAAACAAATGTGGGCACCTTTACATCATTTTAAAAAGACAAATATAACTTGCTTGGAAGTGTCAACTCTAAGGAGACAAAGATAAACCGAAAACTTCCCCTTCTTTGTCATCCTCCTACCAGCTATTTAGGCAAGGCCAGGGAAACAATATGGTTCTTTGTAATGTGCTCTGTCAGCTAGGAGACACAAAGCTTTTCCAGACTACCATGAGGCACAAATTCTGAAAGTCTCGTTTTCTCCTAAGAATATCAGTCAGTTTAGCTCACTATCTCCAACTCCCTAATATCAAAGAGGATTGTAGTTAATGGTTCCTTCTTCCATTAGAGCCTGTTATTTGGACATGTTTGCAGACATTTGAGTCCTGTTTCCCTGAAGGGTGCAAGCCACACTGGATAGAGTAGGAGTCCTGCTGCATAATGCGTTGATATGTTGATAGTCCTTCACAAGCAAGTTCAAAGGAAGTTCATCAGGAAAGGATGACTAACCAGAGCAAAAACTTGGCTAAAGGCATTACAGGTATATTTCAGTTATATATATCAGTGATGAGTTTCATATCATCCAACACAGAGAAAAGCACAGGAGACACAAAGCCTGCCTGAAGGAATTTATGATCTAGGAAGACAAGAATTATACAGCAGCAAATACAATAAGCAAATACATAAGCAAACATGGCCAGAAGTTGGCATCATAGAAAGAAGTGCAGATGTTCTACTGTGGTTTTAATTTGGTAAATCTAGTATTTGTGAGTACTTGTGGCTAACCATATAACCCACAACCCATCTATCTCCAAGTGAAAATTGGGGCAGCCACTTTAAGGATGTTTATCACTAATAATAAAAATAATTCAGCCTCTGGTGTAGGTGCAGCATTTGTGGTCCACATGTATGGTTAGCCCAGGGAACTGGAGCTAAAGGGTGCCACTGCAGTGGTCTGGGAACTGGTACCAGGCTGTTATGCTACCACTGGAGAACACAGAGCATCCATTTTCCAAGGTGGCCTAATTCATTTTAATTGCTGTCTTCTGTGCTTATACGCACAAGGTAGTATTTCGTACTTTTTTCAGAAAATACCTTTTTCTATATTGCTTTGCTTAACTGTGTAAGGGGACTTGAAGCTACCTTGCTGAGTACACTTGGGAAATGTAATTAAATAGTAAACTAAGAACCTGTGTATTATGCTGTATACATTTGCATTCATGATTCACAGTAGGAAAATAATGCCAGCAGCTTCCATTTGTAGACAAATTAATGTAATCGTGGTGTTTTGGGGTTTCTATAACAAGCTGAAGAGAATAAGAATAAATTAAGCTGACCCACCCTGCATATACAGAAAATATGTATGTTTTTTTCCTGCCATTTTCACAACTGGGACAATTCAAAAAATAAAATATTGTATAAGAAAAAAAAAAAAGTTGTAGAATAAGAATGGGCCTTTACTTCCTGAATGACAGTCAATATTAAATTATAATGTTAATTGAATTAAAGATAGAAATTACCTAATTCTGTACATATATGCTCCTGTCAAGTTACTTTTGTAATAATTGTTGCTTGCTTGAAGGAGGAGAAGAAAATGACCTCATAAGAGATTTCTGATATGTTAAAAATGAAATTAAATATTGTCACTATATGCTATAGATAAGCAAAAGAACAGAAACTTGCTTCTTGATACAGGAAAAATGATAAATGTATTATTGGAAATTATGTGTTTCAGAATTTTGTACTATCTTAAGTACAAAATACAACAGAGCTTCAGTCATTTTCTGGAGCACATTTGAATGATGACACGAGCCTTTTTCCTCCCGCAAAGCGCTGCAAGGATGAAACTCTGTTAACCTTACTACAACACAAAACTATTTAAGCTCGAGGGCTAAAAATTCTCACAGCTGGAAAAGAAAGAGAAAAAAAAAAAAAAGTTGGGAGGGGCAGATAACTTGCTCATACCTGTTTTAGGTACTTCTGCAAATGCAGAGGACACTCCCCACTTGCCCTGCCTTCATAAGTTCCCAGTACAAGTCCAGTCTAGCACAACTCAGTGAACTGGTACCACTGCCAGGGCCAACATTAATTTGTGGAGAAAAGTACTGACAGCCAGACCTTGCTGTTACTCATGAAAACGAACAACGCCCAGGCAGGCAAAACTTACTCTGATTTTTATAATAAGCCACAACAAATCAGAATTTCTAAAACTCATGCAAAGAGCATCTACCCACTTGTATTTTGTGTAAACAGTGAGTGTCTTGAAAAAGACAACAGTATCAAGATATTGACAGCAAAAGCTCGAGTCATTGTCCTCAGAGGACATGGTGATACCCTTACAGTGATGAAGCAGGGCAAGTTGACTGCCCTCTGGCAAACTAGCCTGCAGTAAGCATTCTGGCCAATGCAAGCCATCAAAGAGGGCTAGAGTTGTAAAAACCCTCTCTTCCCATCCAGTAAGAACTTCTGTGCCGTAATGACCTTTTACATAATTAGTGTTACTATTACAATGGAAGACATGGTGTTCATTTGATTATTACTGACTCACCAGGAAACCTGAGAAAAGAGAGCAAGAAAATATGTATGCTGAACATGGTAGATATATAGGAAAGTGGGCAGGAAATAATATAAAGGCTAAATGCTGATATTCCTATGAAGTAGTGATGTTTTAGTTGTTGATTTACAGAATTGTTGTTAGCATCATATTATTAAGTTAACCTCATGCAATATGACTATTTGAGGGAAAAGTCAGGTCCCAGAGGACGCTTTCAATATGCTGTGACTGTAAGTGCACAGCAGGAGTGTATATTTTTGATATTTGTGTAATGCAAAATAAAATCCAATGTGGAAGCAGTAGATACATGATCTTTTGAAGATCATTATTCTGTGTGAAATTCTTTGTTCAAATGTGTTTTTTAAATTGGCTATCAGAAAGATGCAGAGCCACTACAATATACAAAGCTGTATAACTTAGTCTTTGTTCTTTAGGTCAAGATAAATTCATTTTAGCATCTAGGAACAGATTGTTGACTAATTTTTTATTAATTCTCAAAACAAACTGTACATTTCTCTATTAATCACAAATGATTACAACTTAAAAAAAAAATTACTAGTTTTTTGTTTGTTTGTTTGCTTTAGTTTTCCAAAACAATAGGAGATCAGCCAGCACTATATACTTATCTTAATCTGGATAAATTACAAGGTGGCACAGATACAGTTGCACAGCTAAACCAATATTTTTTTCCTCTCTATATTTACAGTTTTAGAAGCCTAAGACTTCTCTGTTTCCATTATGATCTTTTGCTTCCCTGGGAAGCAAAATCTTTAATCCTTTTCGGCAGCCTCTGAGTTTTGCCAGCCTGTATTTGAGGATTGTTCCTGAAAGCCAAGCCTCAGTGAAACAAAAACATTTCATCAGCACATTCTTTATAAAAATGATGTTTTACACGGTCCTTTCAGCTTAACACTGTCACTTTGTATTGTCCTCTGTGGACAATACCTGGTGCCTGGACACCTGGTGCCTAGGTTGTGCATTTGGCTGAAGAAGTGGACAGCAGAGACTCAAAAATGCAGTCCCATTTTGTGTAATGTTGTGTAAACCAAATGCCCATGAAAATATGAACTAATCTCTGCCCTGGGCTTAAAAAAATGCCCATGTGACTTAAAAAAATTGTGAAACACAACAGTTATTTAAAAGTAAAGTTTCCTTCCCCTTAGTTGTCTTCCTTACTTTTAAATTTTACATTTGGATATTTTTTTAAGCATTTCTGTACAGCGTGGAAAGACAGCAATTAATCCTGCTTAGTTATATGAGGCCAAGATGCTTGCATGATTCCAAAATCTACTGTCTCAGAAAAAAAAATAATACATGAAGTAGTGAAAAATTCATGATAATATTTGCAAAGAGAAATGCTGGCTTGTTCCTGAATTTGTCACTGACATCGCTAACAGCAAGTCATTATCTGGGCTCCACAGGTCAGGAAGCGTTTCTCCTCTTGAGAACTTTCAACCCTAAATATCTACGTATACTTTTATAACATCATGTTACTGTAGTGCCATGAGGTCCTGCCTAGCCCTGTAGATAATCTTTGATCTTGAAATTTGGGCAAAATTGAAGTGACTCTCAAAGCTTTTTAATCTATTATGAGATTGTGCACATGCTGCATTTAAAATAATTTGGTAGGTTGAGAGAACTGTACAGAAATAGATCTATGCTCCTGAGAAGTTAATTAGAACGATATGGGATCAAGACTGGAATAATGACTAACATTTATTATCCTCAGCAGTTCCATGAAGCTTCTCTGAGTGCCCCCAACAGTTAATCCAGGGAAGAGAGAAAGCCTTTTGGCTGATCTGTGTGGTGCCATCATCTCCTCCTTCATTTAGCTCACATGTCTTCCTGCACATTCCTGTCTTCCCCAGAGGCTTTTAACTCATCTCACAAGTGGGAGCCAGTGGAAAGGCTCACACCTGCCTTCCGCTATCCCTAAAGGTCCCATTTGCAAGTGTGCCCTGCACTTCACTTTGAACAATTAAACCTGATATGCTGTGAGGGATATTGTTTTTTTTCAGTACTGCTAAGTAGCTAAAGGGTGTTTCACACTTGGAACAATATTTTCATTAAAATATTTGATGTTTGTTATTTCACTCTTTAGAGTATATGAGCAGGAAAGGATGTTTACTTAGAAAGACTTTATGAAGATGCATGAGACACACCGGTGATATACAAAAACAAAACCAGATTAATTTACCAATGTGACACTCTTTGTTTTTAGGTATACAAAAAGAAAACTGAAGCTGCCAAGAAGGAATATCTGAAGCAGTTAGCTGCCTACAGAGCAAGCCTTGTATCCAAGGTAACACATAATATACATATACATACACACACATATATAGTAACATATTGCAAACCATTTTCAGCATTTTTATGGTGCTGAGCCTTGTTTTTATGGTGCAAATAGCCTTGTTTTTTATCACCTTAAAATTAGGATATCCATCCTCTGTGCAAATGTTCCATAAAAACAGTCATCTCTCTGTGAACAGATCCCTTTTCCCTTCTGGTCATAGTGACAGCACTCCTCCAGGCTTGGAGTATCACTGCAGTCAGAGAAAGGAAATAAAGGTAAAAATACCAATATGCCACAAACTCTGCCATGACACACCAAATAGACCACAAACATGCCATGCCAATGCCAGGCAGCTGCCATTCTATCTATACGGGAAAACCCATACCAGACACAAAATCCCTGGGTTTTTGTTTGTTTGTTTTTCTTCAAGTACTGCTTTTTTACCTTGCAATCACAGTGCTGAAAATGGTAAGCTCAGCTCACATAGTAATCTTTTATACAAAACTGTGGCTTTCCATTTTACATCTAGCAAGCAACTTGTGTGAGCACAGCGTTAGTCACTGTAAGGCCGTACAGTGGCACCACGTAGTGGAACACCAGTGTATCCCCAGTACACATCTAGTAACAGCTTTTCATATTGACATATACAAGCATTCTCAGTGCCCATAATTTTGTAAAAGACTGTTTAAAGCTTGTAATACACTTTTAAATATGCAGAAGAAATTATGTGAAATTATTGTGTTGTGACAACATGAAAAAAAACAATTGAACAACTTCATAATCATACTAGTTAGAATCAAAACAAATTTAGATATATTTTGTTCCTTCATAAATAAGCTTAATTTTAGACTTAAGTAAGCAGTATGAAGCACTATCTTATGTGACATGAGTAGAACTTTTTGTTAGATTTAAATGTTTGGGGAGGTTAGTCCTGCAGTCTACTTCTGTGAATGTTACATTAGTTTTTACACATTTTCAGTAGAAAGACTATATGATTATCCGTACAAGGAGCTTTCATGCGTATTTGTACATTATCTTAGTATGTGGTAAGTATTTGTGCTGAATTTAAAAGTCTTAAATATGGGTGCTATCTTTTTTTCTTTTTTCTTTTTTTTTTCTTTTGTGCTGTTTTGTAAGCACTTCAATTTTGTAGCTACCATAAGAAATACTAATGCATTAGTTAATGGGATTTACAGGATGCCTATAATTTCTGTCTTAGGTCTGTATGGTTGTAGAAATATTCATTGCCTTCAAAAAGGGGTACCATGTGTACATAAACAAATTTGTTTTAAATAGCCTACTTATTGGCAAAAGAGAGGTCTAAAAAGCAGGTCAAAATATTCCAGTTGTTTTTGAAGATATGTATGAAGCCAACTCTTTGTGGAAAAAAATTGCATGCCATTATTCAGTATATCATGGACTGTTCATATAAAACTCTATATAGCTTAGTTTTAAAAAAGCAAATATAACAAAACCCAGATTTTTATTTTGTTTTTATTATTTTGGAAAGGAAAAAGTACATTATGGCATTTTCTGAGGTTTGTATTTACAAAAAAAAAAAAAAAATTACAAGGTTGTTGACCTGTTCAGTGCATGAAGCCATTTGTGCATATGTTTAAATTTGTCGTTAGTCAGAAAAGCACCGGAGCATTCTGTTAACTTTTAAGCAATTATTTAAATTCTGCCGATAATGTAGTGTTTTCCTCTACCATGGAAAGTATCGAAATATAAACTTAATGAAGCTGAGTACTAATTGCTTACTCTCATGAACGTGCTCAATGAGTCCAAAAGAGCTGCCACATAACTAAAGCAACTCCATATTGGAATAAGGATGTACAATACTCAGTTGTAATATTATATCAGTATATTCTAAATTATCATTATTAAATATTTATATGGCACCAGAAGAGTTGTAGTTCTTTAGATAGTCATGTAAGCATGAAGAAATAGATGTAATATATTATTAAGATTGTTTGGAGTCCATCTGCTCTTTTCTGTCCATGTGTTATATTATCATCCATAAAAGCTATATTTAGCTAATATTATTAATAATACAAAACCTAATTTGCAAAAGTTAAGACATGCCAGAAGTAACACACCTTTTCCAAAAATAATCTAATACAAAATTAACGATTTGCTCACATAGTACGTTTTATACTTTATACCCCAGTCTTTGGGTCTCATTTCATATGCTTATATGAAGGTGTCCTTTGTGCGAGCTCTTGTGCTGCATTTACTGCAAATCGCTTAACCTTGCTTCTTTATAGGATTTTCCATTCCACTCCTCCTGGCAGCATTTTAGTGTTAAAAAAAAAAAAAAAAGTGCATTCATCTTCTCAACAATACACTAGAGCAGGAAGTTTGTATTGTCCACATTTTCAAACACAGAAAAAACACTGTGAAATTAAGTTTTTAGTGATTTTGGATGTCCTGCTTGGAACATCTAGAACTTAATTTTTCATGGTATTTAAGCAATACTACACCTTCCATGTTCAGAGCTCCAATGACTTCAGGGTCAGCTGGCTGGCAGCTATGAGATATATAGTGGTGCTTCATATCACATCAGGACATCTGCATAACATCCAAATAAGTTGCCCAACTATCAAACTTTCTTTCTCCTCCTTCTCAAAAGACTCCGCCCTTGCAGAGCAGTAGGAACAGCAGGGAAAGGTCCTGCTCAGGGTCCCTGTCTCTAGCTCAGTGGGTGCCTCACATCACCCAGAGCAGCTGCTTGACCAATTTTTCAACTTTTGAACATTGATTCTGCCACTTTTTTCATGAAGCGCTGCCAGTTTTTAAAGAATTAGTGAGTGTAGGGCTGGTATGTAATTGTGTGGTTGTGTTTCTCCATTTATTTGCAGTCTTTTTTTTTTTTTTTTTCTTTTCTGAGAAGCAAAGGAATGAACATATGCCAGGTTATACCTGAGTGGACCGGATTTGGAGCTGAATTCAGTTCACCCGCCTTAGCCATTTGAGCTCCTAGAATAGTCAGAATAGGAGATCACAGAGAGAAAATTTCCAGGATTTCTTAGCCCTTGCCTGACAGCAGAATAATGAAATTCACTATCATTGTTATATTGTTTTCTACCCATGGTACCAGGCCTGAAGTGGGGTATCAGTTGGGGTCTGTGGGCTTTTCTTTGATGCTCAGACCTTTGCCCCCTTTGTTCATTATTTATTTTTTCTCTCTATTTTTTTTTTCCACAAAAAAGCAACCTTTTACTTCAGCCAAGTTTTTTCTTGCCTTCAGTGTCACTTCTCCTCCATATACCCTTGACTGTAGGTGCATAGTGAAGGAAACTGAGAATGAACGTGAGGAACATGCTACCTGCCCTTCCTCATAGAAAGCAGACAGTACTAGGAAAGCCCATGTGGAAGAATGGGCTCATATGAAACAAGTATATAAATTTGGATGACATTTCACCAGAAGATGAGATACTCATCTTTGACACAATCTGTCATTGTCTCTTCCAGATTTCAAGTCCCTCCTCCATTGTATCTTAAGGAAGAGTACCCATATTTGTCAGAAGGGAGGCATATGGTGCTTTCCTCTAGGCTCTGTCAATAAAACTGAGAGGTTCCAGTTGGAGTTTGTCACAGTCACATACACACACACACAAACACACACAAAGTCACTCACACACCTAATATGTATAATTCCAGATTATGTTATTTGATACAATCATAATTGAAAAGAATGGAAGTGTCACCAACAACTTCAGCAACAGGATTGCCAGTGCCTCTCTAATACATTCTGAAATGCTTTAGTGATGTCTTTATAAAACAGCACTACCACCCATCAAATAAGTTAAATGTAAAACTGTGTAAATATGTCAGCTATGCATTAATCCACACTTAATTAATCAGTGTATTTCCTATATTTTTCTGCTTTGTTTATAATGATTGAGATTAATGGGTCTATAGTTGAGCTTGTTCATGTGTATAGGAATTGATATGTAAAGTAAAAATCACATTACAAAGCATTATATCTTCTGCTATGCAGATTGCCATATTGCTTATAATACTGACTAAGCCTTTGCATTGTAAACAAGTGTCTTTATATTTGCCCTTAGTTGCAACTTTTAGTACTATTCAGGTCCAGAAATGCAGTCTCTGGTATCTGGTAATTTGTACAGCATTACATAAAATGCTGTGAATTGCAATTTTACTTTTTCATAAAACAAGCACTTTTTCTAGCTTAACCAGCCTTTTTTTTTCTGGCTGACATTAGAGTTTTTGCTGCATCTTTTAAATATATATATTTAATACATATATATGAATAAATGTTAAATATGTTTATATATTATACGTATGCATCTATGTATAGTTATAAAACATGTATGTGTATTATATATTTAATATGCATAATACATATGTCAACTATAGCAGTACAAGTTTAACTGTTTAAATAATACAAAGAAGATTCCTCTTTCTTGTTTTGTTCTCTCTGGCTAAATTAATTCTGTTCTGTACAATGGCACAACTTCAAGTTTCATGCAAACAGATTTTAGCAGCTATGGCTGAAACTAAAACCACTCATCTAGGAGAATATTATTCAAATTGCAAATGCTCAAGCACATTTCAAAAGCCTGATGTTGTGTGTCTAAGTCAAAGCGGTATCCTCATTTGCCTTTGCAACAGACACAATGGGCGTTTTTCAGTTTTGTGGACAGTGCAGATCTTTTGGACATGTAATATTTCTCCTTGAAGTATATGGCACATGCAGTTTTCCTAGCCAATCACCATGCAATTGCTATATACATGTATATATATATAAATAAATATATATAAAAAACATTGTGTGTGTATATATATATATATATATACATAAAACGTTGTATATAGAGACTGGCATTGCCTTAATGTCATTAGCAATTTATAAACAGAGATATTCCAGGCACCCAAAATATCTGTGTTATGTGTATAGTATTGCTTAGAACAATCAATCTCTGCAACAACCTCCCCAGGGATGTGGTAGAATCCTCATTGCTGGAGGCTTTCAAGATGCAGCTGGACAGGGTGCTAGATATTCTCATCTAGACTCCCTCTTTCCACGAAAGACCTGATGATCTTTTGAGGTCCCTTCTAACCTGACTGTTCTATAGTTCTATGATAATTGAACAGCCTAAGGAATCTATACAAGGCTTTTTCAGACTGCAGTGAACATGGAAAAGTTTTAGCTAGTTGCATAAAGAAAAATGAAGACCACATTTAAAAATAAAAAATAAAAAGGCCAAAAACCCCAACCAGTAAACTCAATGGTGTTAGTTTCCTGTTTCATATGTGAGAGCACTTGCCACAAAAGGCAAAAAATGTCAGCTCTCCTAGATCATGCCTCTCCCCATTCCTAAGTAAATGTGGATGTGCAGGTGTGTTCCCTCCACTATTTGTTTTCTGTGGCCCAATTAATCCCAAATGCTTTTCTGCATAGTGACCAAGCTTCAAATGTAGGGAAACACCCTATCCTAGGTCACTCCATCTTTAAATAAGCAGCTGTTGGGATTTAGCACATTTCTTTTGGAAATACGATTCTGAATATCTCTTGACAGAACAGAGGGCTAACCTGTTGTGTCTACTGGTTGGTGCTTTTATCAAATGGCTATTGTGTACAAGGAGAACAGCAACCCTTCTGCTGCTGGCAGAAAGGCTTCTACTGGTTCTTCTGGTTTCTACTTTTTGAGAAAACAGATTCCTGTATTATATCTAGCCCCAGTCCATGCAGATGTTCTGGAATTTCAGAAACCAGTTCAGGCTGTTTACAGAGAAATCGTCATAGAATAAATAAAAAATATGGCTGTGTATGATGCATGATTTTATTTTATTTATTTTTTTTTTTTCTGGTAGCTGTTAAAGTGCTACAAGGGAATTGGCAATGCTTCCTGTAAAACAACAACAGAAAACACAGAATGATGATATGCACCTACAGCTTTTACTTTTCTCCGTTAAACATTAGAATCCCTAGATGGGAAAACTATAATGCAAGGCTTTTACAGCAGATACTCAATATTTCTGTGATACCTCAGTCTTTCTTTCTGGAGTTAATACGATATACCAAAAATCTTCAAGTGATCATAAATAAAATCATGTATGTGCAAGTATATGATGTATCAGAATATCTGATAAGTGAACATATGTATCAATAAATCAATTGCCTAATCTTATGATAGCACAAATCAAACCAACTTCTTGTCCAGCAAAGAAACCAACTATTTACTGCAGCTGAAAAAGAAGAGCAAAGGATGTTTAAAGTTAATGCCATGAATTGTATTTGAGGGCAAATCATGTGAAACTTTACATTTAGCAGTCGAAAATCCTAGTGATGCTCTCACAGCACTTCAGCCAAAAATGTCAGAAATGTCTTGAGCTTGAGAGAAGCTATGTGTTGATTTGTAGTGGATTTATGTTTGTTTTTAAGTGAGTTAATAAAACTAGATTTTACTATTAGCTGAGTGCTTCCATTTGGGGAATTAAAACACTTGTATCAAATTAAAGTTGCATATCCTTTATCACATGTATCCAGGTTACATTCATTAAACATCCATTTTTACTTACATACCCTGAATGAATCTGTGACAATCCCCTGCAGATGATGACAAAATGTATATTTAGATTTGAAGATGTTCTTCTGAGCCACCTTAGCTAATTATAGATGACAACCCATGGCTTACTCCTTTGTTCTGAAACATCAAGAATGTGTCAAAAGCTTCTGAACTCTCTAGAGTCCCCAATATTATTGCAATAGGTGACTGGAATTAGCAAAATATGAAACATCATTTTCTAAGAGCCTCTTGTGACTTCGGTAGGAAAGTAGCTGTATTATAAATATGCATATGAATTCTCTACCGGAGTGAATAGAGTTAAGTCAAAGGAATCTCTAAAGTAGTTAAAGAGCTAAGCAGGAAAGAGAAAACAGTGCTGGAGAGCAGTCATTCTCTCATAAACAGCTTCACAGCGGTATTAATAAAATGGACGAGCCCATGCAGGCTAGAAGAACAGATTCTTCTCAAGGAGAGTCTGGGGTTGGAGGTGACCTAAAATGTCAAAAACACTAAAAACAGACAGGATTGTGTGAACACAGAAAAGCTGAGAGAAGGAATAAACAATTCAAGATGTTCCTTCCACCAAAGAGACAGCAAAGACAACAGATGCAAAGTTAAGCTTAGGTAAGCTTCGTAGAAGCTGCATAAATATTCAGCCAATTTCCTTCTATCTACCCCTCTAATGTCATGGTACTGAAGGTAACTCATTTAAAGCTGAGTCAGGCCTGCCAAAGACTGATCACAGCCTACCTTGCTGGTACCAGCTGACATAATCACTGCTGTTACCTGGAAAGTAACCTTCATTCTGGTCATAAAGTCCAAAAACTGTTGAACTCCTCAGCATGGCTCAAGAATGGATGCCAGTCACTAGAAATGCACATGGCACTGCCATGAAAAGAGACAGTGTGTCAGCTGTGTTAGATGCTGACACATATTCATGTATTCATTTGAAATCTTAATCAAGTTAAACTCTTTTCCAAGCTTTAAAACGCTCCTATAGTGCATTTTCATTGCCCATGTAGAGGGGATGCCAAACCCAGAGCACCTGTTTCTCATTTAAAATAAAACCCTATTTTTGCTGTGTAAAAAAGTCTTCTGAGGTGATGTTTACCCACAAGTAATGCTATTTGCATTGTTAGAAAGTTTGTGCTGGCCATATTGGCCATAAAGCTTGTGGTGATCCTCCCCCTCTACTCAGCCCTGGTGAGGCCACACCTGGAGTATTGTGTCAAGTTCTGGGCTCTCCAGTACAAGAGGGATATAGGGCTACTGGAACGAGTCCAGAGGAGGGCTACAAAGATGATTAGAGGCCTGGAGCACCTGTCGTAAAAGGACAGGCTGAGATAACTGGCCTGTTTAGCCTAGAAAAGAGAAGACTGAGGGGAGACCTCACCAATGTATATTAAATTATACAATTGTCCATCAAATTGTCCATTAAAGTTTATAGGAGACTTTCCATTGAATTCAGTAAGGATTGGGTCATTAGACTACCACCTTCTTAAAACATATTCTCACTTTGCTTTCAATCACGTGGCTGTTTTTTCTTTTCCAACAGACGTGCAATTAGAATAGCCAATGTTAGCCAGAAGGCAGCCACAAAAGAGAAAGATTATCAAAATTTATCTGTAGGGTTCAACAACTCTTTGGTTATGTAGAGCTACAGATGATGGTTTAAAATGCAACTATAGACTTTCCAGAGTGGAAGTAAAATTATGTCCCAAAGGAAGCTTTAGAGTTTTCCAGGCATCACGAGGCTGCTGCTGTTTCACTGAAACTTCTAGGCCGAACAGGATGCCTGTGTCAAAAATCACTTCTCAACTGTAGGGATGAACTGCAAGTTTTGGGGTAAGGTAAACCCCAGTGTCACTTTTCTCTAGGGAATTTAACTTTCCCATGTTTCCATATTCAGTCTACAATTAGAAGGACCATGGTAGTTCTCTAAAAAAGAAAGAATAGCTCTGGATGAACAATGTTTAAACCCTTAACCTAATTTAATTACTTAATGTGGCAGATATGCACAAGCAGTTTTAACACACAGTGGGAGAATAGAAGGTAAAGTTTGCTTTGCTCTAGAATTGGAAGGAAACGTGTAAATTTGGTCAAAACTTGCGGTTAGTCAAATCTTGACTCTGCGCTTCTAAAACTTTTTGCAAAATATTCAGCACTCAACACTTTCTGTGGACAATATCATTTATCTGTGTCATTTCATGTTTACTTGAAAGTATGATACAAGTAGAATTATTTTCTGGACAGAGGGTTACTCACCAAGGCTTTCTATAAACTCTTTTTGCCAGTACTTTTAATTAATATAGGTATATTAATTACTGTGAGATATAGTTATGTTTATTTTGTTTCCTTCCTTTCACTATTTCTTTTTTAATTTCACTCTCTTTCTGATGGGCTTTCAAAATGTTCTTCCCCCTTTTTCTTTGGTTTTCAGTAAAACAATAGATTCTTTTAGAAAAAAAAAATAATAAAGGTTTTGTGTAGTGCCTATCAGGCACTTGTACTTTTTCTATAGCATTCCATTGCCTTGGCCAACCTAACTTGCCTTCAGCTTCTTATTGTTTATATATATTTTTTTAATTTAAACAAGAGTATTAGATGATGATGTTAGATGAAGAGGCAGTTCAAGAAATCCTACTCCTAGCCTATTAAGAACTTGAAAGATTTAGAGTAAAGCTTTGAGCTGAACTTAAGAACAAGTAGAAGTCACTCAAAGACCATAAAGAACTGTCAAGAAAAGTTAGTTTGTGGTCTGAGAATATATTCACTGAGTATGCATACAATAAATCCTCTTACCATTAACTAAATATAATATTCTGTCACCCTCTAGTGGTGGGTCTCCAAAACCATAATTATGACAGTAGTGGTAAAAGATTTTTTCATTGCATGTCTGGTAGAACACATTGTCACATGCAGGAAATATTATGCTTCAATGTTTGATGGCCTGTGTGTATGGATTAGTAATTTTGGTCTCCACTACAGATATCTGTAAATAAGTATATCTTATAACTGAATGCCACATTTAGAGATTTAAATTGCCTGTTTTGTCTTTGGGCAGATTAATTAGCTAAAGTGGGCTTTTAAAAATTATTTCCCTACTCTTCTTCTTGGAAAAGGTAAAATAAAATTGACTGAGTATCAGCCTGCAAAATTAGGGAACACAACTGTGCATCTAGAGCCCACACTGACTTGTCATATCCCTTCTTTCTTAATTTCTAGACTTACCCATAATAAAGGTGCTGTCCTAGTTAAGACTGTCTGATACTGTGTTAGACAGGTGCAATGCCCATTCAAACCTGTGAAAGCAGTAATTGTGCCTGAAATAATAGCATGACATATGTATCATATACACCTCTTGATATATTCGACAGTAAAGCAATATAACAAAGCCAAAATATTTGACAGCACCTATTCCATTAGCTTCATCAGTACTTACAAAATCTGAGGTTTCTGACCCAGTCTTAGAAAAAGCTGAAAGTGCAGTATGCTGGAGAATAGAAAGTAATGGTTTCATTTATCAAGATTTCCAGTAACTGATAATATTGATGTGCTTTACACTGATATTGGACAATTTGGCTTCAGATCACATATGATTTAAAGCACCCTAAGTAACAGCAAAATACTTGGTCTGAAACTGAAGTGTTGTACTTTTCACCCAATCAGGAGGTAGTGAAATATATGGAAAGCTAATTGACAGCTTGAGACAACTGCAACTGTCCCTTTGATCACTTCGCAAACAAAAAGCAAATGTTATTCATCTCTGGCCTGAGACCATACAATTCCTCTTAACATAATTTGGTATTTCAACTATTATGTGTTACTGAGAATCTGGCATCTCTGTAATCTTATCAGTATGGGCCATGCATTCACCACAGATGTGTGAACTCAGAATTATCCAGTAATCAAATTGGTTCACTGTGCCTTTGTTTAAGAGGTCTATAGCAACATCTTTGCAGTCACAAATGTGCATGTATCGGTGTGTCACAAGTGTGTAAGTGCATATCGGTGTGTCAGAAAGAGTGCCACAGAGGCTTTGTGGTACTGCCTCACCAGGAGGAATTGTTTAACTGATCTATCCTGAGGAATTTGTCCCTGCTCAGACCTAAGAAATTGTCCCTGCTCAGACCAGACCAAACCTTCCAGCTACATCATGGGAAGGCAACGTGTTTTCAGGATGGGGTGATGCACTCAGTAAAGCTTCAAGTTTCTGCAGAAAGAGCACAGCACAGGCCTCCATAAAGAACCCAGCATGCTCAAGGGGAGTGTTCCAACCATGCCTCTGATTAGCTAACCTTCTTATGAATCTGAAATTTTGGCAAACCTACCAATATTTGCTCCCACACATACAAGAACATCCTACAAATATAACTGGGAAGAGGGGGAAAAATACTTCTCATGTCACCTCGAACATTAGTTCAATGTTTTAAATATAATACCCAAAAAATGCCTGATTGTGTGCCAACTTTAAGGTTTTATGTTTTAATGTGTTGGTTTTTTTTTTGGCTGTCTGTATCCTGCAAACATTCATATAATGCATATTGCACACCTGTATACCCACATGTGAGCAGATCCAGACAGATCCATAGAAGCAGAGATTTGCATTTGTTTTATCATATTCATTTAATTTTCCTTAGATTACTAGAGAAAATAAGTGTTGTTTTTTTTTGTTGTTGTTGTTGTCGTTTTTTTGCTAATGGAACTGCAGTTTTATGTAGGGAAAATGAAGTTATCTTTTTCATCTTTATCATTGGATATAATGAACCAATTTCAGTAACATGCGTGTCAGCGGATTGCTGGTGATGGTACATCCTTCAGAAAGAATACAAATAGGCTTTCTTCAGCTGCACTGACCCAGGAGTGCTGAGAGTAACATGAAACTTACTCTGACTTATAAACTGAGCAAACATGACATGGAGGTCACTGAATAAGGGCATATATGCATCTTTCAGCCCTTGTTTTGACAAAGTGACTTCTTTTTTCGGAGGGACATTTCTGCCATTTTTTCCAGCATGTTTCACCTTTCACTGGCTATTAATCCCAGTATGCCTTGACTGCAAATTATAGTTCCCACCTATAAGCACATGGGAGTTAATTTTTTTTCGTTATTTATTTGAGCACAGAGTTAACATACAGAAGATCTAAGAAAATTAGAGTATTGAAAACAACAAATTGAGTGCAAATCAGATATAACAATTTATAAATTTTAAAACTAAGAATATTATTAAAATTCATATCCATTTATGGACAATTTTTGTTACTAGCAGCTTTAAAAATCATGATAGATTATAACATCTTTGAAAATCTGTGCATTTTCTATTATTCCATTCGGTATTCTTCAAACTTATGTAAGATAGTTTCCCTCTGTCTGATGCCATCTAACATTTATATAGACATCAGTTTTAAAATGAATTTTCAGAACTTTATGAACTCAATTTATAGAGGAAGTTTAGCTAAAAGTAAAGTTATTCAGAATATGCTATTTTTTCTGAATGCATGACTTATGGAACATACTTGATACGGGTCTGGATAGCTTCCCAGCACAGAATACTTCTCAATAAAAGCATCAGTGCTACAACTAGAATAGTTATTCAGTGCAGTAAAACAACTGGATGAGGTTTAGGTTCTTCGTGATGTTAGGTAACTCTGATACAGCACTATTAGCAGTTGTCAACATGTATGGTAAAGGACACTGAAGCTCTTATTCCTGTTTTGCAGATAGGAAAATGAGGCATAGAGCAGGGAAATGACATGTCAAAGATCACTGTAGACTTTTGCCAGAACTCACCCTCCTTAATCTGTTTTCAACTAGGCCATCAAATTTGAGGACAATAGTAATGAATGCTTGTGAGAATGAATGTGACAGGTTTGGTTTTCTTTGTTGTGTAGGTTATTAGGTCACTGATGCCAGTTCTAAGTTCTGAAAAAGCAAAATGTCAGGTTAGACCAGAAAGCAGAGGGGCTAACCTCTCTTTTTATTCTGATGAAAGAAAATGTGTAAGGAGATAGGCATTAATTGTTTTTCTAGTGTAATAACCAAACTCCATGGCAAGGATATTTTGATGGTGCAGATATGTGTTTTCCCATGGTGAGATTCTTTAAAAAAATAATGCTCTCCATTATCCCACTTTACCTTTACAGCACATTGATGTTTGCAGCTACACTTTCCTTCAAACTGCTCTGAAGAATATTGAGGGGAGAGAAATGTGCAAGATCTGTCTATGCAGCATAGTCTTTAGGTGTGAGAAACAGCATTTTGTTGCTTCTAAGTATTGTCTATTTTTCGTCTTTCCCAACAGAGCTACAGTGAACCTGTTGATGTTAAAGCCTCCCCGCAACCTCAGATGATGAATTCAAAGCAGTCAGTGTTTCATGGGCCTGCCCAGGCTCACTCAGCTCTGTACCTCGGTTCCCACTACCACCAACAACCAGGAATGAATCCTCACATCACTGCCATGCATGCCAACATCCCCAGGAATATAGCACCTAAGCCCAACAACCAAATGCCAGTGACTGTTTCCATAGCAAACATGGCTGTGTCGCCACCACCACCACTTCAGATCAGCCCTCCTCTGCACCAGCATCTCAACATGCAGCAACACCAGCCGATTTCAATGCAGCAGTCCATTGGAAACCAGCTACCGATGCAAGTCCAGTCTGCTTTACATTCACCTACGATGCAGCAAGTAAGCTCAAGTTTTTCAGTTGTATGGGGAACTGGGATTTTTAAGCAAGGGAAATTCATCCAGAAGTTGGCATATTGACAGAGATGTAAAGCCATGGATTAGCTTCAATTTTACAGAGTTCCAAGTGGTAATGTAGTGGGAGGGCTTAGATTTTCAAAGGTGAGAACAAATGAATGGGTTTTCCTAGATGATGGGAAACTTTGGTTGAACTGCTTGTGCTAACAATTGCACTCATAATGTTCCTGTGAGCCCCATCCCTGACTCCCTCACCAAATTCGGGAGGTACCCTTTAAATAGAAGTGTGGATCCATCTACAAATCTGAAAGTACCTTGAAATATAAGTGCAATGCTAAGGCTTCTGGAAGATATATTTTGCAAACAAGGGGCAAGCATGTCTAGTAAAAGATATGATTGTACGCACTAGTATCTTTTGCTGACTGTGACTTGTAAAAGGTGGAATATGAAACAACACAGGTTGTGTTATACATGTTAAATTAACAACAGATCAGGTTAACTGCTGATTTCATGAGATAAAATTTTCTTTTGTGTTGGGTGAGATCTGACTATCAATAATAAGATCTTGCTTTACAAAGAAGTATTTAAATGAAATATTCTTCAGTGGAGTTGTGAGAGTTGTACAAAATTTGTACACACAAAACTTGTCAGTTCTGGCTGATAACACAGAGCCATGGATTTGCTGATTGTTTTGAATGTTTCTATAAATTTGCCTTTGCTAATAATTATTTGCTTTTAAAACCAAAGACATTTAATGTAAAGATTGGATGTTAGAACTTCTGGCTGGGAGAGCTGATTTAACAGATAGAGGAATTTTCCATAGCAGGACCAAAAACTAAAAATAAAATTAAAAACAATTTGGTAAAATTATTTGTTCAGAAGGTAAATCTGAAAGTGCTGAGGACAATCCGGATATTTTCAGAGGCCTTCATCCTAGTCTCAAGAATGGTTTCAAGTAATCAGGCAGGTAGACAAATTTATAAAGGGTTTACAACTTTTGCCTAGGACAGTTTATTTTTCATGATCAGAGTAAATAGACTCAATAGACTCGTAACCACATAAATATAGAGTCTTTTACTGTCATGTATTGCTGAACGTTTTCCTATTAGTTAGAAAGGCAGTGTCCTGGTGTGAGTGTCCTGCCAGAACCCATGTGAAAGCCTCAGAGGAACTCAGGAGTTAACCCCAAACTTGGGCAGCTAGAAATAGCTAGGGAGAAGCCCTAGACAAATGAGCTAGGAGGGTCAGCCTGGTGATCATAAACCTGATGCAGTCCTAGTGGAACTGAAGGTCCCGAGCAGTGAGAGACAAAGCAATGGAAAGAGACCCAAAGCAATAGCCTGGTTGGTGACCTAGTATGAAGGACAACATCTGTGACAGCAGCCTGTTGAGACTGCATGGTTACATGTGAGCAAGTTTTAATTGTGAAATGATTTAGTCTTCCAACAAATTAGAATCAAACATTGTATGCCAAGCTCAGAGACACATTACTTGTCCAATGCAGAGCAGCAGAAGATCAAACCCGTTATGTCTTTTCCAGAATCATTGATAGTCATAATTTACAGAACAGAATTGAAAATATGGCTTTAATTATTGAATGAATAGTTCTGTAATGGCTAGCAAAAGATGGAATGCAGATGTTAGATACTTTTCAGGATTTCATGTCTCTCTGGTTATGTACATGTATGACATTCATCACCATTTTTGTATGAATCTAAACATTTAAGAGTTATACTAAATAATTCTATCAAATATGTACCACACACACACACACACACAAAAGGTAACATAATATGAATCTTCTGATGTTTTACTTTACCAAGTTGCAAGCTCGTAACATAAGGTGTGTATGTTAATGGCTTGAGAGTAATTTCACTTATCCGTGGGATGTGTTGTATGCAGCCTAGTTATTTCTAGTTTAAGAGAAAACACAGGGCACTAAGGTGTAGAAAACAGGTTTCTAGAAGTCAGTTTGTAGACCAGTACCATGCTGTTTATTTTGCTTTACTGTACCATGCTGCATATATTGTTTTACTAAGTACAAGTACAGTAAAGTAAGAAATATTGTACCTCTGTGTTGCAGCCTCCCCACTGTTAAATTCCTTAGTGGTTAGCTTAAATACTTCTATTGAATTGCTTAGTCAGAAAGGCTGATGCTTATAATGAAGCATCCGCAGTGAGACATTTCTGAGCTTCACTCAAGATGACGGGTGCTTATTACCTCCTGAAATGCTACACTACCAATCTTAACTGCATTTCTCTTAAGCACCTTGAAACATCTGCAAGCCTGTTTAGATGTCTTATGACCCCACTTTTTTTCAAAGCAATACAGTTTTTGAGCTCTGGAAGATCTATGTAATTTCACTATAAAATATTTGTAATATGTATTTCAAGTTCGTATATGTTTTTGTTGTTGTTGTTTGTTTGTTTGTTTGTTTGTTTTAACATACAATAGTTTGCACAATTTGTAAATTGTTTTTCTTTAAAGAATGATGCTGGCAAAGACAAAAATTATGTTAGTCTGTAAAGCAGCAGGTGTACAACCCCCATCACAGTTTGCCTTATGCTGCAACAGTGGTACTATATCTAGTTTCTTAGGTATGACTCTTTCTGGTCAAGAAACAGTAAAAAACAAAGTCCCCAGTATTTTGTACTGCATTAGAGCACTAAATACAAGAAACTACGTTGAAAGTGAAGGCCTCAGATGCCAAGGAACTTTGATCTCCACTCTGCTTGAAACTGAGCAAACATTGTGCTGATCACAGAGCATGTAAAGGAGTCCAAGACATAATGGAAAAGGGAGATGAGCCCTCCAAATGAGCCACAATACGATGATGGCAGCACAGAGTCAGCATCAACGATGGCAAAGGAGAGATGTACGCTGCCCTGTATGGCTAGCCCACAGCAAGGAGGGAGGGAAGACTCTCAGCATGAAGCTTGGTCCCCACCAGCACAGTATAGGCCACTCTGCTACATAAAGAGACAACAAAGGAGAATGGGAGGATATGTAGTCTGATAAAGAAGAAGTGATAGTTGCATGTAATTCAACATTTTTTTTCAGTTCATTGTCCCTCAGCTGCTTGATTTCCTCCACGCTAAAGGTGTGGTTTCCCTAAGACTTTTTCAAAGACTCCAGTGATCATCCAATTTATGTAAGCAGCAAGAACAGAAACTAATTAACATCCCACTCCCTGCAATGTTACTTGCAACAGGAGACATTTTCCTTTACAAAAACCTCACCACTGCTTATGCCAAACAGACTAACACACTTGAAGGAGCAGCAAGGTAAATTTTCTTGTGTCACACTGTAGTGTGAAACCTAATAGACAAGAAAGGGATGAGACTGTCAACAGCTTCCTTGCAGCCTTCTACCGGAGCTGCTTGCAGCCTCATCTGGTGGGACAGCACCAGTGGAGACCACAGCTGGGCTGAAGATACATTAGAAGGAGCAACCACAGTACCTACCAATAGCAAATTCCCACTCTCTCTCTTTCTCTTTCTCTTTCTCTTTCTCTCTCTCTCTCTCTCTTTGTTTTGTTTTGTTTTCCAAATATCCATCTCTGAAACAGTTTGTGGCTTACTGGTGTGCCACTCAATGGTAGCACACTCTCGGAAACCTTGCTGTCTACAGATCCCTGCTTTCACACTGTGGCTGTGGGAGATTTGATTACTTGTTTTCTCAAGGAGAGGGAGGATGGTTCTTATCAAAGACCTGCTTGTAGCATGTCTGAAGGACTGCCAGCTCCAGGAAAAATCACGTACAGATCCAGAATGCAGTCCTGGCAGGCAGAGAAACAGTTCTTCAAAACCACAGTGCATGAAATCCACAAACTCTTCTGTGCATAACTTTGGGGAGGGACTGATAAGAAGTGCTGACCTGGGGAGTGAGTCCTGCCCACACTGCTGCAAGGACAATGAGCTGATCTTCATCAGCTCTGCAGGGAACAGCACGTACTCCTCCACTTCCAACAGTCCTTGCCTGCATGTGTGCAGCTGCCAAACTAGGAGAGACTGCCAGCTGGAGAAGGACGGTTTCCTCAAGGATTCCACAAAAACTGCAGAACATCAAGAAGATCAGAAGTTTTGGTAGCCAAAAATCCTCAGTGACTGCACAGTTTCTGTTATTTTAAAATCAATTAATTATATGGATTATGCAGTTGATGCAAGACATCCAAATTTTTCTAAACTACACATGACAATGTAAAATTTATATATTAGTTCATTTTTCATATGCCTGGCATTATTAAATCTTTTTTTCTTTAAACAATCTTCCAGAGTTTATCTAAATAATTATTTGTAGTTTCCAAAAAAATAAACTATTTTTTCTCTATTCATTCCCTATTCTGTTTTCAAAACAGCTAATAAAAAAAATAAACTACATGGGCACTGTTGCAGACTTTTGGGGTGCTCATTTACAGTGTTAAACCTTTATACTGTAAAATTTACATTTTAGTCCTATTCTCATAATTAGATTTAAATGAGATCCTGATTTTGAGGATATTTAACTTCTAATTTTAAAATATACTATATTTTTCTTAAGTATTATTAGCAGGAGTTGTGTCAAAGTTTTTCTTTGCTGAAGTCCAAATCTCTTGTGCAGCAGTTTTTCTTTCATCCACTTTTGACACACCAAAAGAATTTTTCTACATTGGAAGAGTGGGACTTTTTTTCCATTAAATGCTCATACGAGCATCTTACAAGTTTATTTTTTTAACTGATACTCCATTGCTTCTCTCTAGTCTGTTTCTTAAACATCTTTGACAAATGTTTAAATTTTACTTAGTTGTGATTAGGTGATCTGACTCTTCAGCATTGTTATTCAAATCACCCAGATTTCTCTTGAAGTTCAGGCTAAAACAACATCTGAAGCTGCAACCTGTTTTCTTTTGAAAAGTTGTTCCTTTATGCACACAGACATATATGATTCTTTCTGAGCATACCCCATGCTCCTGCCTGTTGCACTGTGCTGTTCCGTGTGGAGAGGGATAAGACCAAGGATCCACTCCCTCCCAAATATTCCCAGTCCTTCTTAAGAAACCATTTTTAGTAGCCCTAGTGGAAGCATCTCCTTCCTTACTTAAAATACTTCAGTGTGGCCTGGTGGGTCCCATCATGATCTCTGTCCCACTTTGGTTCATAGATAAAGCAAGCAAAATTGTATTCTTAACATCTAGTAACCATGGCTGCAAGTGTATGCATAACAAAAAGGCAGAAGATTAATGTATGTCACATTTTATTTTTTTATTTTTAAAAAATAATAACTTATTTCAGTCTACTTTTAGATGTTTCTTTTCCTTTAGAAAATAAATGTATACAGCAAGATGATTGCATAGCCTGCCAAAAATAATAGCCTCATTTTTTCTGGTATATATTATATACAGTAAACTCAGGATCCTGCTGTATTTGTCCAGATTTCTTCCTCTTTTTTGTTATGCTTTGTCTTCGAATGAGGTCAAGAGAAAAAAAAATCATTAATATCTGTCAACTTCCTTTATAACCTTAAGGAAAAATCTTTGTATGATATCACACAGACAGATTTTCAATTTCCTTGTGTAATAAACAGATGCTTTAGGATTTGGATGTAATTTAAAGGTTTAAAATATCACATTGAGATTGATGAATAAATCAGTTGTGAAGACAAAAACATTGATGCCTGTTGAAAATACCTCTCCAGACAGGCAGGAAATGAAATTAGTTCCCAGTAAAGTGTGGAGATGAGGATCACTGTTTAGTTCTGCTGCAGGCTTTTTAGGACTTGCTACAGTGGCACAGCGAAACTGCTAGGGCTACAGAAATCTAATTAAAGAGCAAATGTCCCTCCTGACATCGAATTAATCTTTATCAAGTTCCCTATTTTTATTTCAATCTGGAACAAGAAAATGAAATTTAAAATTCTAGGCATGTTGCAAAACAGTTGGTGATTTTCTCTTGAGCATTACAATGCAAAAACATTCACCATTGTTTAATTAGACCTCGAAGCACTCATTTTCTGAGCACTTTTTATTTCATCATTGTTTGTTAAGGGCTTACATAAATAATACACAAATATTTACTACAAGCATGGTACAAGGCAGTCTCCCTCTGTTGTACAAATCTATATTTCCAGAGCTTTTTTTTTTCTGTGGATGAAAAAGCTGAAGTAATTCTTGTTTACATTTTAAACATGGTCATAGATTATTGGTCCTTCGTATCGCACTCAGGTTTCTTAAATTACTTTGCCTTAAGAAGCAGACTCCCAAACACCTGCATCATTACTTCTGTTGCTGGTAGCCCTCTGCTAGGCTCAGTGCAGGCTGGTGCTGGGTGCTGCCTCTCAGCAGCATTAAAACCATGGCTGCAGAGAGCCCAGAGTGGGCCCAGGTGCCAATATGCTTGTGTGGTCCATGGGGTTGGTGTGTGCTGGTCCCAAACTAGAGGTGGCTCAGATACCTCTGTGCTGCTTTAAAATGTATCACATGAGCCCATCTTGAAGAACAAGCCCAATCCCAGGCAGTCATAAACTAAAATGGATGCAAGATACGAATGTTGTTACTCCTTGTTCTGTAGATAGGAGAATAAAGCTCATGTTTGTGGCCCTAACCTTAGCACAAAAGGTATCAATCCAGTCCAAGTGCATCCTTTGCTGGAGGACAGCCAAAGAGAGTTGGCTCTGGTTACACAGACAACCCAAGAAAGGATAAGAAAAAGACAAGTCCCCACCCAGTACCAGGCTGACATTTTTACCAGGGGACCATCCTCCCACATGTAAGCTATTCCTTTGTCCAGGAATGCTATTGCACCGATGTTCTTGTCCTCTCACTTGGACAACAGTTTATTCTTGCTGCAAGAGTATGTGAGCCTCTGTACTTGCTCACTTGCATTCTTCTCTACAGCACTGCTCAGATAGTAGCCACATTTGGCATTTTTCTTGCATAGATGGTTGGCTTTCCTGAAGAATAATAAGAGATCGCTCAGGGGTTCTGCTACCAAAGGTAAACCCAAATGCCTGAGGGCAGAATGTGTTTCTGTGGTTAGTTTCCTCTTACAGCTAAATTAAAAAGGGCTTATGGGTAATGTTTTGTATAAAAATTATGACGGTGATATACAAAACCAATTTTTCTGCCTTTTAATTACACAAAACTTCAATTAAAGTCATTGGGAAGTCTGCTCAATTACAGTTTCCTTTGGATTTGTTACAGGCATGGGTTTTTCATCCCGATGTGCATGTTTGCAGTCTAGTGAAAAAGCTGTGCACAGAGCGTGGTGGTTACAGTCACGATGAGTGCATTTTATTTTATCTTATTAGCAGGGCAGCGTATAGGCTACATTACAAGTAGATGCTAGATTCAGCTCATGAACTTGCCCACTACTAATGATCTATTTCTTGGCATCATCAGGAATAAGGTGAGGCTTCCAAGAGCATTTAAGGCACTGAGGTGTGACTCCCTTCTCCATAAGGAAGAGACTATAGAAGAAAGTAGTGTACACAGTTAAACGGGCTCCCAGGGGAAGTGAACAGGCTCCCCAGGGAAGTGGTCACTGCACTGAGCTTGTTGAAGTTCAAGAAGTGTTTGGACAATGCTCTTAGAAACATGGTCTGATTTGTGGGTTGTCCCGTGTGGAGCCAGGGGTTGGACCCAATGATCCTTGTGGGTTCCTTCTGACTCGGGATATTCTGTGACTCTATGATTCATTTATGGCCTAAGCTAAAATCTGTGATCAGCATGAGCAGAGCAAGGCGAATGCAACATGAAGGAAGGATGTGAAGAAGGAAGTGACATTTTATATTTAAAGGAAACTCTTTTTAGAGATGGGAGTGTGGCAGGTGAAAACTGAGAGTCCTCATTTATCTCATTTAAAGGTAGTGTGGCTGAGTTGTTAAATTTGCAACTGAAGACAGCTCTACCCAAAATTCCCTTCTTCATGATGACAGTGTGTATGAAGTAATCACACATAAGCCACTGAGTTTTCAAATTTAAAGCTTTAAGCCTATCTATTCTATATGTGGCCTTTGACCAGAAGTAGATTTACAAACTAGGTATTTTGCATCAAGTTCCGTTTGTGGTTTAACAGCTACAGATCCTATTAACTTGGCTGGGAATTGTATGCCTTTTTTTAATTATTACTTTTTTTCCCAGCATAGTATATATCAGTTGCTTTTGTACAGTATTCCAAATTTTTTGTACAGCATTCACACTTTTACCCAATGTAGTCCTTCTAACTTTACAGGAATATAATGTACACTTATATAGGCTGAGCCAGGTACACTACGGCAGTGCATACTAACCTTAAAATTTCTCCTGGTTTTGAAACACAACATTTTAACTGATATATCATCAAAAGACCTAAAAATCATTACGATTTCTGATATGACAGATATTTTAGGGAGCAGGTCAGATGTCCCTTTGTAACTTCCACTTTTTTTCTTGTCCTCCTGGTTTCAAAAAGTAAGTTATTCTGTGCTACTTTCACTACATTAGTCCAACAACTGTTAAAAAGCTTTGGTTGAATTTCTGTTTAGTTGAGAGAGAAGTACAAATAAAAGAAGCAGCAGATGGTCTCTTTGTGACTGAATGAAGAAAGAGGGTTTTGAGAACAATATGTGAATAGGTGTAGTCTAATAAAACAGTCAGCCACCTGCTGCCTACATCCTTCAAAAAGATTCTGTTGCATATTCTAGGAATTAACGACTAGTTTGTGTCCTTACGTCCAATCTAAATGGAACCTCTAAGGAGCAAGCAGACCTTTTTGCCCCAGTGTTGATTAAGTTGTTTTCTTGGTTTTGAGTTGTTTTCCCTTTTAGTTCTATCCTGTGATTGTTAACCTGTGATTGCTATCACCAATTTCATGCTATTTTATTTCTCAAACCAAAGATTTTAAAACATAGAAAGCATGTACACTTTTTCTCCTTTTTTAAGCTAAAAAAAGGGGCTTTACTGTTTTGCAGTACACACGTTGTTTTTATTTTATGTACACAACCTGTTGCTTGGTTTCCATGCATCATAATGCACTTGCTATTTCTCCTAGGGATTTACTCTTCAGCCTGATTATCAGAATATCATCAATCCAACATCAACAGCTGCACAAGTTGTTACCCAAGCAATGGAGTATGTTCGTTCAGGGTGCAGAAATCCTCCGGCACAGACTGTGGACTGGAATAATGACTACTGCAGTAATGGGTAAGCAGCCAGTGAATGCCACCTTGTGTTGAGCAACATTCATGACACAAGTATCTGACAGTGAAAACATCTTTGTTGCCTGTTTCCCTACACTTCACTTCAGAAGTGCACCTGTGATGACACTGTATTTGTCAAGCAGTTAGACTACTGTGGGATAATAAGTTTTCAATACATACATTTATCAGAGATTTTTGTCACCTTATTTCAGCACATACATTTTGGTCGTTGAGAGCTACCATTCATTAGAAAAGCAGAAGTGAAATCTTAGGGAAAAGGTGTAGGAAAGAACTAGTAAGATCGCTGCCCCCTACTTAAGAGGCAAATGGCATGAACTGTTTTCTCCAAATATTCCATTGATGAGGAGAGCTTGCTGCCAGTGAAAACATCTGGTTTGGGTCATGGGAACCCCTGTCAGTGAGACCCAGAGGTGATGCATGGGATACAAGTTACATGGAAGGGAACGATGTGAAGATTACATGACTGTTACCAGAAACAAAACACCATATGTGTAGGAGTTCTGTGCCCCTACCAGTAGCTCCTTCAAAACCTCATCTCCTCAGCAGCCTGGTTTTTGTGGAGTCATAGTGCTCTATCAGGAGCTTCCTGGAAACTTTTTAGACGCTGAACAGAAGGTATCTTCTGAGCTTTAGATGATAGATGTGCCTTGTGAACACGACCACCAGCCTGACCTCCTCTTGACCTTGGCATGAATACCAAAGACACAGGCAGATAAAAGCTCTTGGTTACTGCCAAAGTAATTGAACCCCAAGTGTAACTAAAGACCAGTTTCAACCATTGCATTTACTCAAACTCAGAATTGTCCTTGTGTTACTATTTTAAAGCATTTCTGCAACACGAACTAAACTGAAGAAAAATCTTTTTCTGGTTACAAGTTCAGAAAAATATCCGCACCAAAACTTACTGACACTGAGGCAGACTTTAACTAGTTCACTCAATGGCCTCACTCTTCCCCCATAACTAGTGCTTTTGCCCCGAGACATGCCCACTTGTTCAGCAAAACAGTCTCACTTCTGTCCTGTACCACCCAAATGCATTGATCTGTGCTGCAGACCCTTGCAGGAGCCCTACCAACAGGCCATAACCACCTCCTGTTTTGATTTCTGGTCTCCTCAAAAAAGCAATGTGAGATCATTGCCAGCAGTGTCCTCTAGGTGCTCAGTGGGTGTAACTCCCATCGGCAGAACCTTTCTCTGAACAGACTCTGTATACGTGTGCTGTGTAGATGTGCGTCTGTGAATCTGTGTGCAAGGACTTAGCGTGTTCTTGCTTTGCCAGTGCAATTTATGCTCTATGCTAATCCTGGACTCCAAACCAAGTAAGCTGTAGAGCTGTGGAAGAACAGAACTCGTGCCTGGGTTTTGGCAAGGAAACAGGAGATGAAGAGCAAAGCCTCTCCCCCAGAAAATCTCTGCACTGTGAACCAAGCCCTGTCAGTGATACTTCTACTTTAAATGATGTACTTTTTTCTGACTTGTACAGACTGTTCCAGGTTATAAACTGGTAAATGATTCCTTTTTGCTCTGAGTTGGTATGTTTCATCCGAAGACGAACCGTGGCAAGAACAGACTGTAGAAGTGTGCTGGATGATGCATTGGTGGAAGGTCTCCCACAGAGGCTGGAAAAATTAGTTGAGCTGGGCTCTGTTAGAACCATCTGGTGCTCCTTTGCTCACACTTACCTGAAACTGCCAACACAGTGCATTTTGGCTTTGCCTGTACTAATAAATAAAAGAGGCCAGAGAGAGCTGGTTGGCACCTATGCTCATGGAACTAACCTCTCCTGCCTTCTGCAGAAAGGGTGCTTATGGGGTCAGGTCCCCAGAGCTGTGATAAATTCTCATGTACAGAGCTATGCAGTTTGTGAGTGAGGGACCATCAATACTACCAACCCACTAGCACAGGTGATCCCAAAATAGTGTTTAAACCCATGTCCCCTCCTATTCAGTTTAGACCTAAATGTGGCCTCTGTGTTTCTATATGCCACTATGGCAATAGGGTTTTTCTTATTTTTTGTATTATTACCTTGGCAATACAGCTGTACTTCAGTGATATGCTCGGAATTAATGACACAGTAGGGTTGTGGGGTTTATAGAGAGAAGAAAAGGACTAAAAATTTAACAAATTTAAAAATCACATTTGTTCTTTTTCCCTTTGAACAGGGGCATGCAGAGGGACAAAGCACTCTACCTTACCTGAAAATCTGAAACATCTCTCCTTTCCACTGAGGAATGCAGGGAAGTCTTTTCATCATGGATTGCTTTATGCAGTCAAGGCAGTTCTGCATTTTATTAGAAAATACATGTACAAGTTGCTAAGCACTTAGGACTATTTGAGCTCGTGGGTCACCCACTCTGGAAAAAAGTCTTGCTTCTTTCTTTTTCTTTTTCTTTTTCTTTTTCTTTTTCTTTTTCTTTCTTTTTTTTTTTTTTTAATTTTTTATCTCCCCCCATTTTTGTTTCATTCTTTCCCCTTTCCGTCCCCACCCTGAGATCCTTTAACGGACATTGCTTTTCTTCTTCCCTGAAGGAAACTTGGACCATTCAGATTTTATGTTGTTTTTTGCTGTGAAGTGCTGCGATAGTAACTGCCTTAGCAACTGTAGATGTCTCGGATAAAAGTCCTGGATTTTCCATTGGTTTTTCATAATGGGTGTTTATATGAAACTACTAAAGACTTTTTAAATGGCTTGATGTAGCAGTCATAGCAAGTTTGTAAATAGCATCTATGTTACACTCTCCTAGAGTATAAAATGTGAATGTTTTTGTAGCTAATTGTAATTGAAACTGGCTCATTCCAGTTTATTGATTTCAAAAAATGGGTTAAATTGGCAAACATTCATATTTTTACTTCATTTTTAAACAACTGACTAATAGTTCTATATTTTCAAAGTATTTGGAGAAAAAAAAGTAAAATATTCCCAAAAGATATTAATTAAAAATATTGGCCTCATCTCATGAAATAAACACAAAAACTAGGGAAAAAAAAAAAAACAGTGTTGATAAAGAGCAAACACATTTATTTTGTATGGCCTAAAAATGCTTCTTTTTTTTAAAAAAAGAAAAAAAAATCACTTTATGTGTACTGGTTAGTAAATGTCATTTAAGTCCTTTTATGTATAAAACTGCCAAATGCTTACCTGTTATTTTATTAGATGCAGAAACAGATTGGAGACAGCTAAATTATAACCTTTACATATGGCTATGTATTATTGTTTCTTCATACTGTGTCTGTATTTAATCTTTTTTTATGGAACCTGTTGCGCCTATTTATGAAATAATAAATATAGGTGTTTGTAAGTAAATTTGTTAGCATTTTAAAGAGGTTTCTTTGACGCTTTAACTTTTGCTGGCACAAATTGTTCACAACTGATGTGAATACTTTATTTAGTTTTTACAGTGACATATATAACACCAAACCTGCTTTTCTGGCAGAAAATGAAGGTAACCAATACTTATTTCTGTATTTCTTTGGTTGCTAAGGGAAAAAAAAAAAAAAAAAAGAAAGAAAAAAAAAAGGTACTTTTAAGTAATTCCCTTTTTAAAGTATTGTGGTAAGAAGTTGCCCAAAACCAAGACTTGAACCAACAAAAGTAACTAAATAAAACTACACAATGATGCTTCTTGAAAATTCATCAGTTTTTGTTAATTAGTCAAGTGGAATAGAAATATTACCAACAGAAATATTACCAAATATGCTTCAAACATTTTATTGTACATTCAAAAGTTCCTACAGAGTCTTAGGGAGTGTATTACAAATACATACTAAAGTGAAAGGTAAGTTCAATAGCCATAAAGAAGGATTTAAAAAATCCAAAATAAAGAAGAAAGAAAAAGAAAAAGGCATTTTGTCAATGTGTTTCTTCAGGGATAGATCTGAAAATGTTTTTCTGGAGGATTTCATCCCAGATGCCTGTCAAAGTAATAGAGAGTACCACTGATTTGTATTGTCTGTGTGAAATAAAGAAAGCAACTCAGAATAAATACAAATTATGCAATGCCATTGATTTTTATAGAAAACAAAACAGAAACAAAGGTATGCTTGCTTTGGAATGATTTCAGGCAATGTACAGTTGAAATCACTTGGCATGTAATAACTAATAAATAATGCAGATCAGATGTGATTACTCGGATGACTGTAGCTGAGAGCTCTAATTTTTCTGTCTTGAAACTGTATGAGAACTCGTGATTAAATTCACAGTTTATTGTTTGTCTGTTTAGTACTTTAGAAATATACCAGCACTACTAATTACCCAATGTCTTCTATTTATTATATTATAGTAAACTACATTTTCCACTCATATTAATTCCAAAGTGAGAAGATAATTATTGGGATGAGAAAAATCAGCTTTGATTTTGACAGGCAGTTTTCTTTTTTCTTTTACAGAAAAGAACTGTGTTATCTCCATTTCTTTTAGAGCAGGTGCGCAGTCACATAAAGTTGTTAATTTCAATATCCAAGCAGAGTTCAAAATACAAGAAAACTTTAATGTAAATAATAAAGAAAATACATCATGAATAAAATACTTATTCTGTACGAATCTCTTGCTAGTTGATGTCTCTCAGTCTGTAAGAACAGAAACCTGCCTTGTGTTTACCACACGACACTTTTACCGGTCATGGGGTTTGAGTGTGGTTCTGTGCCTGGGCTCTGTTCATGTGAGTCAGCTGTGCTGGAAGAGCAGCACCTTTGCTCTGGGTTATACTGAAGCCACTTCGTTCCAAAAGAGAGGTCTGATTCTGATGAATAAATGTCAGTTCTTCATGTCTGACCTTAGGAAAAAGCAATGGTTGCTGGGCAAGGGCAATCTGCTCTTTGTTTTCAGCTGCATATCAACAGGTACAAATTATTGATAAGCGGAGCCCAAAAAGTTGTGGTTCTTCTGCAAGCAGGTGAAACTTCACTGGTGCTGATGAAGATAGGCACCATCCTTTGCTATAGCACTTGGGCTTAGGCACCACAGTAATACATATATCCAAGTTACTGGTTGTAAGTCACCATCTGTCATAAAGATGATAATGAGACAGCACACAGGAATAAAACAACCTACACACTGAAGCAACATAGTAACAACAAAAAATACAATAAAGACATCCATCAAAATGATAGAAACCAAGAAAAATAATGTCTTCCATTAATTGGAACTAGTTTGCTTGGTTGGTTGTTGTTTTTTTGTGCTGTCGTTTGTTTGTTTGTTTTTCCTGATGATTTTTAAAAACTGGTAGGTGAAATGCAAGGTTAGGAACATAATCACTCCAGAGGATTTAAATGCTGTCTGCTTGCACCAAGGTAAGCAGAAGTTTTGAAAAAGAAAAGAGCTCTTTGAGTTTGCTGCTGATCTCAGAGTGCTCTGTTCTGGTGATGTGAGACCCAGTCTCTCACCCAACTCACAGAGGTTCAAGCATCGCACCCAGCTGCTGCCTCTGACCTGAAGAGGCTCTTTAAAAGGACTTGCTGTAACATTTTTCTCCCTACATTCATCCACAGGCAGTAAGCAATTAATGTATTCATGGAGGGCCTCAGCCATTCACAATGAAACTTAATGTATTCATGCCTGCCTCTCTCTCCCTCACCAAATACCATTTCCTGATTCCAGTGGCAAATCTGCCAAATATTCCCTGTGAGGCTCCTCTGTAAACAGGAAATCTTGCAATAAAAGAGCTCATTACTGGAAGGTAAGAGACAGGCTTATCACCTTCCTCTACCTTCTGAGACTTCATCCCAACCTCAGCTACCATCTCCAAGGCTGCATCTGCCTATTTCTTACATGATTCTGTAAACATGGCAGATCCATGGAGATCCCTTTCCATGCTCTGGAGACATGGAGTAGTTAAAACCCTTACTCTACACACAGTCTGAGAAATAGCTTAAGAGCTGTATGTAACCATACAGGGAGTCACTCCCCAGAGCTCCCCTCGATAAAGAGGTATTGATAAAGATAGATATAGAGCCATTACCTGTTTAATTATTTATTTGGCATCCTTGAGTCTTTTTACATTTAAATGGAGTATTATTTTGGGTGCATAAGAGTTTGAGAGTGCTGGCAGTGCTGCAGAAGGTGCTCAGCACCTCAGAGAGCATGAGCTCTTGCTTCGAGTCAGGTCTTTCAGACAGCATTTGCTTTCCTTTGCAAAGTCATGTATTTTATTATTACCCAGCACCATATTAAATCACAACTCAAATGTACTTCTTATTCCACTGACAAGGGGACAAGTGAGAACAATGACTTGTAACATTTCAGAGTCTGTCACAGTTACTGCCTAATTAGAGAAACCTACTAGCAAACGTGCATCTGCATGGATCCTGCGACTGTCATCATTTCGCATTCTATTAAGGGCTTGCTGCGATAGACACTTTACAAAGAAATTTCATTCAGGCTAATACCAAGCTGGCAAACATGTAATTGGCTAGAAAATAAAACAGGAGAGAAAAGGAAAGAGAGGAAGGGGAGAAGAAAAAGAAACCTTCATATTTTGAAAACAAGCTCTGTGCAAAAAAAAAAAAAAAAAAAAAGTGTGCTGCAGAGAAGATCCTTACCCTCTGACAATTGCGTGTTTACAACGAGTCTGAGCATAATTGCTCTGATGGGCTGTCAAGGAAAAGATTAATTTGGCAAAGATTAGTATTGACTTGCTGTTTATTAAGGCTTTTAAACAGCTGTATCTGGCAACATTCCTGTAAGTGCCTGTCATGTCTGAAAATCAGGCTCACACCCGGGTGCTTGCCAGCTGTTGCTAAACAATCTTACCACTTTGAGTATCTTTCTCCAGGCCAAACAGCAAGAGCAAAGTATTGCCAAATGAGTCTCTCTCATCCTGTCACTTTTCAGGGGCCCTGAAAGCTCAAATGTCAGTTTATGGCTTGATGGCTGGGCTGATAGCAGCCAGCGGAAGGCGGCAGGCTGGTTAGAGGGGTGCTGCGCCGGCCGGCCCCACGTGCGTTGGGAGGGGGCTGCAGCAAGTCACAAAACCACAGCTTGTGACTGTGGTGTGGCAGAGGGGATTTAAACCCCTGAGCACCTGCCGACAAAGTTTCGAGAGGGGCAGGGCTGCAGAAGGAGTGGTTCATCCCCCCGGGCACCGCACGCGCTCACTCAGCGGGCTGTAATGCATCAAGACAACGCACGAGGAGGATGTGTGCAAATACAGTAGGCACCATTAATCATCCTAAAATGATCCAACGTTTTCTTCTGTGATTTTTTTTTTTGTTCCCCCTGCTGATAAACAAAAGTCATAAAAGCCATACACCCAAAATACCCAGGGTCAATGGGAACCTGTAAAAGGAAAGATGTCAGCTGTTGTTTTTGTTATGTTACTTAAAACAGTTTGGCTTTTACTGTAGGCTTTAGTAGCTGGTTCAGAAACAAATAATACCAGTGGAAAGAAGGATAAACGGCTGCAGCTAAACGCCAATACAAATAGCCATGTGTTACAATTAAAGTTGATTTGGCCTTTCCAATAGAAGGCTGATTTTCCGGGATTAATCTCGACCTTTTCAAGTCGCATCAGGCTGAAATAAGTTGTCAGAACAGATGTGAATTTTGTTTGCAGAGAGCAATCGTAATCCAGTAACCCTTAGAACATCAGTGTTTTCCAGACTACCGGCCAGCTGAATGGTGAGGATGTGGATGGGAGATGCTGAATGCACACAGCAGGCAGGACCAGAGTATTGATGGCAATGTCCAGAGGCTGGAAGTTTAGATCAGAAAAAAAAATAATAAATAAAAATAAATAAAATAAATATATAAAAAAAGGAAAAAGACATTAGATCAAGGATGGATACCTTTGTAAAATATGTTTTTTGGGCTAGATCAAATAGGGGAGTGGGGGATATTCCATGTGCCACTGTGCCACTGCTTCACAGCAGGCTGGACACACATTTTGTAATACAGAAGTCTATGAAGGCTCCAAGAATCACACATTTCAGAGCTTGCTCTGAAGTGGCTTTCTAAGAAGTTTTGCCTTACAATATGTATAGGTCCAATATTTGAGAACAACAACAAAAAATATTCAGACTTTTCACACTTTGGAATCTAGAGTCAATCTAGAGTTTCAGTGGAAGTAAAGAAGCCCCAGATCTTTCCAAGTTGGGTAGGGGGCATAGGGACTATTCACCTGAACATCTTAGCACAGCTCACGTGGCAATATAAGCCCTCTGCATTCAGAGAGCCCACAGATTGCTTTCTGCACAACAAAACACTTGGCCCAGTGTTTATGCCAACAGTGTAGAGTACTGAGTTCTTAAGTACTAAAGATGTGAGATTTTTCCTGTTGTCAATATAGCACTGCACTGATTAAATACAAACATGAAGTTCCAAAGTTCATTGAAAAGCATGCTATCACTTCAGTAAATAAGGCTATCTGTTTTCCTAATTAGTAGAAGACTTCATGTTTTGATATCTACTTCTGCTCAGGATTCTGAAGTAATAAGCTGAGCCTCTCAACTCCTCCGGCATACACATATATGTTAGTTTTTTGTGTGTTAAATAGATAAATATAAAAAAATTATAAGTGATGTCTCCAGGAACAGGGAGTAATTTAGTGGAAGAGTAGCTGAGAGCTTAAAAAAAAAAAAAAAATAATAATCTCCTGCTTTAACCATAACTTAAGTTCAACAACTCTGAAGCAGTGCCCAGACCCATGAGGACAGCTTTAATCAGGTAAGATTTTACTAATATATATAATAAATAGGGAGATTTTTCCAGGTTTTACTGGTCTTCTGTGTTTTTCTACTTGTCACCCCTAAGTGTACAACTGAGTGCTATTTTCAAACTTATCTGTAAAGTAACTTTTAAAAGAATAAAATAATAAAAGAGGGATTAATCTGTGATCTCACCCTGCTGGAATTTTACATTAAAATTTCAGATCTCATGAGACTGTCATTTTGACTAGGCTGTTCTTAAATGTCTTTATTTCTCCCTCTCTCTCTCTTTGCAGTATTTTGCCCTAGACCCTGGCAAAATCCTGACTTTATGCATCAGATTTATCAAAGCATGATACATATATATAAATTTACATATGTGCACACCAAGGAGACTCATCGGACTCACAAGGCGAGAGTTGTGACAGCTGAAAAATAGGGCTGTCCTGCTGCTCTGTCCCCAGCAGAAGTTGCCCTCTGCAAACAGTCTGGAGGCAGTGACATAATATGGTCCTAGCAGCAAGGTCATGCTTCTGTGCTAAATGGGTGATAGATTTTCAAGGCTATTTCTAAATTCTCAGGAGAGGTCAAAATCAGAAACAGGCTATCCTGTCTCCTTGTACTGTGTCACCTTTGGACTGGGAGGAACCTAAGCCCAGCCTTTCCAAAGGTGACCCCAGCACAAGCGCACTGACTGGAGTGAATCCAAGGGAGGCCACCACGATGGTCACAAAGCTGGAGAAGAGAGCTCAGAAAGAGAGACAAAGAGCACTGGATCTGGAGAGTCTCAAGGAGAGCAAGCCAAGGGGAGCTCTTACTGCAGTCTGCCACTTCCCAACAGGTGTTAGAGCAAGGACAGGGCCCAAATCTTTCAGCAAAGGACAAGAAAAAACAGACACAAGTTGCAATGAGATAATCCTGATTGCATATTAGGAAAAGGAAAAAATCACCAGGAGGGAGGTCAAAAGCTGAAATAGGAGCCCAGAGAGGCTGTGGGATCTCCATCCTTGGAAATATTCAAAACTCAACTGGACAGCCCTAGACAGCCCTGTTTAAGTTTCATGGGCGTTTACTGTGGGGATGGGGTAGATGAGAAAACCTCCAGGGATCCCTTCTGACTCAACTGGACAGCCCTAGACAGCCCTGTTTAAGTTTCATGGGCGTTTACTGTGGGGATGGGGTAGATGAGAAAACCTCCAGGGATCCCTTCTGACCTATGCTAGTCTGTGGCTGTGTTTTACACAATATCCCTACACATGGGATAGAAAGAAAGCCAGCAGATCGTGGTTATTTGGCCCCAGTTTGGGAAAGGGAGTAAGAAAGTTTCTGTTGGTTACTTCCTGTTATACACCTCATGTGCTACATTAAATTGTACTATTTTGAACTCAGGTTTCACACTCTGGTTTTACATCTACAGAAAAAGCAAAAGTGAATGTCATTTATATCTGAGTTTCCTGTAGAGGTTTATTTAAGGGAAAAAAATACTCCCAAGCAAGACATAAACTCTAACCCACCAATCACTTTACTGAAATGAATTTCGTCTACATTTTTGGGAGTGCAACTTTCATGCAAAGACAAGCTGGAATGTATTGGTTGCCAAAGTAAAGCTGATCAGTTAAAGCTTGGACTCAGGGGAGCAAGGCCTCAGATAAATGAGGGAAAAGTTACAGAGTTTTCCTTTTTTATTTTTTTAATGTATAGCACTCAAAATCTCTGGGGCTTCAGTACGTGACTTTCCATTTTAATGCTTTTCCTCCACCAGATGGTTTAGATAAAACCTATTAGTTTCATTCGTGCAAATGGTTTCATACAAAAAATGTCCATTTTTAACATTTTTGCCTCAAGGCTTGGATTTTTTTTTTTTTTTTTAGAAGTGGAGAAGTTTTTGCTGGTGTCTAATCATCATCATTCTTACCATCAAATAAGATGCACACCAGAATATGGTTGATGAGTCCTCTAAAAGAATTTATGTCGAAAAAGTGCATTAAAACTACTTTGTAAATTTGATTTATGCATCTTTTCATACAACCTTTGCATGTTTGCAATTTTCCATAAGCTTAGTTATGATCATTTCAATCTCTGCATAAGTAGTGTACATGCTCTGTCAAACATAATGATGCAGACCCTTTATCTTCTTTTTTGTCTTGATGTCATTACTTTGCAGAATACATTCAGTGTGTGAAAATTGGAGAAGGTTCACTACTGGAAACCCTAACTAAATCCACTCCCATTTCTGGAGGTAGGGAATTCCCCTTAGCAATGAAATTAATGTGGCTCTGATATGCACATGCTGAAGGGATGTTAGGAAGGCATACATGAGTAATTTTAATTCTGTGGAGTCTTTATCATTCAAGGAGCTCATTTGGAACCAAGCAGAAGCAGACACAGGACACACCAGAATCAATTCATTAACACTGTCACCCTACTTGATTCAGAACAGACACTATCAGCTGTCTTCTCTCATTTCAGCAGAGCTCTCTGGGAGCTCTGGGGTGCCCAGCACCCAGCCTATAGGTCCTGCAGAGGACCTAACCAGCATCTGATGGAGGCACACTGTTAGGAATTGGATCTCTCGCCTTCCTTTGTGGTCAGAGGAGAAAGATCAGCACCTCCAAGGCGCATATTAGTGCGGGACAAAACTCCCCTCCCCTTTGCCTACCTGTCTACAGTATTTGGCGTGCCCCAAAACCTATGACTGAGCAACAACAGGAATTAATTTCTCCCACCAGCAGCTGATCAGTTGACTGGAGATGTACAGGGGACCGAAGCTCCCACAGCTGCACTGGACGAGGTTCAGGGTGTTCACTTAAGGCTGACCTTGCTGTCTTCCCCTGCACTGCACCTCGTCACCAGTACCTCTGAAACACACAGCACACTTTACAGATCAGATTTAAATCTTGACAGGTATTCATCAAGTTAAATGTAGTAACAGTTAGCACAGAGGTTTAATAACAAATTAACACTACATGAATTTTCCTACATCGGGTACTCCAGCTTCTTTGGCAGAAGCAATGTTGGCAAGTAGCTGTGGGAAGAAACGATGTAAGGGAGTCAAAAGCAAGAAAAGAAAAGGGAAAAGAAAGGAAATAACATTCCTGTGTGTCTTCAGGATGTGGGCTTGTGTAGTATCTCATCCTGTTGGGCATTCAGAGAACCTGAGCGTATGTAAATAGAAACCATTCCGAAGAACAAAACTCTCCATGCAATAAGGGGATTTCCAGTCATGAGTATATTGGTTGCAGGATTTACACCACAGGGGCAATACATTGACAGACTGTGACTTCATATATACATCATTGTATTATTATAGCTGTTAGGATGTTCAGGAGGTTGTAATTAGTGAGCATCAGGGTGTGTAAGCCCCCTGCGTGGTGCTGCCAAGGCTAATCCATGTCAGTGCCTACAGGCAACGGTGGAAAATAAAACATTTCAGTGAACAGCAACAGGAAAATCTAAGCCAGGCCAAGACATCCACAAGGCCCTGTGGTATGAAAAAAAGGCAGGCATAATCCGTGGCTCAGAAATAACTGCTGATCCAAGGCTTATTTTTGTGGTGCATCTCCCGCATCAAGAGAAAGATTTGCATATCAAAATGGCAAAGGGAGTGTTGTTGTTTTTTTTCCCCACAAATAATGCAAACAGATATCAGCATTTCACTTACAGCTGTGGGCAGTAACTGGGACACAAGCACTGGCATCTGTGGGCACCTAGGGCTGGATGAGAGCTCTCCACCCTTGGCAGTAGTTACACCTGAAGTGGGCAACTCTCCATCAGGAGAGTGGGTAGCTCTTCAGTGGTCCTCAACGGACTGAGAGACATGAATCCATTCATGAATCCATTTGCAGAGATCAGAAGTTAGTAAATGGCTTTTGCCACTGATGACACCCTTGTCTTTCCTTCTGACAGAAACTAAGTGCTGCACTTTATTTTATTTTCATTTCTTTTGCCTTGCCTTGACCCTGCCCTCCCAGAGATCGGCCCCTGAAGCACACCAAACACCTAAACCATGAGAGACACCTCAGACAAGCTGGTGAGGAATCTAATAATTACCTTGGGGGGATTGCTTTCAAATCCTGATCCATCCTTCAGGACAGTCTGAGACTCTTTGGCCTCAAGCCTGCCATCTCTCTTATGGCATTGGGACAGACCAGCTTGTCTACTGCCTGCTTCTCTGCAGCTGAATGCATCAAGGCAGGAGGGCTTCTGGGGGCAGCAAGGAGAAGCAGAACCTCTGTGAAGGGACCACTACAAACATGCTTCTCTGGGTCTCTTTCTCCACCCTGGTGCTGTTCTGCAGTCACTACTCTGTCCTTTCTAGCCCGCACACAGAAGTGCCATGTCAACATGCCAACACAGGAGCTGTTGGACAAGCAAAGCTACCAAGCTACCTCGTCATTTATCCACCTCCCCTGGCATTTACCTTCACTCTCCTACCTATACTTTGAAGAGAGTTGCAGGTGGGTCACCAGCCACTTCTCACTCTTTCTTTCACACTGACTATTGTATGATATGTGAAATAACTGAGAGGGTGTAGGAACCATTCCCACAGCTAGGCAGAAACAGCAGAAGAATTAGATCAACTGTATGGAAAATTTTCAGTATATTGCTTCAGGTGAGCACACCTTCCCCCCCCCCCCCCCCCCCCCCCCCCCCCTCCATGCTCTAAGGAAAGGAATTCTTATCATAGCAGCAAATACATATGATTATGATTTTGTCATAATGAATATTTGTACCAAGGAAACAGATTCTAAAAGAATAACGTGCATCCAGTCAGGGAAAATGGACCCAAACTATGACCTGCATGCCCTCAAAGGAGCTATGACTTGAATTACAATGAACTGTTCATGAATAAACTGCATATCAAGAAGCAGCTAGTTCATCTTTTTAAGCATCACACTTATGGAGAATATTTCCAAACAGAAAAAAAAAATGAATTCATCGTATGAATAATTTGCTGCAAACAATTTGCCTACATTAGTTACTTTCCAAATAGTTTCTTTTTTATCTTTTCTTCAGGGAGAATAAATTTATCTCAAGATTGTCATGCCTTTCCCAAAATTGATCAGAATACCTCTTGAGAGACACATGCAAGTCAAGAAGCCTATGAAGGTGCTTTTCCAGTAAGACCAGATCTTCTACCATTAAGACTAAAGGGACTTTTGCCATTGTTTTGAATACAAGTAAATTTAAAAGTAGGGAAAAAAATGTAGACCGTAGAAATAAGAGTGAAGTGAAGGGCAGAATGGTGTTGAATGGATGCGTTGATGTCATGCTATGTTTTCTTTCAAAAGCAAAACCAGATAAACTAGGTAAAAGCACATAAGCAAGCACTTAAAATGAATTAAGCTGTGCTTCAAGAGAGAGTTGAAATTCCCCTTTGTCCTCAAAACAGATTCTTTTTTTCTTTGTCCTTAGACAAGGCAGAGATTTCATTTACCTCAAACAAAGGAAGTGCTCCCAAAGGAATAAGCATCCAATTTGCAATATGACATGTGAGTGCTCCACCTGCTTTGGGCCAAGCAGAGAACCAGCCTTTCTCCTGAGGACACTGCTGCAGCAAGATCTCCATGGGGATTTGAAAAATTACAGCCTCAGATGGCTGCTGGATATGAGTAAGTTCAGCCTGAGCAGTGGAGAAAAAAAAAATAAATAAAAAGGTAAATAAGCTGTATTCCCCTTCAGCACATCTTCAGGATTTATAGGGTTTACCAACACTGCCAAATAACTTAGCTCACCAATTAATTCACTCTTGGGCCCTGATATCTATGTTAAGTGTCAGTTCACTCCCTGGCTCTCTTTTGTTGTGAAGTTCCTTTGAAACAAGACCTATATGTGGTTTCAAGTATATTTCCCTATGGAAATTGCTTAGTTTTGTCCTTGGGGATGAACAAGGTGGCACCAGCCCTTACATGGAACTCCAGCATTATCCCTGAATGCCCATCACCCCCAACCATCCCACTCCCACAGAGCTTCCCTTTCCTGTCAGTGGGCTCCATCAAGGGTTATGAGCCAAAAAAAACCCAAAACCTCATACAACCTGATCTATGTGTTGTGATTCCAGGGTACCGTGGGAGCATAGAGGGTGCTGAGCCAAGGGCTGTGGGGTATTGATGCAGCCAGCCTGGCCGAGGGGAGGCTGGCCCTGTGCAGAGTGGCTGGACCATGCTAAAGCGGTTGGTGTGAATTCAGCATCCCTTGGACCTTTACTGTGCCTCACACTGGGAATTGTTGGGACTAAATGGACCTTCAGACACGCTGGACAGAGCTGTGAGCAAGACATCAGCCATACAGTGGTCCTGGTCTTTACATACCACACAGGAAAAGCTACTAAAATTATTCTTGCTCATCCAGCTGTGTTCAGGTTCCTGTTTATTCTGGATTTGTATATACATATGTGGGGGAAAAGGAGTTTTAGTTTCAGTTGAGAGTTTGCAAGCTCTTACCAAGACTGTGAGAACCATTTTGCAAATACAGTAGCGTTTTTTTAATGTCACTTGTGCCAAACATATTTAGTACCAGTTAAAGCAAACTCTGGATGGAATCAAATAAAACAGCTAATGGGAGAATATAATAGATAAACAGTAAGGTTACACATTTAACAGTTTCCCACTGCTGAGTATTATTATCAGCAACACTGTATTCAGCCATGTGAATTATCGTTGTGAGCTATGCTTCATTTTATAATGGGAAAAAGGCCATTGTTTGAAAACTCTGATCAACATAAATTATGCAGCTCATAAGTAATTTCTAATTTATGTTTTGTTTTACTTTGTGACTCTCAGCTCTAGTGATATCTCAGTCCCGAAGCACTGGAGAGTCTGCTGTATATATGCAAACCAGCAAGGCAGCAATTCACCAGCAGCAGTGAGATGGGCAGGGAGAGCATCCCAGTGCTCTGCCATGCTGGCTCACATTGCAGGAGCCAGAGCAGGAGGCAACTGGGAGGTGAAGGGGTTTGCTATCAAGTCATAATCCTGCCATTATGTTTGAATGAAAACAGGAGTGTTCACACCCTCTGGGGACAGAACATGTTATCTGGGCACCAGGAAGGGATGGATGGAGCCATCTCAGAAGACGATTGCTTGGGAGAAGTGATCATCACTTGCTTTGGGGGGAAACCAGTGACTTAACAGTTGCTGAGTATCAAATCATGCCACCATGAATGATACTCTGTGGATTGTGGGCTTCTTTTCAGCCTCTGTACCTAGGACAGGTGGCACTACTACAGGCTTTTTCTATTTTCAAGCCACAGAGACATAGCCTAAAGCTGAAGAGTGGCCTTTTCCAATACAGAATGAGCCAGAGAAGCAGCTGCACAGAGTGACCTACTGTCACAGAGCAAGACATTACCATAATAGCAGCCAGATGGCCAGGCTTTGCCTTTATTATTGGAATTATCATTCCTACCACAGGAGTGCTGAGATTCACCAGCAGAGATTGGCACTTGACAGCCACGTGATAAAACACAGCCTTTGCCCTAGAGAGGTTCCAGTCTAAAACATCAGGACAGGTAAGAGGAGGAAGAAAGGAGTACAGAGAGAAGTCAAGAGGCTCACCAGCTGTTGTAGAGCACCACAGGCAGGTTGGTGCCAGTGCAGCAGGACCAGCCCCACAGACCAACCCCACAGCTCCACAGCCTCTGCCTCGAAACCATCCCACCTGCCTAAGACTTGCACAGATCCCTGTAGAAAAGGTCCCAAGTGGTGCAATAATAATAATGGCAATACCAGAGGACAAAGGGAAGTTTCACCATGTGAAAGACCATTTGTTGTTAGAAACCATCCTGGCCATCCCTGCATAAAATATGACAACAAACTAATTCTGCTAACATCTCCCTTTTTATGTTACTAATACAGACTAGTTTGTTTTATCTTTGCCCTCTCTCATTAGGGGGGGAAATATCTGAGTAGTTAGTAAGAGTGTAGAGAAAGATCCACCATCAGATAGCATGCAAACACTTGCTTTGTTTATTGTAAAACCACATGGAGTCTCATGCCATTTTGTTTTTAATTTGCTGAGATCGGAAAAATCAGTTTAACAGAAAAAAAAAAAAAAAAACAAGAACTTACCCACAAAGGTAAAAGCCCTGGGGCAAGAGATAACCATATGGGATTTTATCAAGGTAGGTCACATTTTTCTCTAAAGTTGAGTAAACTCTTAGAATTGATAAAATCTTGCAGCCAGATTTCATTCGATATGAAAAAGCATTTGTGGGAGGGAAGCATCTGTTCATTATCACTCATGGGCTTAATTGTATGTTTGTTATCACCCAGTGGTGTTTTCATACTTACCACATGCACTACCGTATGTCCAACTTCAAAGAGAGAAAAGACTATGGAGTGACTTGTTTCACAAAGGAAGATAGCTTCAAATAACCTGGTTCCCTTCTGAGAAAAAGGAAGGGGGCAAAATCTGGGGAGTGGTGTCTCCTATAGGAGCTAAACTGCTAATGTGAGAATAGCAGACTGTTTGGAAAGAACATACGGCTCCAACGAGCTAGTTATCACTCTGCCTAGTGATTGCAGGAGCTCATGTGATTCATTTTTCCCAAGAGAGGAGAACTTACCCTTTTGCCTCACTTAAAAATAAAATAAATAAAACAAACCAAAACAAAGTAAAATAATCCCTGTTTCTCCTGGAAAAGCATATTGCAGCTCAGAATCATAAGTTAAGAGGAAGAGGCAAAAAGTAATAGAAAAAAAAAAAAAAAAGGAAAGGAGAACGAACTGATATGAGGGCTGATGATACTCATGAGGGTCTGACCATTCCTTCTTGCAGTGCTGCCCTCTGTTCCATGCCTGCCACCTCTCACCTTGTCTCTGGTTTCTATGCAAAGGCTTCAACAGCAGAAAATGAAAAAAAAAAAAAAAAAAAAAAAAGCTCACCAAATTCTTTTCAAATCACTTTTCCTACTTTCCCATGGGAAAAAAAAAAAAAAAAAAAAAAGGAATAATCATTTCAGGGCTGAAGTAGTTCTCTTGGTGTGAGTTTAATTAATTGAAGCAAGAAAGTCCCCAGGAACCCTGTCATAATTCCCATCAAAAACACTGTAGTAAGTAACCCCATAGCTATAGATGAGGGATTTTTTTCATTACTGTTTCAATCTCAACCCTTCAGAAATCCTTTTTATATTTCAGTCATGACTCAGCTGATTTAGGCACTTTAATTCCCCTTTTCTTCCTTCATGCTCTCCATATTGTTCTGGATTTTCTAACAATACATACATGAAATTCATGCTGTGAAAGATGAGAGGTAATCTCTGATAGCAACTTGAAAGCTCAAGTTAAAAATAATCTTGTGGAACAAAAGGCTTCTTTTTCTTGTTCTGTAGATTTATACTCAATATTGGTCACATGCCAGGGAGTTTGCTAAGATGTATTTCCCCACATATGGCCATGGCAGTGTGCAAGTCTATTGAACTACACTCACAAGAGTAACCATCCGCTGCACTTCCATGTCACATTGCATTAAAAAACTAAGTGGACACATTACAGTGACATCTGAGGATTTCTTCTCCCCAGTGCTCTAAGAAGCTTAACTTCCAAAAACTGTTTATTTATCCAAAACCTCATTATCGCAGACACTGAGAATTAGGCAGTTCAATATTTCTTTGTCCCTTCCTTCCTCCCTCCCTCCCTCCCTCCCTCCCTCCCTCCCTCCCTTCCTTCCTTCCTTCCTTCCTTCCTTCCTTCCTTCCTTCCTTCCTTCCTTCCTTCCTTCCTTCCTTCCTTCCTTCTTCCCTCCCTCCCTCCCTTCCTCCCTCCCTCTCTTTCTTTTTCTTTCTTTCTTTCTTTCTTTCTTTCTTTCTTTCTTTCTTTCTTTCTTTCTTTCTTTCTTTCTTTCTTTCTTTCTTTCTTTCTTTCTTTCTTTCTTTCTTATTCTTTCTCTCTCATTCTTTATTTCCATTCCTTCCTTCCTTCCTTCCTTCCTTCCTTCCTTCCTTCCTTCCTTCCTTCCTTCCTTCCTTCCTTCCTTCCTTCCTTCCCTCCTTCCTTCCTTCCTTTTTCTTCATTCTTTCTTTTCTTTTTTCTCTTTTCTCTTTTTTCTTTTCTTTTCTTTTCTTTTCTTTTCTTTTCTTTTCTTTTCTTTTCTTTTCTTTTCTTTTCTTTTCTTTTCTTTTCTTTTCTTTTCTTTTCTTCTCTTCTCTTCTCTTCTCTTCTCTTCTCTTCTCTTCTCTTCTCTTCTCTTCTCTTCTCTTCTCTTCTTTTCTTTCGTCTCCTTTCTTTCTCTTTTATCTCTTTTTCTCTCTCTTTTCTCTCTTTTTCCATCTTTCTGTTTTTAATCAGAAACACCCAGCTTTGACTAGGTATGCTCAAAGCAGTACAATGGGTAGTTTTGAAAGTTCAGCTCTTTTTAACTTGCTCCCCTCTGACACCTCTCCTGTACACCCAGCCATGCCACTCCATCCTGGTTTCAGAGACACTTTTTTGCTTCCCTGCATGAAGGCACTATTTGGGGCTCTCCTGTCTCCCTCACAGCCCAGAGCATTGACCCTGCTGCCCGTAGCCAGCTGAGCAGAAGACATGCAAACCAGTTTGGAGAACCTCCTTCTCTTTCCTTTCCAGGACTAGACCGACCCCAAGCTGGCCTTTCTGATCAACTTTTCAGCTTTCCTGACTGAAGTTACAACAAAGCCATTAGATTTTGGACTGAAGGAAAAAAAAAGTCTGTAAAATCTACTGCAGTATCCACTGTATTCAATAACTTTTTGCTGAGATACTACCTTCATTTTTGTCTTTCTTCCATCCTCTGAGTATAACAGGACATGGTGTCCTGGCTTTAACACAGAGCCCCATGACCCCAGTGGTTCACCCTCATCTCCCACTCCCTCCTACCACCAACCATAAATTCCTGCTATTGTATATATATGAGATTAACATCCTTTCGGGTAAAGCAAACCCTTCATTTGCCTGCTGGTCCTTCCCGGCTCTGCACTTTTAAGCTCAAAATAAAACTAAGTTCCCCAAACTGAGATGTTGTGCTCCCATGTTCCCCATTTCTCCACATTTCCTTTGTCTGCAAACTGAACCAGAACCACCTACAGGGCTTTGCTAGAACTCATTTTATTCTGTCACTTCAGATCTTTATGAAATCCCAGCAGATGTATTCATATTATGCTATAATTCCACTGCTCAAATTTAGAAAAAAAAAAAAAGTTGGGGAAATATAAAAATGAAGCTTTAAATAGTAGCTTTTAGTTGGCTGCAGTATAGTTGAAGTACATTTTCCAATAATTGTTGACCATGTAAAAACAATACAATATATCAACATACACATTTTACAAGAAAAATAGAACACAGAAGACTTTGTATATGTTTTCTGCAGCCAAGACACTGTTTCTGAAGGAATTTTAACTTTTGCACCCTTTGAATTTTTATTTTTTTCCTATGCAGATTTTGTGGTTTTGCATTTAATTTCCTGTTATTTGTCTCTCTATCTCCCTCTCTATTTATATATACATAAAATTCAAATCCTCAAATCAAATTACTCCATATACATATATATATATATATATCACAGAATCACAGAATTTCTAGGTTGGAAGAGACCTCAAGATCACCGAGTCCAACCTCTGACCTAACACTAACAGTCCCCACCAAACCATATCCCTAAGCTCTACATCTAAACGTCTTTTGAAGACTTCCAGGGATGGTGACTCAACCACTTCCCTGGGCAGCCTGTTCCAATGTCTAACAACCCTTTCGGTAAAGAAGTTCTTCCTAACATCCAACCTAAAACTCCCCTGGCGCAACTTTAGCCCATTCCCCCTCGTCCTGTCACCAGGCACGTGGGAGAACAGACCAACCCCCACCTCGCTACAGCCTCCTTTAAGGTATCTGTAGAGAGTGATAAGGTCGCCCCTGAGCCTCCTTTTCTCCAAGCTGAACAAGCCCAGCTCCCTCAGCCACTCCTCGTAGGACTTGTTCTCCAGGCCCCTCACCAGCTTCGTCGCCCTTCTCTGGACCCGCTCAAGCACCTCGATGTCCTTCTTGTAGCGAGGGGCCCAAAACTGAACACAGTAGTCGAGGTGTGGCCTCACCAGAGCCGAGTACAGGGGGACCGTCACTTCCCTAGCCCTGCTGGCCACACTGTTTCTTATGCAAGCCAGGATATATATATATATATATATACACACTCCATATTTATAAATATGATTTGATTTGAGTAAGTTATTGATTCTTTGGACATTAACTCCTTAGTTAAGTGGTATTTTTATAATTACTATTTTCCAAAGCATCCTTTCCTTACTTACCTCTTCTAGATGCTTCCTTTAGATATTGCCAGCAAAGTACAAAATATTTTCTTGTAATTTTTTTATTTTTATTCTGCCACTTTCCTTCATAGCATCAGAATTTAAACTTAGAGAACTTTTCTGCATTTTTTTCTGCGCTTTTTTCATGTTCTACGATTCTTCCCAAAGTGAGTACTTATGTGTCTCCTTGCTGACAATTCTTGGTTCCTAAAGAAACAATGAAAATATTTTGCTCAGGGAAATTTTCTTCTACTTCCCATCAAAGGGCAAAATCCAATGGACACCAACACTGGTGAGATGTCATTTACTTCAAAAAAGGTGCTGTCCAGTGAGCAGTGTCTCTGCCCCTTCTGAAAATTTCTGTCCTGGCAGAATAAGGAATCCTTTCACTCCACATTGCTGATGCTTCTACACTGGATAAATCCCCACATCTACCATGCAAATCTGTTTCTTCATGCTTTCCCAAAATGTAATACAAGTGAGAAAGCAGTCCCCCTGACAGCTACTTATAAGCACAGAGAAGCAGTTCTCTCAGTGACATTTTAACCACTTTCAGCACTGGGAAAGCACAGTGGGGAGGTAGCAGTTGACACCATTTTTATAGAGTCAAGGTACCCATACCCCCACCAAGGGTATTAATGACTGTATTCTTCTGTATTAAAATAATAACAAAAAGTATCAGATCAAATGATGAAGGTAAACATGAAGCTAATCAGGAAGGAGATTTAGGAGTTACAATATAATTCCCCCAAAGCCCCGAGCCTAATTAGTGAGGAAGATAAACCAGTTGACAGACTGCACAGCTAGAAAAACATAAAACAAAGAAGGTTATAATATTTATTATAACTGTATAAGGCAGTGATTAGACCCCCAACCTATGTACAGATCTAATCACCATTCCCTGGAAGGGATAATAGACAGCCCTGTGAGTCAGGTTTGACAAATTAATCCAAGCCTTATCCAAATAAAGAGATTTGTAGTTTTCAATGAAAAATTAACTCCCTTGACTGGGAAGCGGGGACGTCACTGCATGCACTAATAGCATTGTACTGAGAGACAGTGCTGCACCAAGTCTATGCTCAAAGGTCTGTCAAATAGCACGTGGGGACTTGTTCAGCGTTGCAGCAAGGGCAATGAATTGATGTCAAAATTTGTGTATTTGTAAAGTGTTAGTCATCCTAGGACATAAAGCCTAGTACTGAGATATAGACAGTAGCCTGTAAAGGTTGATGAAGGTGGTCATTCTCTAACTCTTGGCCTTCTTGAAAGACATCCATATATCTCAGACAGGTTCAGGTGAGGAAGTTCCTTGTGTTGAGCATGCACAGTGTAGACAAAAAAAAAAAAGTACTAAACAGATTTAATTACATATTTATACTATAGTGTGGCAATCTGATAGCAAGCACAAAAGAAGCAACATGACTAGTAGGTGAGACATCATATGGACACCCGTGTTTTTTCTATTAAAAAAAAAAAAAAAAAGACTAAAAAAAAAGACTGTACAGAGCTTACAGAGCTCAGGGATCTCAGGGATCTAAAAATGCTGGAACAAAAATTAAAATAAATAAAATAAAATAAATAAAATTGGAGCAAAGGATATAATCTGTGGCAAAAGGACGGGCCTGATTTGTTTTTTCCATGTGATGAGTGAGCTTTTCTGCTTTGTCTTCTGTTAGAACTCCAAGGATTTCAGATTCTTTGATATATTTGAAGAAATGGCATGGCCATGGCCAGTATGGCATCTTCTTCCTGAACATTAACAAATGTTCTTTATATAGACTCTTTTTATAAATATGTTCTTTTTACAGGCTTTACTTTACTTACATGAACAGTATAAAAACTACATGCTGACAGACCAACCAAACACAATTTTTTGCCACAGTGCTTTTAGGAATGTATACAGGGAGATTGAGGCTATGAAGCTAAGTAACTTGCAGAAGTCAGTTCCTACTTTTTTCATTTCAGGGCACCTGAAATTAAAGCCTTTGTGTGGGGTCAGACAGGTAAGCACTTGTGTGATTGCAGGGCAAGTTAGGTTTTGCAGAACTACTTTCTCAGCAGTTAGCAACCTAAGAGAGTTGAGGTAGTTATGAGGAACAGAAGGGGACAGAGGTAAGTCTGACATCCTGCCCACCCCCTGCCCCTGGCATGTGGTTCTGTGCTGCCAGGAGACACTCCCTACTTTACTGGATTTTCTCAAATTCACATTCTAGAAACACTCAGGAAGGAACAATCCCTCTTCTCAGCAAGAGCAGTTTTCTGGCTAGAAAGTGGAAAACTTCAGTTCATTTTCAGCTGTCTACAGAAAAGATAAATATTCATCATCCCACCCTATGTCACAATGTCCCAACCACTAAGACTAGCAGATTTCCCTCAGTGAAAGTAGTGGAGATGTTGCCCCTGGAATGAAGCTCCAGCTCTGAAGAAATATTTTTGTGAAATATACAGGTGCCCTTGGGATTAGGAAGCATTGTCACAATATTTGACTTCAGCATTTAACTTAGAAATTAGGCCAGACTTGAATACTTTGGGTGGGAATTTAATGCAATTTTCTACCTACAGATAACCTTTCTTTCCCAAAGTGTGCAGAATCCAGTGCAATCTTCCTTTTCAACTTCCAGTCTGAACAATTTTTGCAATTTTGGCCAAAGAGCAGAGCTTTTCAAGGGATCCTTTCTCACCCTTCTCCTGAGATTAAAGCATTTACTAAAGCAATGTGGTGTGTTTACCATTCTTTGTGCTTGTATCTGAATGATTTAGAGAAGCAAGACTATGTTATTGTCCATCTGTCTTTTGAACAGCTGGGCTTTACTACAGTACAGACAAATAGCTGAATAGAATACAGGCTTTTATGATACCTTGAATATGATATTCAGAGAAGAGAAATTACAAATAGTATCTTCTTTTACACCAACAGCGAAGTGTTTAGCTGAAATTCGTATGTGATGGAACCAGATAACTAACAGTAAGTCCTTAAGATAAGTGCCCAAAATGCTATTGTGCTGGTGCTATACAAAGATTATATGTAGCGATAACCAGATACAGACAATAAGGAAAATAAGTTCTCATAAAACACTTTCTGAGACTAGTAAATAAATAAAAATACAGCACAAGTATTAAGATAAAAGTGAGGGGGATTTAAAGGTAGTTTATTCCCAGGAAGAGTCTGTCTTCTGAATCTAAATGATTCTCCCAAGCTATGGTTAAGGAAAAGTTATCAGGAAAAACATCGTTGGAGCACTAAGGCTGCTGGTCAGGGCACTGGTGCTTTCAGGATGTGCTCCGATAAATATGAAGTGTTTCCTAACTGTTTTATTCATAGGCTGTCTAAATAGGGCTGCCCTTGGTGCTCTGAACTAAACAAACCTTAGTGTGTTATTCACAGTCCTGCTAAAGAATTATGCTAAATGAATAAACACAGCCTTGTTTAACAGAAGATACCACTGTGATTACTTTACCTGCTTTCCTTCCTGTGTTGTACAAGACTAAGTGATTACAACCCGTGTGCAGTTCTAAGTGCTGAGCCACGAGCAGACAGCACAGGAGAGATGCCTCCAGTACTAGTTGCTTATCCCATGCATATATAACAGCTCATGTCTCTCTGTGTGCAGAAGAAGGTACAAAAATGTGGGTTTTCATCTCCTGCCAGACATATAAATAAATATGCTGGACTGGAAAGAAGCATGTTGTGGGTCAGGACTTGACTCAGAGATCAGCATTTAGATATTGGCCATAGGACTCACTGAGCTGATTCCTGCTTGTAATGAAAAACACTTTAAAGGACATGTGAACTTAATTGAGATATTTCCAGATGACTTCACCACAGATTTCGGTAAACAATTAAAGTGTTTAACTACCACGGAGTGTATGTGTCCTCAGTGCTGGGTCTGGTTATGCATTTCCATCCAGGCTGAAGTACCTATTCTGACCTATTTTCCTCCTACAGTTTGCTTCAGACTGTGACCAAAGGCATCCTTCCATCTTCTCCTGGTTGAGCTAAACAGACAGAGCTCTTACATTCCTTCTCTCTCTAAGGTATGTTTACTTGTCCTTTTGTATCTGTCATGACTGTTCTCTGACTCCTCTCCAAATTGTAAACATTTTCCTCAGGCTGCAGAGAAAACAGTAACACAGTGTTGCAGTGACAGTCAGATTCATGCCAAATGAAAAGGAAATATAATTTTCCAACTCTTAAGATCACTGTTTACAGCCCAAGGATCACATCAGTAACAGGGCCCACTGCCACACACTAGGCACTTGTACTGAGCTGAGCTATTTCTTCATAATTTACTGACTCCCTTTGCATAGAGAGACTAATTCAAGTGACATTACACATGACTGTCTGAAAAAGATATTTTGCTTATGTTGAGCAGCACATCCCTTCCTCTTCGACTCACCTGTCCCACAGTTTTTGTCATCTGCAAACCTGATCAGAAATGGTAGAAGCGTGAAGTGGTTCTAGATCCACTCTCAGTGAAACGAAATAACTGTGCCCAACACCCATGTTTGCAATGACTGGTTATTGAGTTTTCTATGAGCTAGATGTGCCATCTTACTTTTTGTCATCCCAACTGTTGTACAGAAACCAACTAAGCACTTCTAAAAGCAAAGCACCATTACATTCATCATCCAGCTTTACTGAAAAATCCCATTGGTTGGCTGGACAGGATCTGTTTTCTGTTTGTGCATGTGAATTGCCTTTAACCTTATTAGTACTATATTAGCACTTTAAAGGAACCATAGCAGTGAACTATATTAGCACTTCTCTTATTGTTTTATTTTTATTTTTATTTTTATTTTTTACTGAATTACAGAATTGTCTAGGTTAGAAGAGACCTCCAAGATCACTGAGTCCAACCTCTGACCTAACACTAACCAGTCCTCCACTACACCATATCACTAAGCTCAACATCTAAATGTCTTTTAAAGACCTCCAGGGATGGTGACTCAACCACTTCCCTGGGCAGCCCATTCCAATGACTAACAACCCTTCTGGTAAAGAAATTTCTCCTAAAATCCAACCTAAACTTCCCCTGGCACAACTTTAGCCCATTCCCCCTCATCCTGTCACCAGGCACATAAGAGAATAGACCAACCCCCAGCTCGCTACAGCCTCCTTTAAGGTACTTATAAAGAGTGATAAGGTCGCCCCTGAGCCTTCTCTTCTCCAAGCTGAACAAGCCCAGCTCCCTCAGCCGCTCCTCGTAGGACTTGTTCTCCAGGCCCCTCACCAGCTTCGTCGCCCTTCTCTGGACTCACTCAAGCACCTCGATATCCTTAATGTAGCAAGGGGCCCAAAACTGAACACAGTACTCGAGGTGCGGTCTCACCAGAGCCGAGTACAGGGGGACGATCACCTCCCTAGCCCTGCTGGCCACACTGCTTCTTATGCAAGCCAGGATGCTGTTGGCCTTCTTGGCCACCTGAGCACACTGCTGGCTCATATTCAGCTGACTATCAACCATCACTCCCAGGTCCTTCTCCACCTGGCAGCTTTCCAACCACTCATCTCCCAACCTGTTGCTCTGCTTGGGGTTGTTGCGATCCAACTGCAGGACCCGGCACTTGGCCTTGTTGAACTTCATACAGTTGGCCTCAGCCCATCGGTGCAGCCTATCCAGATCCTCCTGCAGAGCCTTCCTACCCTCGAGCAGATCGACACATGAACCTAACTTGGTGTTGTCTGCAAACTTACTGAGGGTGCACTCGATCCCCTCTTTTTAACTTTATTTATTTATTTATTATATTTTTTTTACTGTGTTCCCTGTTTATTATTTGAATGGGAAGAGACTGATAGCCCCATAGTTGCCCAACTTTTTGTTTAACCTGTTAAAATACAATGGTAACTTAAACAACAAGAAACAAAAGTCTAACAGAATTTCTTTGGTTCTCCAAGACTGACTAAATTTCAGCCTCAATGTTCATTGAGTTCCTTTGCCAGCTCTTTTAAAACTCATGGGTACAGAATGTCCAGATTGCTGACTTTAAGGTATCTGTTTCCACATCTGTTCTGTAACAGATTCTTCTGTTACAACTGGATAGTGCATATTTGACATTGACATATTCTACGTTATATACTGTACATGCCTACAAACTGAAATGTTTTTTATATGCTTCTCTTTTTTTTTTTAACAATACTATTGAACTGGCATCACATACAATTTTGTATGAATAAATTTCAAAAAATCATACTATTCTCTGTTTTTCTGCCATCTCAAAAATTCTCCTTCATTATGAATATTTATTACTAGCAATTTCTCCTTTTTTCCAGTAAATAAATGGATATTTCTAATACTCTCTTTAAGCAAGCTTTGTTTGAGTGAGTTAGGTTTTCCTTTTTTTTTGCTTGGGAAATGTGGCTTTTGGTCTACTTCATACAATGTTTATAAACATTTGGAATTAATCATTCACATTAATCATTCACTACAACTGTTTTTACAAATGTTTGAAAATTACTTAGCTTCATATTTCTGGCTTCATAAAAATGCACCTTTAAACAATTGGGCAATATAAGGAATAGGCACCATGAGTCTATAGGGATTGGGATCAGTTTACTGAAGACCTCAAGATGAAGAGAATTTGGAGGGAGTCATGCAGACAAATAGAAGTATCTTATGTTCAATGTAACAAAACCAACCAACCAAAACAAACAAACAGTGGAGCCAGTGCAGCTATGCAAGAGGTGTGCATATTTGAAATGGTGTGTCGAGAAAGCAATTTTTACAGTCTAATTAGCTATTAGTTGATTCAAACTAGCTTCAGTGACAGAAGCTGATGGCCTCTTCAGAGCTAAAAATGAGCTTTGGGAAAAATTCTCCAAAACAACTTCCAACCTATCACAAACACTGACTCTGTCATTACATCACCACACCATTAGTGTAGGAGTCTGTAGAGAAGATGATAAGGTTATCTCATCACCTTTTGTGGTGAATAAACTGTAGGATACACACACTATAAGGGATTAAAACTTCTTTGTGCTGTAAACGTTGCTTGATGACTGATGCCTCCTCATAGATGTTCCCAGAAGCCATATGCTGAACCTGCTTTGGCAGGGGTGTTGGACCAGGTGACCTCTCAAGGTCCCTTCCAACCCCTACAATTATGGGATTTTTATTTATTTATTTATTTATTTTAAAGAGCTCTCGGAACAGCAATTTCTGATCACAGCATTTGTTTGGATTTACAGATATACTACCATTTTCAGTTTACCGTTGTTCTCTGGTTTACTCAGTCAGTTACTCAGTTAGTTGCTAAGCTTTAGTAGTAAGTACATCACAATGTGTAGAGCAACAGGGGAATAAACAGCCCAAGAATCCAAATGTAGAAGAATGTCTTTGCAACACAATATATATGATAACAGATCTTTTTAAATGATATATTTTGCATTTTAGACATGAAAAAAAGGGTTGGCTCAAGATCAAGGTAATCAAGGCACTGCATAAGCAGAATGGATGAAGAGTTTCCCAAACTGGAGTAAGAATTGATCAGTATGGGCAATTCAGCAGTTTTCTAATTGTTAGACTAACATTGTAAGAGCATTTTATATGCAGCCAAAATAGGTTCATTGATTTCAATTGAATGTATACTCTTTCACTTAGCTGGGGATCTGAACCATTGTCCCTGCAAATGGAAGTATTCATGAGCATAACAATGACATTATTCATCAATGGTATGTTTTATAGCTCTTCTTGTGCTGTTTATTTGACTTTGTTTAGTCCAATTTTAATCATTTAACTTGTGGTTTTTATAGTGGAATTATGTCTATAGGAAAATAATTTTTTTTCTAGGTTATATAACTGTTCTGCAAACTGCTTAATATCAAAAGAAGAAAGTTTTTTTTTTTTTTTCCTTTGTGCTACTCAAAGCTCAGAAATATTATTTCTATTGCTTGTTACTGTTTTCAATGTTTATTTAGTCTAACATCTGCAGCTGGGCAAATGTTTGTTTTTTCATGTGTTTTTGTGAAGAGAAGAGAAACACATTTTCCTTTTTTATTTTATTTTAATTTTATTTTTGTTATGAGGTAAAGCAGCAAAATTGTCAATGCTTTTCAGATGTACACAAAGGAAGCACCTCTTCTGTGCATATATATGCATATATTTGCATATACCTGTGTACTTACATATGCATACACATGAATATGTATACATCATATTTATCACCATATTTATGTATATGCATGTATGTATATAGCAGAGAATCACAGAAGGATTGAAGTGGGAAGGGACCTCTGGAGGCCATCTGTTTCAACCTCCTGCTCAAGCAGGGCTACCCAGAGCAGGTTGCCCAGGATCATGCCCAAGTGGCTTCTGAAGATTGCCAAGGAGGAGACTCCACAACCTCTCCAGGCAACCTGTGCCAGTGCTCCACCACTTGCAGAGTGAATACATATATATTATATATGCATACATTAATATATGTGTATGTGTGAATGTGAATATATAACATATACAGTAAATATATAAATGTACATATGTAAACACATAATCCTTATTAATGTGTCCAAATTTTCCATGACAATAAGCAAAGTAACAAGCAGGTTCTTCTTCTTATACATGCTTTGGGATCTATAGTTGGCACCGTGGATTCCATATCCATGTGCAAACACTGTATCATATTAAAAGCAGTGATAAACAACCATAAGTGAAAACTGTGATAAAAATATTTTGTTCATTGGATTTAAGGTTGTTATACTTTTTAGGACCAGAGGAAGTCATAATTTTCATCTCAGTGGCCCCTGCCCCATGGACTTTAAATATGATCTTTCTTTCTACAAGATAGGAGAGCATAGCAGAGAAATATTCAGAATCCAGCTGGGCACAGTTTTGGACAACTTGCTCTAGCTGACTCTGCTTGAGCTTTGGGCTAGATGATTTACAGCAGCACCTCCCAAATGCAGCTATCTTGTGGTTCTATGAAGCATCACTTTTTTTGCCTGAGTAGAAAAAAAAAAACATATACGTTAGCCATGTTTTAGGGGATTTCATTCAGCATTGGGCTCCAGACAGCCACCAGGAGGGATGAGACAGAATAGAACTCTGAGTGGACGAAGGTCTAGAAAAGAGAAAAAAAAAAAAAAAGTACATTTTTTTTTTAATATATATATATTTTAATCTAACATAGATTCCAATTACTAAGTATGACAAGAGCAGACAAGGAGAAAATACAACATGAAAAACTTGAGGTACTCTTGAAATATAACCAAAATTAAAAAAAGTTAGGAAATATAACTCCTAGCTGTTTGCAGGAGTATTGAGCCTTATAAAACTTGATTTATCCTCCAAGATGCACTTTTCCAAACAGCTGAAGATCCTTGACCTCTTTCCAAGGACTAGACTTGATGATAAAATTATTACTTGGATTTGTTTTGTTCAGGCAGTATAGCAAACAGAAAAAAAATGTGCAACAGCACTATGCCATCCCAAAATCAAAATGGGCAACACAGTAGAGCCAATTTGTTCAGTGCCTAAGATCTGCAGAGTTCTAAACATACTTTCTTTTATACCCAAAGCACTGCTGACTGTTTGCATCGTGCCAGAGATTGCTGATGTATCTGAGCCACACACTCACAGCAGTCCATCTCCTTATTCTGCATGGGACTGGTGTGTCCTTGCTTTAAATTTGGACAGCTAAGCTAGGGATATTTAATTTAATTTACTGGTATTGTCATTACTCAGCCATAGCACCTATAGGCTATAGTTGTATTAATTGTCACATGCACTTTTTACTGACATTTAGGCCCAGGCTTACATTGTACAGCTTGAACTTATATTCATGGATGTTCCCATTAACTTCACAGTGGTGCAGGGCTAGATGCCAATGAGACAGGCGAATGAAGAGCACAGGGTGATGAAGGTCCTATGAAACTTTAAAAATGGGCTGAGGATTCTGCAAGAACACCTTTGAGCTCCATCGACTTTATTCAAGGGTTGGTGGAATAGAAGTATAAGCAATCAATCCCAAGGACACTGAAGATCGTCTTTTGGCAATGAGATTTGGTTCACACTGTAAAAGACATCAGAGGGGAGCACATCGAAGAATGAGGAGACAAGGAGCCTATTTGCTGAGACATGCAAATGCAGGAAAGAAGCTCTCGTAGCTGTTCAGTAGCTGTTCAGAGTCGTTCAGAGTGCAGATCAGGCTGGAAAAATGAAGATCATAGGACAACAAACAGGATTCCCCTCTCAGCTTGATGCAGGTGTATTACTCCCTTAATTGCTCATGAAAAGAAAGAGCCCCTGCACTGACTGGGCCTTGGAGTGTGGTGGTTTTACCTTGCTGGGCAGCTGGACTCCACTACAACCGCTCTCTCACTCCCCCTCCTTAGAAGAAGAGGGAAAGAAGAAAGTATTCTGGAAAGGAAAAAAAAAACAACTCATGGGTTGAGATAAAGAAATATAATTAAAGGGAAAAGGAAGAGGGAAAAAGGAAAAGGAAAAGGAAAAAGAAAAAGAAAAAGAAAAAGAAAAAGAAAAAGAAAAAGAAAAAGAAAAAGAAAAAGAAAAAGAAAAAGAAAAAGAAAAAGAAAAAGAAAAAGAAAAAGAAAAAGAAAAAGAAAAAGAAAAAAAGAAAAGGAAAAGGAAAAAGGCCATGCAGAAACACAAAGAGAGAAGAAAGAATTTACTCTCAGCGTCCCATCAATGAGCGATGTTTGGCCTCGTCCCTGAAGCAGGGCCTCAATACACGTGGGGGTTGTTCAGGACAGATTTTTTCATAACAAGAGCCCACATGTGTGACACCACATAGTATAGAATACCCCTTTGGTCAGTTTAGGTCAGCTGCCCTGGTGATGTCCCCTCCCCACCTCTTTCCCACCCCCAGGCTGCTGGCTCTTGAGCAGGGTTGGAGGGAGTCTTGGTGCTGTGCCAGCATTGCCAAGCAGCAGACACAACACTGGTGTGATACCAATGCTGTTCTAGCTCCAAGTGCAGAGCACAGCACTTTATGGGCTGCTGCAGGGAGAGTTAACTCCATCCCAGCCAGACCCAGTACACAGGGTAACAGTAAAATTTCTGAAATGAAAGCTGTAATAATTTTAATGACCTACAGGGACGGATCTGAAGGAGGTGCTGACGGCAGCAGGGAGCCCTGCGAGGAGGAAGGGCTGGTTCAAGCCCACCATCCACCAGAGCCGACAGCATTGTCTGCAACGGTGTGAGAGGAGGGCTGTGGGGAAAAAAGTGCCAATTATCCATCAGCGATTACAAAACCTTTTAACTGGCTTTGGATCCTGGGCCCATATCTAGGAGACCTGTTTGATGTTTTCATATTGTGCAGGGCTTCCCTATGGTCCCTATTGCTGAATGGGATTACCATACATACTAAAGTTTGAATTTATCTCTTCAGTATTCATTTACATACTTAACTTTGGATTGATTACAGGACTGACATATTTTTGAATAGGACTGCTCTTGCATTAATTTAAGGTAGTAATTCTGATAGTGCTTATAAAGCTTGTTATTTTATATGGTTGTCATCAACTCATTCATTAGGTTTTTATGTATTCTTTTACGGTTTTAACTTACAAAATGAACACTGAAATGCAATGGTATTAATATAAAACTATCACATGCACCCACTGTTTCTCTATTCCAAAATATGAGAAGAGGTTATATGGTGTAATTAATGGCAGTTAAATGAAGAACAAATTCAAGGAAATATTATTTCATGCAAACTATGAGATTTACAGCCCCAAGAGACTTTTTGAGTGAAATAGTGAGCTGAGTGATTGGATTTTTAAAAGATGTAGATAATTATGTGACCATTAACATTTATAATTATGCAAAGATAATTAAGTATAATGAAACCTCATGCTTCTTGGTATAAACGGATTACTTATAGAAGTCAGGAAGGAATGTGTTTTAGGAAACAGCATTTCCCAACTGGCCAGGTGTATTTTGGCTTTGTTGTGCAGAATCTTTTTTTTTTTTTTTTTAACTTTTCCAATCAGACAACAAACACATCTGTAGGCAGAATGACACATTGAGTGTGGTAGCCATCTATTTTGCTCTACAATATGCTATCTCCTTACCAGTTGAAGATAACAAAGTTTCACTGTCTATTTGTGAAACTCTCCATAAGTGTTCAAAATTGACTATTCAAAATTGGCACAGAGGAAATTCTATTTGGAGATATGTCAGTAACCTTATCTGCTATATCACCTTCTTGTTGCTCTTTCACTACCATGATTTTCAATGATGGACATTGTAGTGTCAGAAGCCCGATATGTTTTTCAAAGGAAATATCATCAGTCTAATAGAGGGTAAGTTTTTTGGCAGAAGACAAAAAGTTGTTGTATGAATATTTTTAATCTAGACAAGATTTAAAAGGTGGGTTTTATTTTGTTTTGTTTTGTTTTCTAAAAATAATTGTTAATCAGATATATGTCACTGTTGTTTACAGAGTCAGGCATCTGTTTCAATGTATTGCGAAGTCTGGTTCTTATTTATTCATTCATTTTAAATAAGACAGTTACAACAATTTGGTGGTGAGTATCTCTGCTTACAAGCTGGATGCCTGATTTATATAACCCTCCATCCTGCATAGATGTTTACGGTAGTGCAATGTGAACGTGGTTTGATTGAAATATCAGTCTATTCTGCCTGTGTTTAGCATTTGGTTTCACATCATGAGGTCACAAGGAACAAATTTGGTGTAGCCAAGATATTTCTTGCCCATTTTGTCCATTAGGTAATAAGCAATGCTATTTTGCACAAGTTGAGGTACACATCCATAGCTATCTGTTGTTCTGAAAGAGTCTATATTTAAACTATTGAAGAGAAGATTAAAAATTAGCTGGAAGTCAATAGACAAAGCATATACTGCTGTTTCAAACAGAGACTATCTTTGTTACCGAGTTATGCAATACTTTAGGATGTTGCTTTTCCTAACTTTAAAATAATGATAGCAGAATTCATTTCAATTGCTCTGGAACTGCAGAGATTTATAATGCTCCTTGAGACCTGGCTGTCAAATGCTTAAAAGGTAAAGTTTGGTCTTTCACAACTGTGGACACAGTTATGAGAAATGGTTAAAAAACAACAACAACAACAACAAAAAAAAAACCTCATACTAATGATATAACTCAAATCTCAAATGAACTTTGCTGCAAAATTTGTGTTACTCTGTATAAAAATGTTGGGAAACAGTAGAAATGCTGAAGTGTTTATTTCTCTGTTTATATTTTTCTTAAAAGCAAGCATCAGGTAATAGGATGTCATGATTTTGGCTGGGACTGAGATACTTTTCTTGATAGAGGCTTGTATGATGGTATGCTTTGGATTTTTGATGAAAATAGTGGTGATAACACACCAATGGTTTTGTTGCAGAGCAGTGCTTACACAGCACCAAGGACTTTTCAGTTTCTTGTGCTGCCCTGACAATGATAGGCTAGGGGTGCACAAGGAGCTGGGAAGGGACACAAACAGACTGACCAAAGACACATCCCATGCAATATGACATCTGCTCTGCAATAAAATCTGGGGTAAGGAGGAAGGAAGGAAGCAAGGAACGAAGGAAGGAAGGAAGAAAGGAAGGGACATGAGAAGGGATGGTGTTTGTCTTCCCAAGAAACTGTTATGCCTCACGAGCCCTGCTCCTTGTCTTGAGAATCTGGAGAGGTCCTAGTTGACTCAAAGTTATCAAATGTTTTTCCACTTTTCAAGAAGGGCAAGAAAGAGGACCTTGATAATTACAGGCCTGTCAGTCTCAATTCAGTGCCTGGTAAAATTATGGAGAAAATTACTCTGGGAGTTATTGAAAAACACCTGAAAGACAATGCAGTCATTGGTTACAGCCAACATGCGTTTATGGGGGGATAGTTCTGCTTAACGAACTTAATTTCTTTTTATGACAAGGTCGCTCACTTAGTTGAACAAGGGAAGCCAGTTGATGTAATCTTTTTGGATTTTAGAAAATCTTTTAATATTGTTTCTTACAGTATCATTCTGGACAAAATGTCCAGCATTCAGCTAGATAAATACATAATACAATGGGTGAACAATTGGCTGATGAGCCAGGCTCAAAGGGTTCTAGTAAATGAGTTTACATCAGGCTGGCATCCAGTCACTAGAGGGATTCTGTAGGCCACCATTTTAGGGCCAGTTCTTTTTAATATTTTCATAAATGACTTGGATGCAGGACTTGAAAGTGTACTAAGTAAGTTTGCAGATGACATTAATCTGGGAGGATCTGCTGACCCCATTGAGGGTAGAGAGGCCTTGCAGCCTTTTGACAAATCTTGACAAATTAGAGAGCTGGGTAAGCATCAACTGCATGAAGTTCAACAAGAGCAAGTGCTGGATTCTGCAACTGGGACAGGACAACCCCAGCTATACATACAGACAGGGAGACAAGAGGCTGGAGAACAGCCCTGTGGAAAGGGATCTGGGGGGTCTGGTCAATGGTGAGTTGAATAAATTAAAGCTAGCAGTGTGCCGTGGCCCACAAAAGGGCCATCTGTACTCTGGTGTGTAATAGGCATGGCATTGCTAGCTAGTCAAGGGAACAGATTGTCCCACTCTGCTCTGCACTGGTGCAGCCTCATCCTGAGTAGAATGTGCAGTTTTGGGCACCACAGTGTAAGAAGAGCATAAAATTATTTAGAGAGCATCCAAAAGAGGGCTTTGGAGATGGTGAAGTGTCTAGAGGGCAAGATGTGAGGAGTGGCTGAGGTCCCTTGGTTTGCTCAGCCCACAGCAGAGCAGGCTGAGGGGAGGCCGCATGGCAGCCTGCAGCTTCCTCATAAGGGGAGTGGAGGGGCAGGCGCTGAGCTCTGCTCTCTGGGGACAGTGACAGGACCTGAGGGAACGGCATGGAGCTGGGACAGGGGAGGGTCAGGCTGGGGGTTAGGGAAAGGTTCTGTACCCAGAGGGTGGTTGGGCACTGAGACAGGCTGCCCAGGGCAGGGGTCACAGCACTGAGCCTGCTGGAGTTCAAGAAGCGTTTGGACAACGCTCTCAGACGTGTGGTCTGATTTTTGGGTGGTCCTGCAGAGTTGGAATTGATGATCCTTGTGAGTTCCTTTCAACTTGGGGTATTCTATGATTCCACAATTCTTTCCCAGAAGTGGCTGAAAACCTGACTGCCACTGGTAAGTAGCAAATTAATTCCTTGTTTTGCTTTGCTTGTGAGCGCAGCTTTTGCTTTACTTCACAAACTGCCTTTATCTCAACTCAAATTCTCACACTTTTACCTTCTGATTCTCTCCCCCATCCAACCTGAGGAAAGTAAGCCAGCGGCTTTGTGGTAATTAGCTGCCTGGTGTGTTAAAACACAACATAGGAAAAATGAAGAATGTAAGTAGAAAATAAGTGTTTTGTTAACTGAAATCTTTCGGACACCAGTGTAGGATCTACGTTCAGGAAGGAAGAGAGGTAATATTAGCATCTTCTGTCAGAATGAAACAAGCATCCTTTTTTTGGGACGTGAAAAAAAAAGAAGAAAACCTCACAACCTTCATTCAAAGACGTAACACATTCCTTCTGTATTTTAGTTTAGAAGTATGTCCTGAGATGTGCTATAGTGTAGACGGTTCTAATTGTTTTTTTTTTTCTTCTTTATCATACAAACTGAATGCAAGTGCTGTCTGCACCTGCAGCCAAGTACAAGAAGCTATAGAATTATAAATATTTATTCAACAATAATTAGAATAAATAAACCTTTCCTATATGAAATCAAAAATTGAAGTTATGGTGAAGTTAAGATGTGTAAGCAGGTAAGGTTTTGGAAATGATCTAAATTCTATAGGAAATAAAATACTGGCAGTTCTCAGGATGTATGTACCTGTACTGAAAATGCTCTGTCTCCACCAGCCTTCCATATATTCTGGTGACAGTTTCTGCCAATGAACCAAATATCTCCATCCATTGCAATGGAAGACGCACCATGCAGAAAGGGAGGTCAGATTCTTTGCTGAATGTTCTGTATAACACATCATTATGAAATTCACTAGTTGAAGTTTCTGCTTAGTTTTCTTTCAATCAGAGACTGACATGGAACACATTGTTATACATTGCATATACATGTATATATATGTATAAGCATAGCACACAGTTCTAAGAGACCAAAGGAAAAATTACATTATGATGTCAAAAGTCCCTGATATGGACATTCACAGTAGTTTATTCCACGAATTGGATCTAAGGTACCAGTAACTGAACAGACTACCCATTTCCCTTGCACCAACAGTAGAAAACCATGGCTCAGATTTCACTTTCCACATGCTCTTCAGGAGTTGCTGGTATCCAGTGAACAACCTGCAGCTCTGTTAGAGTCTCAAGCAAGTGATCCCTTGCCCAGACTGCAGCCTGAGGAGAGGTTCACTGAAATCAAATTGCTGTCATATGTGTAATGATGGCATCAACTTTTGAGGGTCTTGTTTAGACTCTGAGAACATTCCTTTCTTTATTTGCCTGCCTACCCATCTGTCACACTTACACAATTCATATTGCTGTTGTACCTGTATCTTGGTATCCTGAGAAAACACTTAGCTGTAATTTCTAAGTACTATTGAAGAAAAAAGAATGTGCAGCCATTTCAATAGGTTTCAATAGATCAGTGGTGCAGCCGATGGATGAGAACTGGTTGAGATGAACTACCCTTATTCCTAAGGAAAAAAAAATAAAAATCTGCTATTCTGCAGCCATAAATCAGTGCTTTCTGGTCCCCCTAACTTCCCTTGGAAGTTTCATAAATGTAGCATATAACCGAAGTATCAGCACACAGGATCTTTCAAGACTCATTTCTTGTTAAGCTGCCTCAGCTTCAGCCTGCCAACCAAGTCAGCCCAGCTTGGGTTATATTTCAGTCACTTTTCCAAAATCCACTGCTGCTGAGTCCTGGATTATCCCTGTCTAAAAATTCAGCCTCCTGTGTCTGAAGGTGAAATTTCGTTTAGCAGTGGGAAAGTGTTAACACAACTGCATTGTGGAGATTAAAGTTACAGCAGAGCATCAAAAGAACCAGAAATATCCAGCACATTCAAGATATCTATTTTTGATGAAATCCTCAAGAAAGTAATAAGAAAATATAGTTTTACAGTAGGTCAGTTATTAATTTTTCTTGGAACAACAACAAGACCTTGGCAAGAAACAACATGTCTGCAATATATATAATTTTTTACTTTTGATATAATAAGAAGTTACATATACCAATTAACTTTCTCTGTTCAAACCGAGTATTTATTGTTTCACCTGTTTTGAACTAGAAACTTTGATCTCATTAATAAACAGGTAGAAACTGTGTCTAGTTTCATCACAGTTCCCATAAGTATCTCTGTGTAGGTGCTGAAAAATGGGTGTGTGATAACCTAGCAGCGGTATTCATCATAATTCACAACTCATGCCCCTTCCGTGTCAAGAGCTTTATAAGCACCTGTACAAATACTGGAGTGAGAAAGAGTAAAGGAGCTCATGCTTTTCTGAGCTCTGGGCTTTCGGGGACACAATTGCCATGTTTACACCTGTGAGCAGTTGAGATGCTCCTGGTTGTACCTGCCATGGGAGTTAGAGCTGCAGAAGTTGGTAGGACTGGCCTCTTCCTGGCCAGCTCCTCCAAGAGAATGGCAACCATGCCAAAAAGCTGTTGTGCCCACCTTGCATGTCTAAAATCTGGTGGCTCTTGTGGTGTGAGAGCACGGCAATGTGGGCAACCCCACAGAGCAAGAGCTCATTTCAGACAGTAGTATAGCTGTCATATCTCATGAAGTGTGATCTGTCTTGTTCTACTAACATGTCCTGCACTACATTCAACTGTGTCTGCTCAGCCTTCTGCCAATATTTAGTTCTCATAAATCATACTTATACTTTTACCATGCTAACAACATAAGCATTTTTAGTATATATTAATGCTCCTGATGAGCTAGTGGTTATGAAGCCCCACTTTACCAATGGTGATTCTGTAAGCATTTCTGAGGGAGTCTGAAAATCTTTTAAAGAGCCACTGGCTCCATCATCTTTCTAGTCTTTTGAAGTGATACCATTTAAAGCCTAATTGTTGAAACCAAAAACATCAGAAGAATGTACTGTATGTAAATGGATATAGTGCTGCAAAAAGTAGTGAACAACTGATAGAAAAGATATGGTTTAATAGGGGATTGCCAGCTATGATGCTGTTACACTAATCTTTAATCCGTACAGCTAAAGCAGAACAAGAAGTTTCTATCTACACACTACAGACTGCTTAGCTCACATTGGCTGCACTTAGGGTAGAAGTTCATGCTGTGAAATTGTCACCTCCCTGATTTAATCTGTCAGATCTACATGAGGTAGATTGGAGAGGCACAGATCATGAATCAACCACTAGACAACTGCCCAAACAAATGGCTGTGCAAAGAGAAGTGGACTTGCTCATCAAAGGTTTCAGACACACATTTTGTTGATATCTAAATTTTATCAGTCTATGAACATGCACTCATTTGGTTTGAAAATTTTCCGATCTAAGTGCAAAGGTTTCACATTAATACTTCAGTTATTGTAAAAAATCAAAGCAGCAAAGTAAAAAAGAAGAAAAACAAACAAACAAAAACTTTTCCCTGGCTTGCTCTCAGAGCTATCATTGCTGTTTCAGACACAGCAACAAAACAAACTAAGATGTGTTTAGAACCACTGAATTAAAATCTTCAGTATGTGCACTCAAGTATGGGTGGTAGTCATGCATGTGCATAATCATGTTAAAACTGCAAACCCATAAGCCTAAGCTCAGACTCAAATCACAGTTCTCTGAAATGACTCTGACAACACAGGGAAGAGCTTTTCCTGAGTAGCTTCTAGCTACTTCTAGCTTTTCTACATCATATCCTCATATACTGTGTTGGTGGATGAAGAAGAGAAATGTGATTAAGGTATTTCAAGCCTGACATGAATATTTTTCCAGTATAGAGGGTTTTGATAATGTAGACTTGTGAACTGAATTTGGAATTTGCTTTGCTTCTGTAATTGGGCTTCTAATGCCAGCAGAAGAATCAAGGCCTGAGAAGCAAACTAAAAATATATTTCAAGGGAATGCACACATCTGTGGCACAGTAAAACTATTAGGCTACCGAATGCCTGTTTTGAATTATATCAAATTACCTGAAGACCATATGGCAAATGGAAATTTTTAAAGTTACCATTTACTGCCTTGTACAATATCATGAAAGATTTTTTGTTATTTTAGCTAAACCTATATATGTAAACTCATATGCTTTCAACATTTTGTAATCAATAACTGAAGGCCAAGTGCAACCTGCTACAAATGCATAATCTGCAGAACAGAGAGCCGCCTTCCAGTGGAGAAGCGTGTCTGCATTCTTAAGAAGGGAGTGAATAAAGGAACAGTCCATAGACAGTGTCATTGATTCTTCTCAGATTCATCGGGGGAATCAGGAGTAAGAATCTTAAAATTAGAAGCTGAAATGTGGACTCAGTTGTCTAGCCTTAGGAACCAATATATGAAAGCATTGTCCTCTTTGTCCTTCCCTAAAAGGCCAGTGTTTTAACAAGGTGTACTTTCCCATGTACATCCCACACTGTATGTGTGTTGCAGATGGAGAGAGCAGACAGCAGTCCTAAGAATGGCTTTCTCGCCATGTTGGCAGGTAATATTTGACAAAATGCCAGAAAAGATTTTGTACTTTTCTGTGTACATTTCCACATATACAGCCATCAGTTAGCCAAATTATCACTCAAACCTAGTATAAATAGTGAGCCTTTGCCTTAGTCTTTACATTGCCAGAATGTGACTGGCTCTGTGCTGATACCAACACCATTTCCCAGATTTGCATTGTGGGACAAGTCCCGTGCCCTCTGGATTCCCAATTCTTGGGAAATTGGGCCTCTTTAGATTAGTATGCCTATTGCAATAGAAACTAAATTGAAGTTTGCATCATATCTGAAGGCCATTCTGGATAGTGCTGGGATGTTTTGGGTTTTTCCTGGCTAAGGGTTGTGTTTTCCAGCTATCCTTGAGGTATTGGTGTATATTGGTTTTTGTTTGTTTTTGTTTTGTTTGGTTTTGCTTTTGTTGTGTGTCTTGAGCTGTTTGTCTCAAGAAGTTTTACTCTCAGTGACTGTACATGAATGTGTTGTTGTAGCGCACAGATCAGCACTAAATACACATTTAAGGCAACAGGAATTGTGTGAGTGTAGCTAAGTAAAAGATACCTGGACTTAAACATCCTTGTAACTAATGTTTTCAAAAACAGCCACTGAAACTCCATTGGGATTTTCAAAAACTCCCACTTGCAAGATGTTTTTCCTATTTTTCTGTCTTCTACAAGAGAGAAAAAGCACCAGTCTCTTAGAGCTACCACTTAGTTTATTATTCATATTCTACTTCAAACCAGAGAGAAAAGAGAATCTTCTCTAGATCAAAAAGGTTGCATTACACATTCTGTCCAATAAAAGATGGGACTTTATTATTGCCATGTCATGGTTTGTTAGATGTAGTATAGCATATTAATGATTTGTACCTATCTAAAAATGGAAGACTTTTTTTTTTTTTCTTTTTTTTTTAAGGACTTTATTGAAAAAAACTCCTTGATGAAAAACACTTGCCAGACTGATTTGTATTTGGATATTTTATTTTATTTTTTACATCCCTACATTAATGTGCTTATCTAAAGCATGCATGGGAAAGATAAAGACCTCTTTTATACTCGTACTGGCTACATTGCAAGAGATGGTATTTCAGTTCACAGGAACAAGTTATTCTGCAGCAAAACATTTATTATTTGATCCTGCTAGTGTAGCTGCTGGTGAATATGACTATTCTGCTAAATAACACCTGTTCAGGGACCATTATCTGGCCCTGAAGCAAAGTGTCCTGGCTTGGTCCTGTCTACACTACTACAACCACTTGTCCTTCAGATCTCCTTTAGGTACCCCTGAGGCTCTCAGATATGATAGTTGCTGCATGCATGTGTGCTCAAAATGTTCATAATAATAAAAAGTGCATTCCAGCTTACCAAAACAGTGTTTTTGCAGCTTGAAATAAAAACTATGATTGTATGCCGTGGGTTTGATATGCTGACATGCTTGAGGGTACAAAGGTTGCTAGTACAGTTTTGGAGAGCTGCGAAGGGTAGAGGGAGCCAAGCCTTGTCATTCTTATTCATACTGCCTTTTTGGGAATGGCTGTTAATGCCTCCAAACCTCAAATCTGAATCCAACACTTGTGGCAGAGCATGCTAGTTGGCACAGGACAAAATCATGCCATCAGGCTACTTAATAATTGAACAGCATGGATGACCAGAGTATGAGTTTGCTCCACGACTCCTGCTATTTAGCAGTGTAGATGCGTGCTGAACACTTCCATGGCTTCCAGTGGTTAAAGAGAGCAAGATTCAGGTGTATGTTTATATAAGTATGTATATCCTGTTTGGTTTTCTACCTGACACCATGAACTTTGATTTAACTACTCCTAATTTCCACTGCTGATTGAATAGTCAAAGCTCCCATTTTGTCATGTTTAGCCCAGATAACTGAAAAAACACCTCTTTTTTTTTTTTTCTTTTTTTTTTTTTTCGTTTTTTGTTTTTGTTTTTGTTTTGCATTGAGTTAAGGAGTTGTGTGTAGTATCATAGACATGTCCAGTCTGTGATCCATGGCCTGGCAGGTCAGTTTTTCTTACCTGTGTAATATTTCCAGAAATATGCTTGTTACAGAACCACCACACCTATTTGCCTTGGCCAGACCCAATGGCCTCTCCTGTGAGGCTGAAGAGGATGGGGCTCCCTTGGCAGACAGAGAAAACATCAAGTCAGAGAGGATTGGCATCGCTGAGGTATTGCAGTAAACACACACAACACTATTTGTACTTCTTTGGAAAAGACTAAGTCTTTCCCAAATTGCATACGCTATTCAGGACTGGAATTAAGAGACTAAAAGAAAAATGAACAGTTAGCAAATGGGAAAAAAGTCATCACTACTGTTACCACACTTAATTTCTGTAGAAAGACAGCTAAATTAAGTCTGACTTCTTGAGCAGCTCTTCATGCATGCAGCTCTTAATTTGGGATGAAGGAATGCACTTTGTGTGAACTCCATAGCCTTCTTTATTTTAATTATTACTTTTTTTTTTTCCTTTTTTTTTTTTTTTTACATTTCTATTAATTTTTCTCCTGAATTCACAACACGCTTCTGTTTCTTTCATGGAACAATGTGAGCACTTTCCAGTGGCCAAAAATAATATGTCTAAATTCCAGTGGATTTCAATGAAAGACTACACAGACCTATGGATAAAGTGTCTGCAGTATATTTCAAAGCACAGTGTTCAAGTTTTGTAGATGCTTGTAGGTTTTGTTGGCTTTTTTTTTTTAAAAAAAACCACGCCTGATTCTCAGTTTATGTAAATCAGCAGAATTCCACTGATGCTAAGGTTAGTATGCCAAGTTAGTATCTGGCTTCACAGCTTTTTTTTCTCTTTGTATCATACTTAGTCTCCAGTACTTACCCACTAATAACTTGAAGTCTAAGACTAAGCACTTTTTTTTCTTTTATTGTAAGTAAAACTATAATTCAAGAATTTGTCAAAATGAGTAGGCTCTATGAGGGGAAGGTTGTGGGCATAAAGGAATATTAAAGCTGGACTTTCCCCATTTGGACTTCTACTGAAGTCAGTGGAAATGTTGACAGAGTAGAGAGTGAACAAAAGCATATGGACGTATTCACTTTGGTCTCTGTAAAGAAGAATTCTGTTCGCAATGAAGTGTTAGGCTACACATCTGCCAGATGCATAAATCTTAGCATATTTGAGTGCACATAATTATGGGAGCAAGAACCTAAGGCAGCAGAAATGTATCATCTATCCTGTTCAGTGGCTAACGGCTGATGAGGGCCGACAAGTAGTGGAGTGGACATGAGGGGTCTCCCTAGGAGTCTTCAGGAGTGTTTCTAGTTGAGCTGCCATCATCTCAGCATTTTATTCATTTATGCATTTCATCTCTACTCAGGTAGAAATGTAATGCAGATTTGTTTAAGGATCACGAGGTTCCATGAAGACACAGAGGAGCAGGAAGGGCAGGGGTGCCCACGCCATCTGGGCAGCATATCCACTGAGTCTCTCTGTGTCCATCCTCCTGGAAGTCCCTCCAATAGCCCTCTCAGTGAATGTTAGGGTTTTGATTCAAATGTTAATGGATTTATTGATTTTGTAATTGTTTTTAAAACCCTTTAGAAACATAGAAATAAATAAATGAATAAATTTATGCTGTACAATCAAACAGTTTTAGAAAGTGATCACTGTACAGAAATATAAAGGAGCGGGTGGTTTCTGAGTTGCCATGAGAAGTTATTCATTCTGGGTACAACCATAATCAAAACTCGACATGTAATTAAAATGGTGATCATTTTTTACCGTGGCTGTAAAAAATTAGGTTTTGTGTTATGTGATTCCAGCACGCTTACGGGAAGCATGAGATAAAGATGTGTAACAGTGGAAAACCTATATGACAATGTGTGGTATTGAAAAGCGGATTTCTTGAGTTCTCCTCATTTCTCTCCTTTGTTTCTCTGTCAGGGGGGTTGTGAGTTTGAATTTAGTCTTAGCATTCTAGTCTTATATTTATCATATAAAACCTAGACCTGCATCTAAAAACTAGAACTACATCTATTATTTTTGAAAAGATTATCATACATATTTCCATATTTCCAAATATATTTCCAAACACAGTTTGACTGGTACTATATCGAACAGTGTCATTTTTCACATGGTTTATATTAGCTTAGCTCACATTTATCCAACTTCATGAAGAGATTCAGTTTGTTGTAGCTGGATTAAATTTAGTGAGTGCATAATCAGATAGCCATGAAACAAGGTATTTTAAGCCAAGAAATCCAAATTTGTGCTCATTTACCTCCTGTGGAAATCTAGGTGCTTTCATGAATAGAAGAGAGAGCAGAAATTGGCTTTGCATATTGTGGAAATCACTGCACTGCTTTGGCCAATCCCTTTCTTCTAACTTAACATGGTTAAGGACACATGAGATTACAAATTCAACCAAAATTCTGGCAATGGATTCACTGGCTGGCACCTCGCAAATTACCACTTAACAGAAGCCATGGTAAAGTTCACAACCCCCCGGAAAGCACCATGCTTCTTGATCGTTGCAGAATCACTGGGAAAAGGAAAGCGAGAGGATATGACAAAGTGAAGCCCCTCAGAGCCCTCTCTCTGCAGCAGTTCAACAGTGACAACATGAAAACCCTGCAGATTGATGCTCAGTGCTCCAAAAGTGGTGGTGAAGTCATGGAGGTTTTTCTCCCTTTGGGATGAGTACCATCCAAGTCTCCCATATTGCAAGTAGACACAACAGGTAATAAAACAAGAATGGAAACAAGTACAAAATGCTGTAAGTCCAAAAATTATCAAAAGAAAAAAAAATGTCCTTTAAATAAATACAATGACCACATTTCCTTCCCCTTCAGCTAGATGCATGTGACGTCATGGGACTTCCCAAATTCAGCTCTATGAAAGCCCCTCTGTGCAAGTGCTGCTCAGCCAGTCACTGCTGCTCTTTCAGAAGGGTTGTTGAAAAGGCGGAGGGAGAGTGGTTGCAATCGGCAGCATCATTTCTAGAGCTGCCTGGGAATTTTGTGCCACAGCTTGTTGTCTTTCATTAAGGCCTATTTATGGGAAAGGACTGAATGTAATCTCCATTTGAAAAAGAAAAAAATCCCCCTCCCCCTCCCCACTATTTATTTTAACTTGCTGTAATATCCTGCTTTAGATTTCCAAAATAAAAGATTGCCTTTGGAGGTTGTAAAAAGTCTTTCAAAACCTTTGGAGGTTTTGAAATCTAAGTGACTTCCTGTTTAAGTAAAAAACATCCAGAGAGAGAGCATTATCATAACAAACTACTCTCTTTGATCCAGCCAAAGCATTTTTGATTCCAGGTCTCTTAAAAATTTTCCAAAAATGTATTTTTTCAACCTTTGTAGGAGAAGAAAATACTTTTAAAGCTCAGAATTTCTATCAATCAAATAAAAACGTTCCCTTGCTACTGCAGTCACATCCTGAAAAGTCCTGAAAAAGGCTCCATTTAGCTGAGATTTCTCTCAGATTTCTAAGTACAAATAAAGAGAATACAGCCATTGTGCTGGACAGTCCATGAGGAGCTGTCTTTACTGGGAGGCACAGCAGGCTGCAGTCCCATCTTTAGCCATCAATCACACCAGCAGCTCCCTGTAGGAGGACTGAGATCATCCATGCCAAGCTCTCCCCCCTTCACCTCTGCATTCACGCAGTTAACCCTGACATTTAGCCCTGAAATATTATCCATTTCCCTGTGGACACTGAGATATGTAAAGGGCCAGGATGTCCGTGTGCTCTGCCTAATGCAGGTGGCCATAAACAACCTGCTGGCAGTACACTGTGGTGGAAACTACTGCTCAAGGTCTGCAGATATGTCCATCAGATTTGATGCTGGAAGGCTTGGTTTGGTCTTCAGTGCATTATATTGGAAAAGTGACTTTTGTTCTGCTCACAAATGCTATGTATTCCATTACTTTCTGATATTTGTAGTATGTCATGAACTTTAGCAAGACAGAAGGAACACAGTAAGCCAGATTTCACAACTGTTTCTTGGTTTTATGTTTGTTTATTTTTAATCTCTTTTATGTCTGAAATCTGTTCGGAACAAAACAATGCACTTTCATCAGGCCAAACCTTAAAAAAATACACTGGCACAGAAATATTCTTATGCTGTTGGCGATTAATATGTATACCGTGTTCGTTTAGTGCCATCAAGTGACCAAAAATGTGAAACAGCACTTCTGTTTCGTGGTGTGTTTTTTTTTTTCTGATTCTTTTTTTTTTTTTTTTATATGGAAAACTGACCTGTTCTCCTCTCAATATAGCTACTGGGAATAGCTTCACAAGGTGTTACTTCTAGGGCTTTTTTCATAAGAATCTAAAAGTTAGCTTCAAAATTCCTTCCATACATTGACAAATCAAGGCTTCCTCTGTTTTCTCAGTTTATAAGGTCTGAAGAACTTCTGGCTGAAATCTTTGCTGAAATTAGCTGAATTTGCTAATTCAGTAGGAGGTCTCAGCTATTTGAAAAATCATGATAATTTTTTATCCCATGGTGATAATCTGAGGCTCTGATACTGTTTTTTTTTTTTTTTTTTTTTTTTTTTTAATTAAGAATATCATAAACTCAGTGTATAAGTCCTTATTCTGAAATGCAGTAGCTAGCTCTGTCAGAAACAAGAACCCTAAGTGGACTGAAGTGAATATAGCAAGGAAAAAGGAAAATGGTTAGGTTTTAGTATGTCCACTTATTATACAAATGACCATTGCATAAACAAGCATATGTAATGTAAATTTCCAAGAAAACATTTCTACAACTTATTTTTACAGATTTTATTTATATAAATATACATGTAAATCAACTTCTTAGTGATCATTAATGTAGTACCCAAACACAACCTTGTTCTGGAGCTGTTTTCTCTGAGGTGCAGGCACTGACTCTTGAGGACACTGCACTAAGTTCTCACCCGCAGACAAAGCTCTCAGTCAGTCAGGTAAACGTGAGGCTTACTGAGTGGACGAAGCACCATGGATGTGCAAAAACTACAAAACACGCTTGAGAGAGGCTGGGAGAGCTGAGGATCTGCAGACAGGACACTAAAAACAAGCATTTTAAAAATCTCAGGTAATGCCCTAGTGAGAAATAGGCTGAGAATACTGTTCTGCCAGAGCTTGGCTGTGGTCAAGAGCAGCATGGAGTGTGACTACAAACCATGCTTGTTACCTGATCAATAGTCCCCTGGCCAGAAATAACACCATAGATGATTCTGTAAAACACTTTCCTTGACAGTTCACAGCACCTCTGCCTTTACAAATTCCTATATCATGTGCAGACAGTTAGCACTTGTGGTTATAGCTACCAGTGAAATATAAGGAAGAACAAACCTTTGTGATGGTGCTATTTCACAAGAGCCTGTGGTTTACAGTTGGATCTCTTTTGTGAAAAGCCTGCAAGAATTAAAAACTCAGCACATACTCCCTAGCTTTTACAGTGGTTTCATGTTTTCTGGGAGTGTCCTGACTGCACTGTAATAATCAGTACTGAAATATTTACAAGCTATTTACATTTTAAATACTTACTAAAATGTATAACTTTTTTTTTTTAACTTCTTCCTGCTTTGTTTCTCACTTTCCTATGAAGTTATAAAAAATATCGTTCAAAAACTGCTTGCTTCTTCGTTGTATTTGCTTCTTCTATTTGCTTCTATTAAACTAACAACTGTTTGCTTTTAATTTTCTATTAAAAAAAAAAAGAAAAGGTTGTGGAAAACAAAGCTTTAAGTTACATATCTGGAGACCTGTGTAGACAACACCAAGCTGAGTGGTGCAGTTAATACAATAGAAGGAAGGGATGCCAAACAAAAGGACCTGGACAGGCTGGAGAAGTGGGCCCATGTGAACCTAATGAGGATCAAAAAGGCCAAGTGCAAGGTGGTGCACCTGGGTCAGGGTAATCCCAGACATGAGCACAGACTGGGAGAACTCACTGAGAGCAGCCCTGCAGAGAAGGACTTGGGGGTTCTGGTGGATGAAAAGCTCAACACAAGCCAGCAGTGCGTGCCTGCAGCCCAGAAAGCCAACTGCATCCTGGGCTGCATCACCAGAGGAGTGGCCGGCAGGGAGAGGGAGGTGATTGTCCCCCTCTGCTCTGCCCTTGTGAGGCCTCACCTGGAGTGCTGCATCCAGGTCTGGGGCCCCCAGCACAAGAAGGATGTGGGGTTTTTAGAGCAGGTCCAGAGGAGGGCCACGAAGATGATCAGAGGGCTGGAGCACCTCTCCTATGAAGAAAGGCTGAGAGAGCTGGGGATATTCAGCCCAAAGGAAAGGCTCCAGGGTGACCTCATTGCTGCCTTACAATGCTTAAAGGGGGCTTATAAAAAAGAGGGAGAGAGACTTTTGACTCAGGCAGATAACGATAGGACATGGGGGAGAGGTTTTAAACTAAAAGAGGGTTGATTTAGATAAGATATAAGGAGGAAATCTTCACTGTGTGGGTGGTGAGGCACTTACACAAGTTGCCTGGAGAAGCTGTGGGTGCCCAATCCCTGGAGGTGTTCAAGACCAGGTTGGATGGGGTTTTGGGCAACCTGATCTAGTGGGTGCCGTCCCTGCCCAAGGCAGGGAGGTTGGAACCATATGGACTTTGAGGTCCCTACCAACCCAAGCCATTCTGTGATTCCACAAAGAGCACAGCCAGAAGCTGAGATCAGCCAGAGATACTCATATGCAAGAAGAAATTAATAAAAATAAAAATAAAATGAAAAGAGAAATTAAGTTAAACATCATCCCTATATCACAAGATTTCAGATTCTGGAGGGGTTCAGATACAGATGGTTGACTGAGATGCAGTGGTCAGCGTAGAGGAAATGCTGAATGCCAATCAAATGCTACCAGTAATAACCAGGCAGAATTTTACTTTCTAATAATAACATCTTCCTTCTGCTAACGACATCTGCTTATGGCCTCATAACAATTTATACTTTGTATGCCTTGCTGTTTTTCTGGACTTTATTATGGTCCAGTTGTCATCATCATCTACTATAGTTCTATTGTTGAAATGTATTTAATGTCATGGGCAACAATATGCTGCTACATATCACACAAACACAACCAAAAGATGCTCCATTTTCCAAAAAAAAAAATACTGTTTACTTAACATAAAGACATAAAAAATGTTTACAGTCTGAGGAAGGAAAATAATGTCAAAAATATCCGGCTCACGTGTACAACTGGCTGGAGAAATGCATCCCACTTGTTGGACACCTGTGGTGATAAACCGTACTCTTGGCTTTATTTTTTCTTCTTTTCTCCTCTTCCCAAATCAACGCCACCACTGCTTAAGTTGTCAACCAGAGTGCTGGATTCTTTTATGCCTGATCAGTAGTAATGCTGAGCACACAAGCTCCTTTGAAGCAGTGGATTTCAGGCTCACAACCTCAGAAAAGGAGTAGGTATCTTTTGCTTTACACTTTTAAAAATTCTTCTTAGTTACTTAAAGTATGCTATTGCAACAGACGAACCCTTTAATCTCCCCAAAATGAAAAGCCAAACACTGTTTGTTTCAATGTCTAAACCATCTTTCAAACATACTTTTGAAAGAAGGGCTCAGATAGCTTGAAGTTAAACAGCTTTTTCATCAATGGTCTTCCCCTTTAGGAATTAACAATAATAACAATCATAATAATTTTTGGAAGGAATACAGCACGAAGAGCTTTTCAATTTATTTCCTGCATATTGCTGAGTGATGTAGTCCTAAGTAGTTTCTCACACCTATTCTGTTCCAATTCTGTGAACAGAAGGCCATTGAAGTCAGGCTATTATAATGAGGCAGCAGTATCAAATACTGAATTTTTCTCTTTCAAATCATACCAAGTGGGAACTCTAAATGTGGTACTGTAAAAATTACCATATGCTTATGAGTACTGAGCAGAAGCCCTAGTTTGGTTTTGGATTTTTTTTTCAGAGCACACAAGAACCTAGAATTTCACCTCTTCTCTTGAATTAAAAGCAGTCCCTCTGAAATATAAACGACTGCTTCTCCTCTCCTTCTAACCAGTCAGCTGCTGGCAGCCCTGTTTCCACTACAACGAATGAACTTTGCACAGCTTGCAAAGAAGCTGTAAGAACGGTGCGCTTTATGGCTGGTGAACCATCCCTTCACAGTGCTGCCCGGTGGACAGCCTGCCCAGGCACATCTGGCCATCAAAATTCAGGAGGTCACAGTGAATGCAGATCCCAGAGTGGTGGTGTTTGAGCTCAGAGTGGTGAATCACCTCTCCCGCTATGATCTACAGTAGAAATATGGAAGACTATCTCAGATTACAAGCTTAACTTGTATTTATGGCTATATTTAGGGGAGAAAAATCCACCCTTAGCGCCTGCACTACGATTATTTCCTGAAGAAATTCTGTTCTGAACAATCCCTCTGAATAGAAGTGCTGTATCCTTTAGTCACTTCTCCAGCTGCTCTGAAATAAAATATAACTCTGTTGACTGGTGACAGAGGAGACAGAAGTTTCCAGTCAAGAAAAAATCTGGTCTTGCATTCAGAAATACATCCACAGCACATGAGCATTACACATCATATAAAATGTGTCAAGTTTTCTGGATGGCAATGCTGTTGAAGGAAGGGCCCTTAAATCTTTGTCGTGTGGTCTTTAAGACGTAAGTGGTCTGATTGCTTATTTAGGCTTTGGCTGAACTGATCTTATACCTCCCCAGTTCATCACACAGCTTTAGGTTTTAGACAGAACTTACGTTACCATAGGCTTGCTCTTTATCTTTACTGAAGTGGGTTCTGATATATGGAAAGCAGGAGACAGTCAACCAATAATTTAAAACATATCAAAGAAATATTACATGCATGCATGTATTTCTGAAAATTAATCTAAATTATGGATCCATTTTACCTGTTGGATACAGAGTAGCAGTAGTTGATTAATAAATGGACTAACATACCTAGGACTATTACCTATGGGGAAAAAAAAATATTAAAAAAAAATAATATACGTATACATATACATATACATATACATATAGGCACTTAAAATATCCTTGGCTAAGATTTTGGAAAGTTTTCAGCTACAGCCTAACTAATACAATTACATAGCTTTGCCCTGCATCTCGATTCTTCTTTTGCTTTCTTTTCCATCCCCTACATCTGAGCAAACCACCCTTGCCTGGGAAGGTGCTTCCATGCAGAATGCTCAAGCTGTTGACCAAAAAAGGGAGACTTTAGCATTCACAGAGTGGAATTTGAACTTCCCCTTGCCACAGGATTTTATACATACTACATACACGTTCTTAAACGTCCTGTCACATGCACTTGCTCACAACAGGAATAAAAACCAATGTATTCGTTTGCAAACTGATGTTCTGACAACAAAACAATTTTCCCACATAAAAAATGGGAAAACCCAACAATATCATAAATTTCTAAACTGTAACTACATTTAAGTGACATATTATGGTGGCGGATACAGTGAAAATCAGACTTTAATCTGAAAGGTGGTATTTCTAAATACTACTTTTGCATAATGTGTCTGTGCTGAATAGATGCCCCCCACTCTCCTAGACTTTTCTGGTTGTCTCACCATCACTATCCATATTCATTTTCATTGCTGCTATTTCAAATACAGCTCCATTGTCTTGAGGACTGCGAGTCTATGTAATAAGGTTACTGAAAAGTTTAAAACAGAGGTTACACAGGGAAATGACTCAACCACTCATCTATTTTTCAAACTAATATCTGCAGTAAGATATTTAGTATTTCTACAGCAGATCAGAGTGACTTCTGCAAATCTAATGATGTGATTTATGGATGTTGGAGGGGAGCAAAGTCATCACTTCATGAAGTACGCGGGCACTGAGGTAGTGAGGAGGGATCTTACTTGATGAACATAATCTACATTTTTTCCTGGTATAGTTATCATGTGTCCTAAACCTATTTTAATAGAGTAAATATACTCATGTTAAAGTTTTGCCTTTGATCTTTAAAACTTAAATGCCTGTAAAGAAACTTAATTAGCATTTAGTTCTGTATACCCCACCAGTGTGGATATATAAATGTGTACTGGATTATTTTGGGATAAGCATACATCCTGCACTATTTCATTAGTCTGACCGTAGTCTGACCTCTGACCATAGCAGACATCAAAGCAGTTGAAGACTTCGGTGACAACATACCTCTTGCATTACCTAAAATGCCTCTGCAGTTGTTTCAAGAGATGCCTGCACTCTCTGACAACTATCCTCTAATGATATGCATTTGCCTATAGAGGTGCCATTTCATGTTTGACTACATCAGCTCCTTTATGGCCCATAAACAGGCTCAACTGACCAAAACAGGGGCTGAGAATGCAGCCCTGGAATTCTCCATGGCTCAAACTGTGATAAAGAGCTCCTAGCAATGTTAGTGAAAGCATACAGAGACCTAGAGGAGGCTACCTCACAGTGAGCACTAAAATCATAGAATCATAGACTGGCTTGGGTTGGAAGGGACCTTAAAGGACATCTAGTTCCAACAGTTTTTTCTCTGGGCAACCTTTCCCAGTGCCTCACTACCCTCTGAATACTTTTTTCCTTATATCCAATCTCCCTTGTCCTGTCACTACACCCCCTGACAAAGAGTCATCCCCCAGCTTTCCTGTAGGCACTCTGTAGGTACTGGAAGGCCGCTCTAAGGTCTCTCTGGAGCCTTCTCTAGGCTGAGCATCCCCAGCTCTCTCAGCCTTTCTGCATAGGAGAGGCGCTCCTGCCCTCTAATCATCTTAGTGGCCCCCCTCTGGACTCGCTCCAATAGGTTTATGTCCTTCTTGTGTTGGGGGCCCCAGAGCTAAATGAGCTGAAACTCATGGTAGGGTCTCACAAGAGCAGAGTAGAGGGGACAATCACCTCCCTCTCCCTGCTGACCATGCTTCTTTTGATGCAGCCCAGGATACGGTTGGCTTTCTGGGCTGCAAGCACACATTGCTGACTCATGTTCAGCTTCTCATTAACAAACACCCCGGACTCCTTCTCCTCAGGGCTACTCTCGCTCCATTCTCCTTACAGCCTGTATTTGTACTTCGGATTGCCCTGACTCAGATGCAGGACCTTGCACTTGGCCTTGTTGAACCTCATGAGGTTTGCAAAGGCCCACCTCATCCAGGTCCCTCTGGATGGCATCCCTTTCAGCACGCTGACTGCACCACTCAGCTTGGTGTCACTGGCAAACTTGCTGAGGGTGCACTCAATCCCACTGTCCATGTCACCGACACAGATGTTAAACAGTACGGGTCCCAATACTGATCCCCGAGAAACACCACTCATTATGTTGATCCATTGACTACAATTCTTTGAGTGAGACCATCCAACCAACTCATGTCCATGTCTCTCCAATTTAGAGAAAAGGATATCATGGGGGACAGTGTCAAATGCTTTGCAGAAGTCTGGGTAGAGGATGTCAGTAAAATCAAAACCATTTAGTCAGGTACTCCCTTTAATCATTGGTGTCATTCAGGGGGATTTCACAAGAAAAATTACCTTTGTATGAAATCATCCATTTAAATTGTTGTGTAAAATACTTGTACAAAATTCTCTCTTCCTTGTCTTCACTTTTTTTTTCTTATAGAACAGCTTTAAATGCTGACTTTAAAGATCTGCCTATAGGATTGTTTTGCTACAAGTAAAATGGTAAATTATGCATTTGTTGGTTGACAAAATCGGTTTAATTAAAATTGATTTTAAATCAGTTAAACACTTTGTGTACACACAACTAGCTCAAAAAATCTTTGCAGAATTTAGTACAAATAAGCCGATTAAAAACTAGTTTAAAAGTGTTCACACTGGAGCTTGCAATGGTATGAGAGTAAATTTTATATGATTCTTTTCAAATTAGTGTAATTTCTGCATGTACCTCGAAGTCATCATTCAGATCAGGAAAAACAGTTAAGCCATGGCACATCTAATTATTGTTGCTGCCGATGTTGTTGATTCTACTATTGTTACTGTGGTAGAAGCAAGATGTACCAGTTAGAGACATATTAGTCTAGGCTGTGAGTACACATACAATGAAAAGATAGCATATACCACAAAGAACTTTGAGCTAGCATCTGCTTTACAGGACTTAACCTGCCCTAAGCTCTTGCTGAAAGTACAAGTATTTGTTTTCACCTTTAAAAAAAAAAAAAAAAGCTAACTTTACAAAATGGCAAACTTATTTAAAATAGTTTAAATGTCATTGAAAAACAGTGAGAGGTGACTATGTTTTTTTTTTTGCATGAAAAATGTGCTTGTGTTTTCTCACCAGTTCTAACAATAATAGCTAGAGCATTCTTTACAAGTTCTGCTTTTCATTAACATGTCAAGGATTGGCCATTACCATACACTACAGCATAAATATAGTACTGGATGGATCCTTGAAATGCACTCAGGAAGCCTTTTACAATCCCAGTAATTCAGTGGGAATTTCACTGACTTCAACAGATGAGGTTAAGCCTCTCCTGAACATGTCTAAAAACTCTCCATAGAACAGAATGGATTGACATGGAATACTTGAACATTGTATTTCGTGAAGCTTTTTAGGTACTTGAAGGACAAAGCTTTACTGAAGAATATCTTCCAGAAGCTATTCTGGAAGAAGCTATTCTACTATTGTAGAAACCTTCCCTAATAAAACTGCTGGCACAGTACATATGATACTACACCTAATATATGACTCCTGTATTCACAGTGATACTGACTGATATACATTCATATGTTCTCTCCAGTCCTGAAAGAAAAAATCATGTATGCCTTAAAGTTTGTGCTGATGCATGGACGTTGACTTAACTGAGCCCTTTATTTCTTTAAGATGGCAGTAATATGAAAACATAATAGTAGTAGGTCTTGTCATTCTGCTGCTTTCAATTATTTGCTCTCCACCTTCAGGACAAGGAAAATGAGCAGGGGTTTTTACCTGGGAAATACAAGGGGTGACAAGGACATCATTAGCATGATGCTGACATGACACAAATCTAGAATAGAGGAAGCTAGCCAGAATAACAGGATTATAGCAGCACATTGACAGAAGGAAGACTAACACCTCTATGATGGAGGACTGGGCATTGGCTATTCTGTAATAAATACAAGGGTTAACTGCACAGAATTGTGGATGGTTTGACAGGGGGTCTGAACAACATGACCATGGGGTATTGTTCCTTAAATATATTTCTTCGATATTGAGAAGAGAGGTGTGAATTCAACAAAGACGGGAAAGAGCATCTGAGGACACTAACATATGCAGGGAAGTGATCTTTTAACAACTCGAGAGAGAGACTTTGAAAAAGTGACCTGCCACAAAGAGCCAGGAATAAGAAATCTTAGAGAGGAAGACAGAAGAAAGAAATGATTAAGCATTAAGAGAGAAAAGAAAATCATGAAAGACATGCAGGGATATTTGAAGTCAAATGTCAGGGATCTAACAAACCTGTGGAAATAATATGGTTTTAGTATCATCAGAGATACGGTGGCACACTTCAACAATAGCTGTATAAGAATGCAGCTTGGTAAGGAAAATGGGCAGAGGAAAGCAAGAGAAGGTGCTTCATTTTATATCAAGTCCAGGAAGGGAGAGATTGTATCTTTGTGAAAATGAAAAGGCAGAAGTATGTCACCACTGGGGTCTACTTTTCATAACAGACTATAGCTCTCTTAAAAAGGAGGAAGTTCGTGCTTTTTTTCTGACTTATTCTGAGCAATAGAGGTATACAAAAAAACTCGCCCTTGAGATAACGGTGGATTTCAACTACTTGAAAATGAGAAAAATGATGTAACCAGGGCAAAAAAGGTCCATGAAGTTCTTGTTACATTTTAGGGATGATCTTTTGCTTCAAGGGACAGAAATTAAAGAGGCATTACTAACCTGAATTTCATGACAAGTAGGGTAGAATTCATTTTGACTTTAAAAGGAGAAGGTAAACCGGGTGAAAGCAATCATGGCATATTTTTAGCAAAATAGGCTTCTCTATTCTAAGAAGAGGAAGAAAAAGCATGCTGCCACTGCCAACTACAGATTACATTGTTATGTAGGAACAGTTAAACTAGCTTTAATCAAGCTAATCTGGGTACTAAAAGCAGGTTCATCATAACAGCATGACATCCTATATGAGTTATTTAACCTCCCTTCTGTATGGTCTAGCCTGTGCTCGGTCATTTAAAGCTAACCTAGATTTTCTACAGAGAACAATAGACTCATTTTTAATTAAACATACAATAGCAAGCTATCTTGATGTGAACAAAAGAAACTGTAGAAAGCTTAGGTATACTGTGTTAAAGTTACATTAGGAGTCCTTCAAGGATTTGGAAAAAAAAAAAAAGGCCACAATAAGGGGACACAACTGAAGAGTAATCTAATAGAATGGGAAAAAAAGAATAAAATCACAAAGCCTACAGTACAAAATGAGTGACAGGTAAAAAGGGATAGAAAATGCAACAAGGAAATGTACCCAGATACTTAGTTAAATTTATCTTACAAAGAATTTAGAGAAGGAATGGGTTAAAAACTATTTAGATGATATAGGTTTGAATTAATAGAGCCTGAAGAATTTGGTTTAATAATACGGCAAAAGTAATCTCTGAACTGCTAAGACTATGCAGGCTCCAGAAGACAAGAAGAGGATAAAATGTGTCTATCTAAGGTAAGTAGATCCACAACTATCACAGAATCACAGAATCACAGAATTTCTAGGTTGGAAGAGACCTCAAGATCATCGAGTCCAACCTCTGGCCTAACACTAACAGTCCCCACTAAACCATATCCCTAAACTCTACATCTAAACGTCTTTTAAAGACCTCCAGGGATGGTGACTCCACCACTTCCCTGGGCAGCCTGTTGCAATGTCTAACAACCCTTTTGGTAAAGAAGTTCTTCCAAATATCCAACCTAAAACTCCCCTGGTGCAACTTAAGCCCATTCCCCCTCATATACACGCTAATTTTAATCCTGATATTCTAGAAAAATTGTTTTATAAAGAGGTTAACATGGGTTTGTCAAGAACAAATAATCTCACACTAATCTAATGCCCTTTTTTACAATCAATTTCACTGATTCAGTAGAAAAACAGGTATCATAGATCTTGAGTTTACTGTAGTTTGGAGACTGTCCCATGAGAGTTTTATTAAAACAAAAGGTAAAGGAAATACAGTTTTCATGAAATCACAACCAACTGGCATGCTGCTTGCAAAAAACAAAGAAGAGCATATTCAGGGACATCCTGTCAGGGTATGTTGTCATTTCTGTTCTATTCAATATTTCCTTTAATGATCTGCAATATGTAACAGAATATAGATATATACTTAAAAATAATAATAATAAAAAAAAAAAGTAAATGTTTTTCACCAACCTGGGAGCTACAAGGTAGAGTCAGAGTTCAAAACTATTTCTATTACCTGGTTAAGTATTTATAGTTAGAAGGAGGGCTAAGGCAAAACGTTACAACTGAGAAAAACTCAAATGCACAGTCTAAAATGGGGAGAAGTAGGTGGCAGTACATTAGAAAAGGTTCTCAGCAGAAGTAACACTGTCAGAAGAAAAGCAATTTATTTCTGGGATGTATTTATAGAAGTTCCTCTTTTGTCTAATACATAAGCTGTAATTCTTACACTCTAGTTGGTGTTAGTCCTCAGCTGAACTGCTCTCAGGGGTCTCACACCTTAAGATAAAGGCAAAAACCATACTCAAAAGAAACTAGAGAAAATCAGTAAGAATAAATCATTTAATGAATGCAGTCTGGGAGGAAAATGAACAAAATTGTGTAGTCTGTGTGAAGATGATATACATATCTACACATACAAACACTTGTATAAATAAATACGTATATATATTTACACACAGATTTAAAAAACATACCTGAACAATATAAAAATATTGTCAGTTTCCATTTTGAGATGGCAGCAAGCAATGCAGTAAAAGAATAAAGTGGGATACAAGGCAAATACATTTTTACAAATGCAGTTAAACATTGTTGCAATCTACATACCAGTGTTGTATATTTCCTTCAAATAGGTGTTTTTATAAATCAATTAGAGAGATACTTTTTATGGATGATACCACTTTTCAAACCATGTTGCACAGCCTCCTTAGAGTCTGTGAACTACTCCTAAAACGTCCCTGAAAGACAAATGGCAAAAGCAGATCAATTCTTAGCATATACAGCACTTCTCGTATTCATGTTTACGGGTCCACAAATTGAAACTGTCTGAATAACACTGATCAACATATATCTGAATCAGCCTCAGCGCAGAGATTAGATCAGACAGACTCGAGGCCTACAAGCCTATGATTCTTTTTATTCCTACGTGAAAAATCACATTCCCTGTGTGACTCAATTTTATTTTATTTTATGTTTTTTACTTATAAAAATGCAAACAACAGTGTTTTCCTACCTCACGTGAAACCGTGTCAGCGCACATGTTACGGGTTGCTCAGATGCCTCTGCAGTGACACAGACTAAAAGCGTGTGGGGTTTTATTTCCCTCTTCCTGCCACGGAGGTTTTTTAGGTTTTAAACCCCTGGGAGGAGGACGAGGCTTGCATTCCTGCTCTGAATAAGCCCCATGGAGAGGGACAGGGACAACCCCAACCCCAACCCCAACCCCAAACCATTCCCCCCGACACCACTTCGGGCACAGGCCCTGCTGCGAGCTGGCGACTCGCGTTGCTCCTCTGGACCTGCGGCGATAAAAACCAGCACAGCTCGAGTTTTAAGGAAGGAAGGAGAAGGGGAAGGGGAAGAGGAAGGAAGCTGAGGGCAGGCACCCCGCCGACCCGCCGGGCCGGCCCTACTCTCCCCGCCTCCCTGAGGCGCGGCCTGGCCCGGCCTGCTGCGACAGCGGCGGCGGCGGGGAGGCCGGGCGGCCCCATGGCTTTCATCCGCAGGAGGCGGCTGGAGCAGGAGCTGTACTCCAAGGAGAGGTGAGAGCCACGGCCACGGACCCGGACCCGGGCACGGACCCCTCGGGCGAGAGGGTCCCGGGGTGCCGGGGGGCGGAGGGGCGGCAGGCGCCGTGCCCGCTGCGCCCTCGCTGCAGGGGGGTGCGTGCTGGGTCCCCGCAGCCGGGGCTGGAAAGGTGCTGGGCAAAGCTGGGGAAATGGGGATAAAATGAGCTCGCTCGGCTGAATTCAGCTGCGTGGAAGCTGCATTTCGGCTGTTTTGGGTTGTGTTGGTGTCGTGGCACAGCGCTGCTTCACTGTTTGTTATTTTTCTGAGCGTTACGATCCGGGTTTCGTCAGCCCCTCAATTACAGGCTGACAGCTCCTTACAGCGCTAAACGCAATTGCCCCCTTCCTGCTCTCCGGCTGCAGTTCGTGTGCCTGTGACTAACAGCCCATACCTTGCGCCTGGCCGGAATTCGCTCTCTTATTTTTAGCTTGTGTCACACTTTCTTTTATGTGGCTCATCGACGCCGGGCTCGTCAGAAAGTTTCAAAGCCCTTCATAAAGCTTCGTATCGCCCTGTAGGAGATCTCTGCCAGGTAAGGGCACGGCACCCTGGTGCCCCCCAGGTGCCTCCCTCCCCTTGCAGGATTTGGGGGGTCCGCAGCCACAGGGGCCCGCGTGGACACCGAGCAGGGCCCGCGTGAGCCCTGTGCAAATCCCTGCCCCTGGCTGCACAGTGCTGTTTATTGTTGGGGAGAAAAACATGTGACGAAGGGCTTGGCTCACTTTGCCCGTATAAATTCTGATTCATAGGTGTTCAGCCGATTAAGCTACGGCAGCTTTTGAAACGCTTCCAAAGGCTGAACGTATTCTGGATCCCTTTTTTGCTTTCTTGAGTATCTTTTTCCTTGCTGCTTTTGGGGACTGCTGTGTTTTCAGTTAACTGTGGGGGTTCTGGAGGGAGAATGGACAAGCTCCTTCGGAGGAGGAGAAGGATTTTTAATTGTGAAGTGAAACATCTTCACTGTAGGAAAAGCTAGAAGTATGACTATAATAGCTCTGTTCAGGTTTTAACATAACTTGTCTCTGCTTCTTTGAGAAACTGAGGAAGAGGCCACGACTCATCAGATTTGCTCTAAAGATCCAAGTGGTATAAAAGTCTCTCCTAAAAGCCCTGACAACAAAACCAACTTATCAATGTCTGTCAGCATTACTGATCTGCAGTTAATGAAGGTTCCTTGGAAGCGTTTTAGGATCTTGTATCTTCTTGTTTGTAGTTTGAGAACATCATGAAAGATTAATTCTGTCGTCATTTTCACTTGTAGCTTTTCCCATCTAAATATCTGCAAACTCATTTCTCTATTTCTTCCCCTTGCCTAATTTGACAAATGTGTAAAATAAGAGTAAATGTGTATATATGAAATCAGGTGTGTGTGTATGTATATATATATACACACACACATATGTATTGTGTCTCTTCCCCTCTCTCTCCTTCTCTCTTCTTGTGCCTTTCTGAAGAAGAAAAAAAAAAGGAAATCGTAAAATATTTCTTAAGCAATTTAAAACGTTTTTGGCTGTGAAATATCAAATCCTGTCTTTTGTTTTCCTAATAGGCACTCCTGCCTTAAAACAGCACAAAAAAAGCTGTTTATTTTGCCTAATAGAAATGACATCCTCTGGGAGCTTTTCTTTTAGCCTTCTTGCTGGGTAATTGGTACAGGGACAATAGCTCACACTTCTCTTATCTTCAGTAATCTTGCTGTAGTTATTTCCGAGTGAGATGACCAGGCCTTTCTGAAACTTTGTGATAATGGTGTTTCATGTGTGGCTTTGTTAGTTTGCTGTTTGTTTGTTTTTGTTTGTTTGTTTTTATATAAAGCAATGAGCAAATGTACCAGCTATGAAAGTTCTGGTTGAGAGCACAGTGAAACAGTAGGTAAAAAGTTAATCTTCTTATATAGTTGCTCTCTGGGGGGAGGAAGGAAGATCAGTTCTAAGAGATCAGGAAAAAATCCTAAACTAATTACTTGGACTGATTTAATATCTGATTATGTAAGTCTACTTTTCTTACTATGTCATTTTCTAGAAAAAAAGAACATCATTCTAAAATATCCTATGTTTGTACACTGGGAACAAAGAACGGGCTTTACTTTATTTTTTATTAAACAAATCAATCTACCTAATGAGGTTGGGTTAATTTTGGCAGGATTTTTAACTTCGAATGTATCTGTATTGCTAGACATCTATTTTCACTTTTCTTAGGTGTTCAGAGAGAAGAAAGATATTATGTTCCCTTCTAATTAATGCAGTGTTGTGTACATGATTACCCAATTTAATCTGTAAAAGCACTCAGCATTCATTAGTATGATATTTTATTTATTTTTTTAATAATTTTAGTTACAAAACTTCAAATTAAATGATGTGGCGTTTTGGTGAGGTTGTTGCTTTCTTTATAAATAGAGTTCCGGGTTCTGCTGGCTGTGTGCCCAAATGTAGGCATATCTAACACTTGATACAGAGGCTTTTTATAAATAGTTCTGCTGGTTTGCCTGCTCGGCTTCCTGTTCGAGGAGTTCATCTGTTTTGCTGTTCACATCACTCACGTAAGACAACACACTGGTAGCATGTAGGTCCTGCAGATCGATGTCCCCTTGGCTTTTTGTTTCATGTTTAAGTATGTAGCCTTATCTTAGCCTCTGAGGACAAAATACACATAAGGAAGACTTTTATTCATGCATCAGCTGGCCGATAGATACTTTGCTCTTAGGATGAGGTTTACTTAGAGCTGGTTTTGTGTACCTGCAGGCTGCTGCTGAGCTGGGTGGCCTGCTTGTTCGTCCCTGGCAGTGTACTTCTGAGGACTGTACTTCAGTATTGGGTCAAGTGATTGTCCCAGGTGTGTCCAGTCAACCACCTGAAACTGTTCTGCCCCAGTAGTTTCCCAGCGTGTGCAATGAAGTGGTGGAAATGGAACCAATTCAATCACAGATGAAGAATCTAAAGCAGGATCAATTGGCTGCTGTTTCTTCTGGATAACGTAAATGTGTTTTTTTTTTGTTGTTTTTTTTTTTTTTTTTTTTTTTTTCTGAGATGCTGGTCCCTGCATGCTCATTCCTGTACCTGATTTGGTGCTTCAGGTGATAGATGACATTGGTGCATAAAATAAATTGTGGGTTTGTTTTTTTTATGTTGTTGTTGTTGGGTTGGATTTTGGTTCTCTCCCTGCTGAATCTCACTTGGTCTTTGAGAACCAAGCCTGATATAACACACTTTCTACTTGGGGGATATTTTATAGCGTCTTGGCAGAACTTACAAACCTCAAGTTGTAGTTGGTAAATGAAGAGTTCAGTGTATGGCTTTGTATTTTACTTGAAACAATGCTAGGAATGTTTGGGTGCAATTTGGGTTCCCAAACCTTGTTTATAGGAGATGACCTCACATGAGGTTAGGTTTTGCAAGTGTTCTCCTGCTGCTTAGTGTCCTGCTTAGTTTTTGTATGCATCTAGGGTGTGTTCTTGACTCATATTCCTCAGCCCTTTTCTGAGTGGCAATTATGTTGGAGCTTTTTGAAAAAGGCAAAAATGAAAAAAAAAAAAAAAAAAAAAAAAGAGCAACCAGAGTTTTTCACTTCTTTGTTTGTGTACCAGCCTTACCTGCGGTACTCTTTCTTCTTCCTGCTACAGATTAAGTTCTGTTTGTCTTGGCAAGGTGCTTGCCTTCTCCTTTTCCCTTCCTCCTTTTTTTTTCCCCTGAAGCTACTTTTTGAACCAATACTGATTCTCATCACAAGCGAACACCTTCCACGTCACTTCCATTTGATTTTTTTTTTATTATTTTCTTAATGCCACTTTTCTGGGACAACACAAACAGGAATATGAAAAAGCCTTCAAGCAAATTTGTATTAGCATGCTTTAATTTACACTTAAGTGTAGGTACTTAGATTTTAAGCAACAGCTATTAAAAGATTGATCCTCATGAGTAAAGAGTTAATGGACAAACACCAGTGGATGCGGGTGGGTATCAAAGATGTTTCCACAGAAACGCTATTAGGGCCTTCATTGAAGTTTCTTCTTTTTCTCCCTCCAAGCTGCTTCTGCTGTTGGTCTCAGATACAGCTCAGGTTTAATGCAAACCCTGTAACAGCTCAAATGCCCTTCCACCCGTGTTAAAGCTCGAGGCTTTGCCCTGCTGGCCGTGGAGGCTGCCGATTCATTTCATCCTGGAAGGGGCACTGCTGCCTTCTCACTCTGACAGCAGGGCTGCTGCCCTCTGAGCAGAAAGGTCTCGTTTCTGGCCACAGTGTTCTTGCCCCCGACCCCTTCATGCTGTACAGTCTGTGTTACTTGTTGTTCCCCTCCATGAACTCATTCAGGTTATTAAACCTGTGCAAAACTATCCTGAGGGAACTCCGCAGCTCCGAGTGGAAGCTGGTGTTCCTCTCTGTCTGCTAATTTGATGGCTTCTGCAGTTTGAAGTGAGTTGTCTCCTGAACTGTAAGTGGTCTCTGAGGAAGCTGGTAGGCTGGGTTGGACAAGGGAGGCTGTTAAAGCCTTTTTCCTTCAGATTTTGAAATGATCAAATGCATTAGGCACATATCATTTTCTGAGAAGCTTTCTTGAAAGCTTACTTACTGTTGGCAAGACTTTATTCAAGGATAAAGACCAGACTGCTAAGAAGCTAAAACATAAGGCATTGAGCATTCCCCCATACAGATATTTTAACAGCATCTGAGCTTTCTTTGAAAATCTTGTCTGTTTTGTTCCTCTCTGTCACTTTCAAATCAATATATCGCTTTTTAAAAATAGTTTAATGTGTCAAGGTCAATGTACGAGGAAAAAATAGTAAATTGTATCTGAAGAAATGCCTGAAGAAATTTCTGAAGAAATGTGGCTTACTGACCTCATCAATCTGTTGTAAGTAACTAAATAGCCTGGTGACCACAAAAATTGTGAATGTTAAGCCTGTGAAATGTATCTTTATTAGGAAGCCAGCATAAACACATCATACAATATGCTAGGGTATGAGTTTCATTGCTTGATTTCAAAGGATATTTGAGTTGGTTTCCATGAGCTTTCCAAGAGAAGGTAGCTACTTAGAAAAAGGTAATGCTATTTTTAATAAATGCTAATGAAATCACTTGTTTCAAGTGATTCAACTTCAGGGAAGTTTCAAGTAACAACGAGGTTATACATTTCAAAAGTGGATTAAAATGAGCCACTTGCTGATGCTTAAGAAAAATACCGCAAACTTGATCCTCTTGTGTTTGCCTGAAACAATAGCAGCCAGTATTCATTGTTACTGTGCTATAGGAATACAGGGTTTGAGAGGAATATGGGGTTTGAGAGCAGCAGCCACACGTAGAAGATCTCTTTGCTTTTTTATTAAAAAACACAAGTGTTTGCATTAGAACAAAACCTCTTTTTCCAGGTACTAGTTCTTGGTGATAATTTTAAAAGGAGAAAAAAATCTTTTTCATTTTAGATTCAGCTGTGGTGTTGTACATTTGTCAGTTGATACTTACGGTTTGCTTTTTGGGGAAAAATTAGATACAAATAGATTCTGTTGTTGTTTTTCTGTTGGGAGGGGGGTGTGAAACCACTTGTATTATTGAAGCAGTCTGGCTCTTCTCACTGGAAGGCCTTGGTTAGATGTTTGCCTGACTAATGGCTGAGGTTGAGTTTTCTTGATGTCTTAGGGTCAGACATGAGGAAAAAGGAACAGGCTTACCTAGTCCTGGTCTTACGTGACTTGACACTGGGTTTGTGAGCCAGGCTGTTCTCCAGGGCAGCATGGTAAGTCATAGGCTTATGCAGCACAGGGAATAGCCCAGCTGCTCCGTGGCTTGAGACCACGATTCAGTTCTCCACTGCTATGCATTTAATCCGTTTCATATCTTGGGTATCATTCCTTTCCTTTGTGTGTGTGTTTGCTTTCTCTTGTCATACCCAGAAGAAACAAATTACTATTCTAGCTCTGTACCAAACATATGTACAAATTCCTGCCATAGGACTATGTAGCAGCTGATAACATAAATTTTGTGTGCCAGTCATCTTGGTACCACAAGTGTCTTTCGACTACCTTCTGTAGTTCTTCGGAAGACAATCACCCTGCTGGTTCCTCTGCAGTCCATCTGCTTAGTTGCATGTTGAAGATCCCCACTGCTATAATTGTATAGCTATTGATCTCCTATTTTTTCAGACCTTCACAACACTGTGTTTGCCTGCTGATGCCATGTACCAGAGAGTGAGCTGTTCCCCTGGTACCTGTAAATACTTGTTAAAACTCCTGGCAAGCCTGAAGTATCATTGTGTGTGGTGAAGGCTCTCATGAGGGACCCCGTTGATACAATTACTGTTAGTGGCTCTACTTACTTACAGTATTTCAGAAATGAGTTCTATCGAACGTGATTTACCACTTGTCACAAAAGAAGATTTACGGGACCTCTAACATCATTGCTGTGAAGCTGATTGTCCCTCATGTCCATAGTGTCTGTTCCCTGACAAAAAAGTGGAAGATTTTACAAGCAAATCTGAGTGTTACCTTTGTTCCTAACTTTAAATATTTTGGCTATTGGAACTTAGAAAACTTAAGTTTGTCCCGTGTGACTTCAATTAGGTGATGCGTTGAAAAATGGGATTTAATGGTAGCTATGTGGAAGCTGCTATGGTTTCATACTTCTCTACCCCCTTAGGATGTAGAATATTCCTAGTGAAGCTTTTTTCTTCAAAATGCAGAGCTGGAGCTTCTATTTTAGCTTCTTGAAGGTGAGTGATGGCACCAAAGCCTCTGAAAGTTGGGAATTCAGTTTACACCTGTTGATAGGATGTGCATTCATAGGTTGCAGTGAGTTTGAAAGATAAACTTCTATGAGAAACAGAAGGCAATCGGTACTGTGCCTTCTGAGAAATGATATGTGAAGGCAAAGACCCTGAAACTCCATTGGAAACCTGAGATATTCAAGAAACACACAGTAATGGTAACTGGGGGAAAGGCTGAAATGACCTTTGTGGATTTGCATTGAATTTTCTTAGGGAGATTTATATGGCTTATACTGTTGTAACTGGTATTTTTTTCTAACATTTTAACTTTAACTGTTTCTTAATGGCATCACAAAACACCTGTATTCAAGAACGCAGGGGCAAAGATAATGCACTGGACTTTTTGCAGAAGCAGGAGAACATTAGGGCAGAGAGTCTTGGATGCGGGGTGTCAGGAGGAGGTGTTGAGCGTGTGGATCCACTTGTAAGTACAGCAAACCTTTGCCTTGGTGCATTTAGTGCAACACAGACACAACACAAAATTTACATAAACAGGATATATTTTCCAGTAATGCTGTTTTTTTTTTTTCTAGTATGAAATATGCTGCCCTAACAAGCAGACTGTTTAATATGTAGTTCATTTCTTGAACTCTCGACATGTTTACTGCTTGCTTTTTAAACGTGCCATACTGCTCTGGGGACACTTGGTGCTTATTAGCATTGTCACAAGCATTCCTTGTAAAGCACCTCATGACCACAATGCAGAACTTAGCTCAAAGCGTGGATGTGCATAAATGTTAAGTACTTCTGCAGATCAGGCCGGCTCCACAGACAAACAAGCTGTTGTATGTGGAAGGGAAATAAGATGTTGCTGCTCTGCCTGCTGTGCTGATACCCGCTGTCATTCCCTGCAGCTGAAATGCATAGGTGACCCCGTGCTCACCCTGTTAGTAGAGCTGATGAGCTTTCATTACTTGCAGCAGTTAATTTGTTAGAGGATGTAGTTTCATGTTATATCAAACCTAACCTATTTGCATTTGCCTTGCGTGAGTGTTGGCATTACCGTGATCCTGCGATGAAATACTTTAGAAGACTTCTTCAATTTTTGTTGTTGTTGTGGTTTGTTTTCTATGGGATTAGCCCATAAACAGATTTCCTGTGGGCTTGAACAAACACTGGCACTGGTACAAAATGCCAAAAAGTTATTGGAGAATGCTATTTTAGAGGGTATCCATAGCGTGGCTCAGCCATGTTGTAAAAACCATGCCTGTGGTTTGCACTTAACACTTGAAACCAGTGTCACTTGGCTTGCCCTGGTAAGATCTTATCTTCTCCATTCCACCATGTGAGTTCCTGCTCCACCTTTTGTGTCATTGCATATTTTGACTGGCTTACACTGATCCGAGTTAAATGTAGTGTTGTTATTGTGTTGTTATTATCTTTATTACATAAAGACTGGCTATGCTAGGATAGTTCCCGCCTCAGACATATGAACAGACTGAAATATCTAACCTTGACTGTTTTGGAAGAGCATCAGTCAATCATCTTTATGTGTATACAAAGTTTCCGTACAGGCTTGTTCTTTTAAAAAGTTATTTTAAATTAATTAATTCTCAGGTGTTGGGAGGGCGACAGGGCACATACAGGGTAGGAAGGCCCTGCAGAGGGACCTTGACAGGATGGGCAGAGGCCGGTGGGATGAGATTCAACATGGCTAAGTGCCGGGTCCTGCACTTTGGCCACAACAACCCCATGCAGCACTACAGGCTTGGGGAGAGTGGCTGGAAAGCTGTGCAGAGGAAAAGAATCTGGGGGTGTTGGTTGATGCTCACCTGAACATGAGCCGGCCGTGTGCGCAGGTGGCCAAGAAGGCCAATGGCATCCTGGTTTGTGTCAGGAATAATGTAGCCAGCAGGACCAGGGAGGTGATCATCCCCTTGTACTCTGCTCTGGTAGAGCCACACCTCGAATGCTGTGTTCAGCTTTGGGCCTCTCACTACAAGAAGGACATCAAGGCCCTGGAGTGTGCCCAGAGAAGGGCTACGAAGCTGGCGAAGGGCCTGGAGCACAAGTCCTGTGGGGAGCAGTTGAGGGAACTGGGGGTGTTTAGTCTGGAGAAGAGCAAGCTCAGGGGAGACCTCACTGCTCTCTGCAGCTACCTGAAAGGAAGGTGTGGGGAGCTGGGTGTTGGCCTCTTCTCACAGGTAACTAGTGATGGGACCAGAGGGAATGGCCTCAAGTTGTGCCAGGGGAGGTTCAGGTTGCAGGTAACTAGGGATAGGACTAGAGAGAATGGTTACATCAGGGGAGGTTTAGGTTAGAAATGAGAAGACATTTCTTCTCAGAAAAAGCAGTCAGGCATCGGGACGGGTTGCCCGGGGAGGTGGTGGCATCACCATCCCTGGGGGTGTTCCAGGAAAGGTTGGACGTGCTGCTTAGGGACGTGGTTTGCGGGTGGCATTGGTGGTAGGGGGATGGTTAGACCAGATGATCTTGAAGATCTCTTCCAACCTGAATGATTTTATGTTTCTATATATGTTAGTGAAGATTTCCCAAACACTTGATATATTTTATTAAGAACATTAACTGTTTCATGGTGTTTTCTTTCTAATGAAATATTTTTTGTTTATTTATTTGCAGGTTTTCACTGCTGCTTCTTAACCTGGAAGAATATTACTTTGAACAGCACACAGCTAATCATATCATAAATAAAGGTTGCAGGGATGAAAGGTATGAAAGGTTTACACACATTTGTTTGCTCTGGTCGTTGTAGTCTCATGTATCTGTAAAACACACACAACAACTACAACTTGTTTTTTGTTCTTCTAGAAAAATCAGAGGTTCTCTAAAAATCTGTTCAAAATCAATAATTTTTGAACCAGATGAAAATATCCAACCCATTATCAAGGTAAGCACTGCAACCTTGCAAGTTCTTGATAAATTAAGATTCCTTTTAAAAAGCTTTTAAGAAGGGGTATGTGTTTTTCTGACTTGTTGCAGATACCACTGAGAGACTGCGTTAGTATAAAAGCCCCAGAAGACAATGAAGCAAATAATCCTTTCACTCGGTATGTGAATTTGAGTTACTGTATCTATGCATTTAACTCTAAAAAGCTGAAATGCCCATCACTTTAAATATCTTATTTACATTTTAGGGAAACATCTGGAGGGATTTCTGTTGTATGTAATCAGGTAAGAGCTGCATATAACAGATTCTTGATGTATAAACATGAAAGGTTACATTCTTTAATGTTGTCTTTCTCAGAGCTGGAATTTTAGGGTGAGAAGTTGACTGGAAACACAACTAATTGGTGTGAAAAACCTTAGCATTAATGTGAGACTGTTGTTGGAAATCTCAAACTATAGAAGATTTTTTTACACTACATTTTATAATGGAGCTTAGGGCAATGTTAGAATTGAATGAAAAAGGCAAATAGACTGATCTCAAAGTGGTTATTAATCATCCTTGTTTTCATCTTGATACAGATATATATAGATTTTTTTTTTTCTTTCTGCAGCATATATTTGCAATGGCAAAGCCATCTTTGTCCTTTCAATTCAGCTTTATAAAAACATTGGACTCTACTGTATGTCCACCAGTCATTTTCAGTAGCTATCCTGAAATGTGGGCTCAAGTTTCAGTCATGAGGTGTGATTAACTTGAACATGTTTGTACATAATGTTAACTAACAGAATATACTTCAAGCTTTGCAAAACTGGGGCTGATAAGTGTTCCAGAGCTTAAAACAAACAAAGAAACCTCTCATGTTTTCATTTCTGGAAAGAGCAGAGATGAGATGGGAAATACAAATATGCTAGAATGTTTGAGAAGGTAAAATGTCTTTACCAAAGATTGAAGGCCTTGTGTTATGTACTCTGGCAGTCAATGAGGTACCCAAGCATTTAATTTTGTCTATGCTGTTTTTTATATTTAGTGTTTTACAGTTGTTGTTGTTTATAGGTATTTCTAATTGTTCCATGCAAACTTGCAGGTGGTCTAAAAAAAAGTGTTGTCTTTTATTTCATTACACCTTTTATTCATCCCATATGCTGATGTTCTGAAGAACAGATGAGTATAAAAACATTCATGAAGAAAAGAGAATTAACTTTTTGAGTGGCAAATGTTATTTGTCCCACTACGTGTAGCATGCCAGTCATCCTTCTGTCACTGGGGAAGTGCTCTGAAACATTTTGCTGTGATGATAACGCTGGTATTTTATATAAAAGGCATAGGGACTTTCAAGTGTAAAGTACTCGCTCAGTGGTTGTATTGATGATAAATCATGATCTAGTTCCGAATATTTTTTTAGTAGAATTTCTGTCTTGTAGGAAACTGTACACAGTGAATAATTGGATCATCTTCAACATGTTCACCTTTTCTTTGGGCTCAAAGCTGTTAATGCATAGCTGGATAAGAAGCTTTGCTTTATGTAACAAGAAAACTAAAAAATAATGACTATAAAACAGCAAATATAAATAATAATTGGAGAAAGGTCCTCCAAAATATGAAATTAATGTAGTATGCTAAATTTTTTGTTCTGCTTCCATATGTTTTTTGATGTGTGCTGTTGGCTTTTCCCTCACAGTTTGGAATTTGGGACTTTCAGTGTAGAATAATATTTAGTTATCGTACAGAAGTAAGTGCTGAGTATAAAGTAGGTGCCTCTTACTCTGAATTTTATTCTCCTGTAGCCTGGTTCAGGTCTGTAAAAGCTGATGTCAGATGAAAGGAACTAATTGCCATTATTATTTGATGTAGCACTTCAAGAGGCATGCTGAGCCTTCAAGCTTCTAAGCATGCTGCTCAATTTCTGCTGGCTTGCCCGTACTGTGAGTTGTTACACGGCAAAGGTCAGCTATGATGTTAGCTTCTGAGCCCTACTGAAGTCCAGGTAGACAGTGTCCACTCCTCTACCCTGATCTGCCAGGCTGATAACAGTATTTCTCTTGGTTTTGGTTTTCTTTATTTGCCTTTGAATGCAGACCCACAGGCGTGATGCTCTCTGTAGGAAGCAAACCAAGGCACTGGGTCTGGTGGAGCCACGTGGATGCCTGGTGTGTTGAAAGGCTCTCAGGCCGTGGTGTAGAATAATGCAGTTGGTAGTGCAGTCTGGTGCCTTTCGTGGAGTTTAGGACTGAGTTAGTCTTAATCAGGCATGAGATTTTAACAAGTTTGAGTCTTTCCCATGGACAGGGCAAAACAACACTTTTCTGGCTTTTGACACCTTTGAGACAGCAGATGATAAGGTGATGAACTAGTGTGCCAACAGTTAAACCTTTGTGTAGGAGCTGTGAAGAGAAAAATCTGAAGGTTTCATGTGTGTTTTTTTGTGTTTTTTTTTTTTTTTTTTTTTGGAGGGGGGAGGAGGGGAAGGTCCTCTCCAGATCTGAGTAGCATCAGAAATACAAAACTGTCCAAAAGCGAGCTATTGAATGAGAGAGGAAATCTGACATTTGTGGCTGTTGGAACAGGAAGCAAAATGTTTGGCAGTGGACAGAGCTCATTTGAGAGGTCTCAGGGTATTTCATGAGTTGCCTCTATGGGAAGGGGCATTCCTTTCAGGGCAGAACCGGAGGGACATGAGCTGCCAGACAAAAAGGTGGGGGGAGTATTCTGTTGAATGGGGCCAGACTGGTGGCTATGTTTACTGCCTTTAATCTTGCAACTCCTTGAAGGTCATATGATGGGAATAAAAGCTCGCTAATTGACTGTATAAGTGAGTAAGCCTCTGAAATGCATTGGACACTTGTCCCTTTTGTGGTTAGCAGCTACAAAAGGTCATTGTTTTTCTGCAGTTCATGTAGGGTTGTTAAAGCAGGATATTGCAACCCAGTATTTTGACTGCTTAAACAGTGTTTTTAGCTCTGCCTTTATCAGGATTTATGTTTATTATTGATGTGGGTTTGGGTTTATTTTGTTTTTTTTGGATGTGATCTTTTTTTGTTTGGGGTGGTGTGTTTTTTTTCAGACTAAAACTAACATTCTTGCTTTTTCAGGCTTTTCTCATTAAAGAAAGAAACATTATTGCACCCTATAAAACAGTCAGAGTAAGTATACAATTTTTCACTGTTTTTAGTGAACTCTTGTTCTGCAAAGACCTATCCTCTCATTTCGGAAACCGTAAGGTGATTATAAGTTGAGGAATATGACAATAAAGCTTAAAAAATTGTACACATTGAATAAAAAACAGTGCTTGAATTCTTCTACAACATATTTGTATTATTTGTTGGAGGACATACTGCAGACCTTGCTGCCCTTGCTGTGCAGCTCTGTGGGCTGAACAATCAGACAGAGCTGTCAGCTGGCCACTGGTATTTAGTGGCCACTTCTCCTCAGTTCTAAGCACACCCAGATGAGAGATTCCTAACTGAGATTTCCCAGCTGAATGCGTTGCGGTTCAAAGGAATGGCAGATAAGTCTGCTTACAGCAGAAACCAGAGCTTGCTTCTGGTTCCTTTCTGCTGATGGGGTGAGTCTGCTCCAATTCTTGAGCCTGAGGGCTTTGAAGTGCACAAGTAAGGGTTTTTCAGATGGAATGGGAGATGGTTTAAGATACAAATACAAAATGAAAACGCAGAGTCATTGAAACGCTATTTCTGACCAAAAAGTCTTTCCAAAGGCAAGAATTGAAACAGGCTATTGTATTATATTTCTTGCCATATTCGTTCAAGTGAAAGATTTCAGGAGTCATGGAGTCCATAAATATGTATTGCTGCTATAAGAGACAAGAAATTGTAGGAATTGTTCTCTCAACAACTGGTTTAGGTTATTTTGTTGATATCTCTTAAACTATTTTATTTTATTTTATTTCTTGATTTTCTTTTTTTCATTTGCTTTATGCCATTAGTTCTTTGTGTTAAACCTGATTTCTGTTTTGGTCCTTGTATTTTCCGTTTTGCCTCCAAGTGCACCATTTATTAAATATCTTATAACTATCACATTGTCAAAACAGTGAAAAGATAAAAGAATTAGTGTTTTTTTTGTAAGGTTTTTCATTTTAATTTGTCCCGAATCAAGAGTCATTCATACCTGAACCATTCCTGAGAGTTAACCGTTACAATTTCCTTCACAAAAGTGCAGGTATGTTTCTGTGAATTAAAACAGAAGTTCAGTTTGCCTTAAGTCACTTCAGAATATATATTTTTTAATTGCTGCTAGATGTCTTACACTTAGATCATTGCCAGTTCTGGATGCTTCACTGAGTACTGGAATCTGGTAGTACATTTTAGCTTCCATGTCTTCCATTGATCGTTTGAGATCAATTACAAAACACTGCATTGCTGTCTTTGCACGCAGCTGGAGAGCTAGACAGAGAACTGCTCATGAAAGCTTCTGCGTTGTAGGCTGTAAGCAGCCCTTGTAGACCATCCGCTAGAATATGAAAGTTATGCTTTCCCTGTTGAAGGAAAATTGTGTGCTTGTAAAATGTTACAAAGTTTTTAACCAAATTGCTACTGAAATTCTAGATTGTTTTGTTTCCTTAAGTTTTAAATTAATCCAATTGTATCCACCGATCAATGTCTTGAAGTAGTTTTACTGATAACTATTTTAAAAGTCTAACCAAAGATAAAACAAAGCCCTACAGAAATGTGTTAATACAGTTTTATACTACATTCTGGGTCTTTCAAGGGATCCTAACCACCTTTGCTGAAGATGACTTTTGTGTAAGAGTCACTGTCAGCTGATCTGCACACATACTTTTAATATAGTTAAGTCAAAATGAGAAATGAAATGACACTTGAGAGATCTGGGAAGACTTTGTAGAGGAAAGAAATGAACATCACCCAACTTGTGTGGTATACTCATGAGGTTTTCACAGAATTGTAGGGGTTGGAAGGGACCTCGAGATCATTGGGTCCAACCCCCCTGCCAAAGCAGGTTTCCTAGAGTTTTTATTAATGAGTAGTCCAAACATATAATTACATTTGGAATCATTCCAGTTTAAAACTATTTATGTAGAGAAGAATGATGACTTTTAAAGCCAGGTCTTTCAAGATTGAATGGGCTGGAATATTTTGTCTAAAAAACTATATATAGTAGCTGTCCAAATGTATTGCCATTTACTAGTCAGAGCATTTACTAATTCTATATTTACATGTTTGTGATACTAAACTAGTTAGAGCATGTACTAGTTCTACACTTACAGATGTTTTCACTATATTAAATGGATCGCTTCAAAGTTATTATGTTGCATTATATTAAATGACTGACCAATTATTATGTAAAGAGCTTACCACAGGGAAGATAGATTTGTAAAGAAAAAAAAAAACTTCGGGTTTAACATAGGTCTTTCAAATATATACTGCAACCTGTGGAAACAATTTGACAAGGTTTTAGTGTATTTTAATTTTAGGTGTTTTTTTTTCTTTTATTTTTTTTATTGCTCTTTATTTTAAACTTACTTATAGTAAATATCCTTTTGGTTTTAGGGTACTACAGAACACTTATTCCAACTGGATGTGGCTGGGAAAGTAGGAGATGTTGTGCAAACTCTACATCAGGTATGTGGTTATTTGGTATCACTACACACTTTGTCAGAGTGTCTTTTTGGTATTTGATGGGGAGCTTTCTTTAAATATTTTGAGTAACTTATTCTCAAAGTGAAATGATGGGAGTATCTTTTTTTTTTTTTTTTTAAATGCAGCAGTTGAACATAGCATCTAGTTCTGAAAACTGTTGTAAGCTACTCTTGTTAGCTTTTTACTATGCCGGGTGGTAGTGTATAGACAAAGTAATAATAATAATAATTAACAAACATGTTCTACTTTAAAAAGAAAGAATAATAGCTCTTGTAGTACTCCAGCACTAAGAACACTTCCAGTTGCTATTGACTTGTGACTTGTGTGGGAGTTCTGTGCTATTTCACTTAATGTTCAACGTCCTTTAGCTCTACAGGGCTTCTTGTCTAGATAAGATGGGAGATCAAGCTGCCATGGTAAGTATCTCATTATTTCTATCAGAATATCAATGTTACTAATGAAACTCTAATTGTATTTGGATCATAGACTGTATTTTCTTTTTTCTTCACATTAGATAACTGCTATACTGCAATCCCGTTTGGCTAGAACTTCATTTGATAAAAACAGGTATTTTTCTAATAACTTCCTACTGGGAAAATATATTTGAATTCTGGTCAATTAGTCTTCTGCTTCAGTACTTAAGTGCTTCCTCGGGGAAGCAGAAGTTCTCTAATTCAGAGAGTTATCTTCTTTACATTCTGAACCACCTGGAATGGAGAATGACAAATTATGTGTTGTAAAGATGAATGTGTTATTTCCCCCCATTTCTTTCCTCTTCAAACTGTTCAGTTTACCTATTAATTTTTTTGCAAACTGGGCATTGGTATATGCAGAATAAAGCTCTGTATAGAAAAATGAACATAGAAATAGTATACTGCTCTGAGAATGGTGCAGAACACGACATGGTAAAGTAGAGGTCTCAACAAAGAACTCTCTTCTTTCCTAAAATAGTGAAGTCCCCATTGTGACATCCCATGGTTATAAACTAATCTGAAGAATTTAAGGGTAGCTCTGCGTATGTAAGAACCAGAGGTAAACTTACTCCCTTTCTTCACTTGTAGATTTCAAAGCATTTCTGAAACGCTGAATATGGAATGTAAAGCAGAAATGGTGACACCACTGGTGACTAATCCAGGGCATGTGTGTGTTACTGATGCTAACTTGTACTTCCAGCCTCTTAATGGATATCCTGTAAGTGCCTCATAGATGGTCTTGCATATGATGTGAGCACGCTGCTCCTCTAGTGGACAGGTTTTTTAATATTATTCCTCTTAAATGCACATGCAGCACATCTCCAAAAAATTGTATTTTCAGTTCTCATAAAAAGTTCCTTAGCATTCCTTTAATTTATGCTGCTCTGATTTCATTTGGTATATCTCAGTACTCTGACTCTGCGCTAACTTGCTTAAAACTTACCTCTTACTGCCTAAGCACAAAATGTCCTTTGCTCATTCTCCATTAATATTTAACAGTAACTTATTGTAAAATTTCATTTAAGATAAAGTTCTAATCTTACTCTTTGATGCTGTCCCTACCTGGTGAGAGCTTTATATACATTTACTTCATATTGGAAGATGTATCTAGGTTTTAAACGGAGTATTGCTTTCTCTAGAGGAAAATTGAGAGCATCTCACTGCTTTGGAGCTTTGTCACAGAAGTAGCAGCAATAGTTCTAGCAGGCTACTAATATACTGAAAATGTGTCCAGACAAGTAAAGTGTTTCACATTTTTATGACAAAATGCCATTCAATTTTCATCCATTAGATGGCACCATTGGCAAACATTTTGCCCAGCAACCCAATGGCTTCCTTATTTTTTAATACAGATCTTTGTGTTCTGCACATCTTTTGCTTGATAATTCTTACTGGCAACAGATTTAGGTGATCATGCATTGTTCATCTTTTATTCTTAAGCTGCTTTGCTACTCAGACAAGAACCAACAGCAAAGACAAACTTCCTTTTTTTAAAGTAACTGCTTAAAACCAGTTTCACTTCTAAAATGACATGGGTGGATATTGCTTTGATATTGCTAGTATCGCTAGTTCAGAGAAACTTCAGATTGATTGGAAAGGTTAATGTAAAAGAATATACATCTCCTGGAATATCTCAGTCTTCTTTCTTACCACCCTACCCATTCCCCCTACAGAAACCAGTAGTACAAATAACACTGCAAAATGTACGTCGCATCTATAAAAGAAGACATGGTCTAATGCCACTGGTAAGATCAAATATGTATATACATATATCTTAACAGCATGCTGTGTATATGTTTTGTTAAACTGACCAGCTGAAGTTGTGTGCATCATCAGGTAAAACATATATGTTTTTAAAAACAGTGGAATATTTAGTGAACAGCACTCAAAAACTAAACCTAAAACACTAGAAGGTGTTTTAGTTCCCTGTGTTGTCAGAAAGATGGAAACAGGAAAATTGAACTCTGTCAAGGATGAAAAATTTCCTTCATAAGCAGTCGGTGTAAGGGAAGGGAGAAGGGAGTACCTCTAGGGAGCAATTCATCCCGTTTATCTCAAACACCTATCTTATGATAGAATGAATTGCCCTCTCATGGTGTATTTTCTCTCTGGATTGATTCATGGAGGGAGCCTGATCACTAGTTTAGTTTGAGACTAATGTGGAGTGATGAGCTCTGCTGTACGTGACTGAGGGATACTGACAGTGCTGTGGTGGAACCTCAGTTGTGTGTTCTCAGTGTTAACACTGAAATTTCAGTATTGAACAAAATTCGCATGTCAAAATGCCTTTAAACTAAGTGGACCTTTAACTCTTTGCCTCACTTCATTCACTTAGGACAAAAAATATATTACCTGTCCTTAAACAAGTTAGATGGAGCCAGTCTGTGGACAGCTGTAAATCTGTTTGCTTAGTGGGGTGTAAATTGAATACTTTTAGGGTTGGAAACAGAAAAGATCAAAACATTAGACTGTATGTAGGCAAAACCACTGCCCAGTTTATTAGTCTTAAGCTTTAGATATTAGTAACTGGAATATTTTGTAAAAACATGAATGTTATACCTTGTCAGTAACTGCTTTCAATTTGTTTTTTTTTCTTCCCCTTTAACTTCTAAGGGACTTGAAGTATTTTGCACAGAAAATGATCTTTGTTCTGATATCTACTTGAAATTCTACAGCTGTCAAGATCGAGATGAGCTCTATTTCCTTATTGCAACATATCTAGGTTTGCAGTATTTATTTATTAACGTAGTTTGTAGACTCTTGTGAGGGGAAATTTGCCTGGGTTTTGCTTTCTTGATTTGTAGGGAGAATTGGAAGAATAAGCCCTAAAAATTTTTGGTAGAAGCGAAGAAAGTTCAAAATGAATGTTGCAAAGTGGCATGTTTTTTGTTTGTGTTTGAAGAACTGAGTATGAAAGCTGAGACACATTCACATTATTAAGGTGAAACTGATTCCTTTAATCTGCAACTTGATAGGTAGTGCCCAAAAACCAAAATAATAAAATAGAGTTTCTTCAAAGCAAGGAGTAAGAAAGATCCACTCAGCTGAATTGTGCTTTGCTGGAAGAATATAGAGAGGATAGTGGGTGGATTCCATTCCTACCCCCTGTTAAGTCTGGGTATAAATTGTGTTGAGAAGGCTCCTGTAGTGAATGGATCTTTAGTGCAGGCAAATACTTGAACTTTCCTCAAACTCAGCAGCAACGGCTGATGAAAATCACCTTTCAAAAACAATTAAATTATGAAAATCACCTTTCAAAAACAATTAAATTATCATTTCTGTTAAGTCTTTTATTCATTAATTCCTAGAAAGTGGTACATATCTTTTGCAGATCATGAACACAAACTTTCTAAAATGCTAGTATGTGCACTGAGAAAATGAAAGAAAAAGGTAATAGTTATTTTTTCTAGAATACTACTACAACTGAAACACTGGAACTCCATGTTTACTGCCAATATTGGAAGTGTTTATGTAAATTTTGTACTACCTCGTTATTGTACCGGAACTGTAGTTCTGTTTTAATGAATTTGCCTAAATACCAGTTGACATTTTCCCCACTTCATCAAATCTTGGAGTATTCACAAAGGAAACTGGAAAATCCACAATGAAATAATCACTTAACTTGAGAATCCTTTTTGTCTTTTACATTTTCGTTTTGGAAAGGAAGTAGAGTTTGATATGATTTCCTCTGTTATTAAATTAATTGCATGCTGTTACCTCACTTCAGACTTTGCTGGATAACTTTCTCCTGTACTTTTTTTTCCAAAGACAAAGTTTCCAGGTGCAGGGACTGATGAAGTCAAAGCTTCCAGTTCCATGGAAATAAATTATTTGAGTGCAACTCTACTTTCCAAAGAGGTCAAAAGATGTACAAGGGGGTGAAGTGGAAAAATCAGTCTTCTCTCTTTTATTCTGCTTCCAGTAAAGTTTTTTGTTCTGTCTTGAAGATTTTGTTGATGTTGGACATTAGGGATAGGGCTCACCCTTTTATGATTTCTAAAGGTGCTTGTAACATCTCAGTGGCTGGATGCTTCAGTTACATAGTTTCTACTTTAGTGGTGGTAAAGTTTTATCTGCCACTAGTTTCTCTGTTTCAGTTGTCTTGATACTGAACTCCTTTTACATTTGTGTGTGACTCCTTGCAATAAATTATTGTCAGTGGGCATCTTTAGTAGGAAACATTTTTTTCTTTGCTTCCCAGCAGAGCTGTTTCTTGAAACTTGAAATCTTAAAGATTGCCTGTTTGCCATGAACACTATTCACGGTCTGCAAATATTGTTCTATACCTTCATAAACTTTCAGGATCTTTTCCACCTATCGTGACCATATTCAGCTTCAAAACTCCTTCTGGGTGATTTTTTTTTTTTTTTTTTGGGGGGGGGGGAGGAGAGCAGGGGGGCAGGGACGTACACATAGAATTGCACTTCAGGCCCATCTGAACAGGTATTACAAAATATATAAAGAATAGTAGCTATTGAAACACAAAACTTCCACTTAATTCTGATTGGTTCTTTTAAACAACTGTGCCCTTAATTATTTTACATTGATTAATATTAATTACAGTATAATTTTGTGGGTGGAACTCCAGACCTCAAAACCCCTTAATGTTATGTTTCATTTTAGAAAATCATATTACGGAGCATACAGCTGAAAGTTACATGTTACAATGGCAACGAGGACATTTATCAAACTACGAATATCTTCTTCATCTCAACAATCTGGCTGATAGGAGCTGCAATGATCTCTCCCAGTATCCTGTATTTCCCTGGATCATAGCAGACTACTCTAGTTCAGTATTAGGTATGTATATACAAGAAGCCATGTTAGTGCATCATGCCCAACATCTCTGGGGCAGGTGGGGGGGATGGGTGTTACACTGCCAAAAGTTCCAGGTACATCAAAATGCACTTGGTGTTAGTGGCCTTGGATGTTTTCATTTGTATTTACTCTTGCTCAAGAGTTCAGCGGACAACTGAACTTTCACTTTCTCTGTTAAATATTTCACTTTTCACATAAAGGCTCTTTAGCATCTGCTTGGTCACTTTGAAAATCAGTGGTATTGAACATTCAGTGTGTAAGAATGGATAAAATGGCCTTTCGTGGAACAATCTGTATGTATTGAAATGTACAGGATCCAGGTGTTCTTTCACAGTTCTGAATATTTCAAGTTGAAAGAAATAGGCTAACAAGGATGGTGTCTAAATAGGCTCATTGGTTAAGGATATTTGTGTAATTTGTTTTGGAAGCTTGTCCCTCTAAAACCAGTAGAGTAGAGGAATGTTGTGGTGTTGAGCACCGGCTCAGGTAGTGCAATCTGATTGTTTGGTGGTTTTAACTGTAGCATGCAGAATAGCTGAACAGAAATAAGGCAATACCAGCTGCTTTTGTGTCTCATATAGAAGACGATGTTAGTTGCAGTAACTGTCAAGCATGTATAACCACTAGCTCTTATGCAAGTGGTTTAAGAGCAATTCTACCGGGAAGGAAGGAGTTGAGTAGCTATTTAGAGCAAGAATATTATTCTTTTGCACCTGGGGAGGAGGAAGAATTACTGGGGTGTTTCTGTGGTGATTGTTGTAGTAGTTGTGGTTTTTACTATTGATCAGAATATATTTATTCCTGGCAATTCATAGTCTAACTATGTTTTTTTAGATCTAACAAAGCCTGAAACATTCCGTGATCTCAGTAAACCAATTGGTGCCCTGAATAAGGAAAGGCTGGATAGATTATTGGTATGTATATCTTGGCTTTTTAAACTGAACGTTTTAGGCCTTGTACATATTGGAAATAAAAGGAGCTTTGTCAAGCAACCTTTTGGAGTTAATGCACATATATAAAATACTATAAACCTTATCAGAAGCAAACTTGCCTATAAACTGTGTTATATTTATTTTCAGTTTATTAGTACTGATTTTACTGGTACTAATTTAAAATTATTTAAATCTGCTTCATCTCTCTTAGTAACATACTGTATGTATTGTACTTTTAAATATTCTGTGTGTTTGGTGTTGTTGTTTTTGTTTTTTATAGTAAGATCATCAAGTTGTCATTATTGTAACTGCATTTGTATGGCAGACACTGTTAACATACATGGAAATATAAAACTTCAAGACCAAAGGATTAAAATACATAATGTAAAATGTGTGCCTTACACAAGGCAAACTAACAGAAATCTTAAGTATCTCCGTGTTAGAAAAATGTTGAATTTGAGTGAGAATTTGTTAAGGGGAGGAAATACAGATCCATGCAGATCAGAGTTCGTTGAAATTTCCACATGCAGATAGCAGTGCACAATTTTTTTCCATTTCTCAAAATAGGCACGCTTTCTTTTCATAAACAGTCAAATACAGAATTACAGTTAGAAGGTCCCAAGTTTTTTTTGCTCTTAGTTCTTTTTATGAAATTATTTTCTACTATGGTAGGTTGACTATTCCAAAATAGTTTATGGAAAATGTTTCATGTTTTGCAGTCTTCATTAGTCCTTAATGAAGTATTAGAGAAGAAAATACTGCCATAATAGCTGCATTTTATTGATAAAATATTAAGTACTTTAAAATCATAAATGGTTCTTAAGGTTGTAATACTGATGATGCTTGTACTCTCCACTTCTTCAATAACAGCAAATACTTAATGGACTTTTTGTTTAGAGTACAATTGGGTTTGGGGGTAACACATAGGAGCTTAAGGCAGGAGGGAATCTGCCAGGCTGAGTTCAATCAATATGTGCCTTCCGTAATCTTAGTAAACTTCAGGTGAAAAGCAAAAATATCAAGTACTTTGAAGTTAAGTCACTGCCATGGTGTGTGGAAAGTGAGAGAAGAAAAAAGCAGAAGTCCTGATAATTCTGGAATATGAATTACAAAAAACCTTTGTGCCTTCTTACTGATTTACTGATCTGATTAAAGCAGCATAGTTATTAGTACTTAGAATATGTTTTGTCTTTAGGAAAAAAAAATTCTGGGAGGTGACCCTCAACTCCCTCTTTTTTTATTAAATAGATAAAGGGACAGTATATGGGTGTACAATTTTGAAAGAAGGCACGAGTGCTGATATTAAACAGAACTCTTTTCTTCTTCTTATGTTGCAGACACGTTATCAGGAAATGCCAGAACCTAAGTTCATGTATGGGAGCCACTATTCATCTCCGGGTTATGTTTTATTTTATCTTGTTAGAGTTGGTAAGATAACTTTTTACGTGTTCTCTATGCAGACTGTTGCCTAAGAAGGGGACAAGGTTTGAAGCCATCTGATAACTTTTTCTTTCTCCCTAGCGCCAGAATATATGCTCTGTCTGCAGAACGGAAAGTTTGATCATGCTGACAGAACGTTTAACAGGTTTGTTTATGTTTTGTTTATAGCAAAGTTGTTTTCATTTTAAAATAGGTATCAAGGGAGCACAAAGCTTTTAACATGGCTTTTGTTTCGTTTTGTTTAACAATTGTGTGATTGATGCATGTTGTCTAGTCTTGCAGAAACCTGGAAAAATTGTTTGGATGGTGCGACAGATTTCAAAGAGGTAAGTGGCCAGAAAATGTTTCAAGTCCTTCTTAGTGCTTACGCTGAGCTTCCTCTTCTCAGATATCTTCTGTTGATTTGAATTTATATGTTATTGAGGCTATTTAATGCATTTTATGAAACCTTTAAAGTTTTAAACTTTTCTTCTCTATAATTGTGTTATTCCATGCTTGTCTTTACATTCTTTTTAAGACAAATGTCCATATGAATAATATTTGAATAAGGGGGAATTATCGAAGTATATTAAGGGTGAAACATGCAATTTTATGTGCTGGATACACCTGCTGGAATCTCATTAGGATTTGGCTGCATTATAACAGTACATCCGGAGAGATTAAACTACAGAAATTTTATCTTAGGTTTTTGAGCTTTTTAGAGACAAAAACTTGTGGAGTATGTTGAATGATTGCCAGATTGTGGGTACTGTTAAATAACATTTCTTTGATGACAGGGTTAGTGATACTTAAATACTACTTTTATTTTAATAGTTAATAGTGGAATTAAGAATGGTTAGCTGTGGTGGTCTTTAAAACAACTGACTTAACCTCTCAAATTGTTCTTGTAATTCTATTTTTATTCTATTTTTTTTGTCTTGAATCATGTCTTAAAAGTAAGAAGGCAGCTCTGTGATTAGAGTTCTGAAGATACTCTTAGATATTATGGATTCATATGTCATACATATAATGTTAAAAATATTTATGCTACTCTGAATTTAACTTTGAGAATTACCATGTTGGTAGCCAGGAAGCCTAGTTGGAAGGGTAACAGAAGGAAGTTTCCGATGTTCTCTGACAGAGAGGAAAGCCTGGAGAAATGTCTATCCACCTTTAGAGCTTAATGTATGAGTTTCAATAACTATCATTTTTTATTAACTGTATTCTACTTAAAATGATCAAAGCTAAGCTGATCTCAGAACTTTCCGTTTCCTTTTCTACCAGTTGATTCCAGAATTTTATGAAAATGATTCTAGTTTTCTAGTAAACAGTTTGAAGTTGGACTTGGGAAAAAGACAAGGTGGAAAGACAGTTGAAGATGTAGAGCTTCCGCCTTGGGCATCAGGTACTAATAGTCAAGCTTCTTGTTTTATGAATGAATTAAATTATCATTGTTATTAGGTTCCTGGGATTATTCTTCTCTCAAAAGCTCTTACTCTGTTTCCTTCTGAAGTATTTTTTGCTCTTAAACACTGGTATAATAATTACATTTAATTTTCATAGCAAATTTGAGTTTGGTGTGGTTTTTTGTTGGTGTTGTTTTACTTGTTTAGGGCTCAGGTTTTTATGTGAAGAACAACATAAATGGATACCAATACTGAGAGGGATGTTGTCTTTAATTAACCTTTTTATTGCCAGGTCCTGACGATTTTCTTCAGAAGAGCCGAGAGGCTTTAGAGAGTCAATATGTATCAGAACATCTTCATGAATGGATTGACATTGTGTTTGGCTACAAGCAGAAGGGAACTGAAGCAGTTGCAGCTCACAATGGTAAGTATACATTTTATTGAAATAGAAAAAAAACAAAACAAACAAACAAAAAAGGTAAATTAACAGCCATCTGTAATGCTCGATTTGCTTTGAGCTTTCATAATTATGCTTGGAATTCTTGATCCTTTAAGGAAATACAGTTCTTTAATGGAAATGGTGCCTTATCCAGTAAAATCTATTGGCATCTTTGAAGATGTATTTTAAATGGTAGGCAAGAAGATTCTGCAGCATTGCGGTTATTTGTTCACACAGTGCGGTGTTGCAATGTGGTGTTGAAGTTGTAGTGTTTCCCAGTTAAGAATGGGAATTCGTAGGAGCCTCCACACAAATGTGTTTTTAACATTCCTACCGCGTAAGATTTTCAGTTCTAAAATTCCCCCCCTCCTTTTCTGTGAATTGTCAAGGGAAAGAAGTATCTAATGGGCTACAGCTGTTTAGGAGTGAGAATGGAGGAAACGTACATGGTGACTGAGTTTGTCCTTGTGTAGTGTGTATACTTCGTGTGTGGAAAGTTTCATTGTTCTGTATATATACTGAACGTGTATAGAGCCATTGTAAATGCTTATAAAAGAGGATGTTATTATGGGATAGCTATGTTGGCATGTTTAATTTCTCTAGACCTAGTAGGAATACCAACAATCAGTCTATTCAGTGGTCTGATACTTAGCTTAAGAATGTTACTGTTTGGTAAGGAAATGTCTTCTTGGTAAAAGAACATTAGCAGATTTGTATTATAGAGTGAAGATACTCTGTCTATTTCAGAAGCCCTGATCCTTTTGAAGGATTACAAGTAAGAGACAACGTGAGATAGAGTGCACTTAACAAGATAGATAAATTTTGTTCTTTTCAAATACTGGGAGGGAAGGAATAAATACCTCTTAATTTTGCTTGTCAATGCTTTCTACTTTAAGAGTCAGATGATGTGATTTTAAAAATATATATTAATATGCTTTTTCACATGCTTTTAAATCATGATTGGCTGTATGTTAGGCTTGCAGGGTCTGGTTACAATATGGTTGGATGCTGTAAGTGTCAAGTAAAATATACCAGAGGCTTTGAATGAGGAAAACTGGCATTTAAGTTACGGCATCTGTATGTTGTCTCACAAATAAACTTGTAAAACACAGCGTGCTTCTCTCATTGCAATGTGGATGAGTTTGCAAGACAGTCTTGAGCAGACGAGAGACAGAAGGGTTTTGTGTAAGAATGACAAAGACAAAAGACAAAGTAAGTGTTCGGATACAGAGGTCCCAAATTAATTCACTGTATTTGCAGCTGCTACCATTATGAAAGGACTGACTTCTGAAACTTTTTCTGAGTGTCTTAGAAATCCTGGATTTTATTTCAAGTAAGAAACACAGGATTAAAACACAGGATCTCAAACTCTCTAGCTTGATGAAATAGCTTGGTTACTAAAATATAACTTAGTTGAGTAAAAATATAAGTTGTTCATAGCAGATACCTAAAGAAAATGAACCTTGTATATTTATATTGTATGAATTTATTTTTTTCCAGTGTTTCACCCATTAACTTATGAAGGAGGAGTGGATTTAAACAGGTAATTAACAAAAATCTGAAGACATTTGTTAAAGTAGTTAGCTACATATGCCAGTATCCCTTCAGCTTCTCTGCTGTCTGCAAGAAAGCTCTGTATGTGAACAGTGTAGCTCTTCCATTTTAGACTCCCAAATACACAGTGAACTGATACAGAGTTGTCATTTTTAAAAAATGCTGAAAGATTGTAACTTGAATGATTCTTCAGTCCGACTTCTGTGAAATTTTATTATTATTAAAATAGTGGAGCTGTCGTATGGATGTGTGTTGTATCTGTGGTAAATCTGTTCTGTAAGAATTTGTGATTGCTGATAGTGGCATAGTAACTGTATGTGCAGATCCATGCTTCCAGGGAGGAAACAAACAACTTGCCCTAATTAAATATCTTGTTCCTCTGAAGTATTATGGACCCTAATGAAAAAGTAGCTCTGCTGACACAAATCTTGGAGTTTGGACAGACGCCAAAACAGTTGTTTACAGTTCCTCATCCCCAACGGATATTATCGAAAAGCTCCTCTCGAACGTCTTTTCACAGTGTTTCCATAACTGAGTCTCCAGGTAAGTGTGTAACAGATAAACTGACAATGTAACTGATTTGGAGTTCTGTATCTTTTTCCCACAGGACTTCATTAGATAACTCTCCTGGCCACTTGCCCTTTAAGCAAACTCAAAATAAATACATTGACTAACTGTTAGAGGAAAAACTGACAAGATCAGTTTCAAATTTGAAAATACATGCATTGTCCTGGAACTCTGGTCCTGCAGTTTGCCTTATGTTCCAGTAGTCTCCTCTGGGACTGTTCAATCTTTGCTTTTGAAGCTGTGGGAGGGCTATCTTCCCTGGCCTTTCGTGGCACTTCAGAATCAAACTGACTTGACAGCAACTTCTTTGACTATCTCTGCAGGCACTCTAACTGACATAAAGATTTGTTCAGTTTTTGAACAGGGATGTCTGTGGGGTGTTTGGTTGGCTTGGTCTAAGTGAACCATAAGAACTTAATTTGAGCGTCTGGATATGAATGCGTAGTTTGTTGTGGTTTTGTTTTTGTTTTTTTCCCTCCACTCTATCATAACTTGAGTGAAAATCTGTAAAGAAATTACTTTATTCCTACAGTAAGTATGGAAGAAAATGTTGGTTGAATAACTTCGAGGAAAGGATGTGTAAGGTCAACACAGGCTTCTGTTCATGTGAAACTTTGCCCATTTTTCTGAAATTAAGATGTTATGGCCCTCATTATGTGAATAGTGATCTACTATAAACTGGACTGGATCTTCAGCCCAGCTATAACATGGAAAGACTTCTCTCAGGGTGGTTGTCCTTGATTCTCTTACCTTTTGATGGCTTTCATTTTTAAGCAGAGAAGTAAAGTTGGTTACTACTTAGCATGGCAAACAGAAGCATTGAAATGGCATGACTGGCTTTGGAAGTTGTATATGGTTGTAATAATGGTCATGTGTGTTAAATTGCTAGATTTGGCCTCTTTACAGTAATGGATATTTTTACTTTGTCTCGTTTTCTTTGCATTTTTTATCCCTTAGCTTTGAGAACACTGCAGTGAAATAAAGCTGTAAAATTCCTACATTCCTAACAGAATGAAGTAAGATAAAAAGCAGTAGGTGGCTTTCCTGGTACTTTTCCATTTGGAAAGCTCTTGGCATCTCAAAGGAACACCACAACATCTCCGCAGAAAGTGTTAAGGGTTCTTTTTTATGTGTGTGTGTGTGTTTTGTTTTCCTCCCCTCCTGCCTCCTCTGTTTTGGAAATGTATTACATAAAGTCTATGGCTTAAAAGCCATAATTTTTTTTTTTGGGGGGGGGAGGGGAGGAAGACAACAAGGTATTTTTTTACTTTAGCCCTATGCAGTCAGGAAAAGATTTGGAAAAAGAGTTATCTGGTCTCTGTCTACAGTAGCCAGAAATTTGTATTCCTGAAACTCTGCATGATTTCTGTACTTTCATATTTATATTTGCAACTTGAACTACCTAGCTCTTTGAAATTCATCTTTTTGACTTGTGTTTGTGATGAAACTTACTGTGGCATTTTATTGCAGTTTCTGTACATGAAGAATCGTTTGAAGATTTGACAGAAGAAAGTATAACGCTTGCTTGGAATAATATTGCCAAACTAAAATTAGATGAGCAATATAAAATTCACAAAGAGTAGGTACTACTCTGCCTTTCAGTCACAATTGTTCTATTTAACTGGGGGATAAGGGGTATTTGTGTATCAATCTGAATGATGGTTTAGGGCTTATGATAACAATGAACAAGAGCAAAAGTATTTTCAAGAACAAGTTTTCCTTTGACCCCATCCCTTTTCCTAGTGGCTAGACCAGTAGAAGGATGTCTTACCAACTGGAACTACCTTCTTAGTGATTATAACCTAATCTAGAAAAGGGGTATTTCCTTGTCTAGAAAACAAGGCAGTATCTGCAGTGAGAAAGGTCCCCAGTTACCAGGTTGTTAGGGGGTTAAGAAAATCCTAATCCTGAAAACAAATTTTAATTTTAGCTTCTAAATATTATTTGTTTTCCGAAAATACTGAGTTAAAAAATAGAAGCAGAACTGTATAAGAGACTCTTGGCAGTACAGAATGCTCTGTGCTTCCTAACAGCTAACTCACTGACTTAAGTCGGTTGATGGGTAAATATGTAGACTATCATGACTCTACCACTATCAAATTCAAGGAGAAAAAAATGTATGAATTCCAAACCCCAATACTTGAGGTACTCGGTATCTGCTTGTAGTTTGTAGCTAATGCCAAATTGGGAAGATGGAATGTGAAATCATTAATCCTTTCACATTGGCATGTCCTTTCTGGTGAGGATGAAGTTATTGCAGAACAATATGGAGGACCTGTACTGGTGTTTCACATATATCAAGGTATATTTTTATATATAGGCATGTATTTTTATATATAAGCATTTAGCTTAGGGATATGGTTTAGTGGGGACTGTTAGTGTTAGGTCAGAGGTTGGACTCAATGATCTTGAGGTCTCTTCCAACCTAGAAATTCTGTGATTCTGTGTAACACACCGCTGTAGAGTTTTAAATCTCCTTAAAAGTCTTAACTCTTACAGAGATGAAATAACAAATTTCAACTGTAGTCAGTTGGTGGTTAAGTTTTAAAACCTATGAAATCTCCTATAAGTTTACTTGTATTAAACAGGGCAATTACTGGAATAGCAGTCACAAGCAATGGGTCTTCTGTCTTCACTACATCCCAAGGTGAGTATTATTGCAGAGGTATTTACTAGAACCTGCAGTGTAAATACTTCAGTAATAGGTTGTAACACCAAATAATGTTTTGTGAACAAAACAGCATGAAGCTTTCAAATGTAGTTAAGATTGAATCCTTTGAATATCTTCTCTGAGAGCAAAATGAAGGCAACATTATATGGGATTTTTCCAGAATCATTGAGTTCAATTTTTTTTTTTACAGTCTTTAAAGGAGCTTTGCCCTAATCTTCCAGATGCAAGATTGTTGTTTTTTCGATTCATGCTTAATTACTTCTTATGAATACTGAAACATATCAAGCAATATGTAAAGGCTTCTTCTGTTTGCTTCTGGATTGTCAGATTTGCAAGTCACTTATTACGGAAATTAATGAAGTGAAATATATATATTTCATGTAATTAAAAAGCTTAAGTACATGTATTTTTAAAGTTTTAGATCTTTAATTCAAAGATTTCAATATTGTCTATATCTAGGCTTGACAAGTTGGTAATTTCTCACTTTAGATTCTTAGTTCAAAGACTGAGAAATTTATACCTCCTTTTTATAATAAACTATTTGAATATTCAAACAGGAGCAAAATTACTAGCTTCTGTAATATAAAACAGTCCTTTTTGTCTTTTGTCTGTTTTGTCCATTATCCTTAGATTCAACTTTGAAGATGTTTTCCAAAGAATCAAAAACACTGCAAAGAAGTGTGTCCTTTTCAAACATGGTAAGTTGCTGTCAAAACAAAAAGGACATCATTAAGAATCTTCTGAAAGCTACTCACAGAAACACCTCTTAGCATACCTCAATGTTTTTCTTTTTTTTTTTCCTCCCTGCCTGCCTCCTCAGTTTTACTGTGTGTGAATAATTTAGTAGAGTGAATTGAGATTCCCTGTCAGGCCTCCAGGGAGAGAAGAGAGCACATTATGTGAACACAGGAAGGGTGCATTTAAAGGCTTGCACTTTACATCTGTGTTAGTGCTGTTCTGAGTTGCTCTGCTGTCCAGGGAAGGGATTGTGGTAGACAAAAATACCTCTGCATGAGCAGAGGTTGACTTTCTGTACAACCTTGAGCTGCAGTTCAGTACAAGAACAGATTCACAAAGCTTAAATGCCACCCGTGTTCTCATACCCACTATTGCCGTACTGCTGCAAAGTGTTTGGAGTCTGTGAGTCAGTCAGCAGAGGAAAGCCAAGGGCAGGAAGTGGAATCCATGCTGTGTGAACCCGAGGTATCCTTTCTTCATGAGCAGTGATCTCAGCAGCCTCTGAACATTTTTCCCATGCTTCTAAATCAGAAGTTGGAAATGAATTCTCTACTTGATTTTCTGTGCTTGAGCACTGTGGTCAGAGCTGGGTCATTGAGATTCCCTCTCTGTCATGTTCTGAGAAATTTACCAAGACAAGATACTAGCGTGCATTAGCCCTCCTCTGTACCCTCATCTCTATGGAGGGGGAGAAAAACCAAATATGTTGCCTTGATAGAAGCTGTAGTTATGCTCTAGCAGGTCCCGAAACAAATTTTAGCATCAAGACCCTGGTTGGTGCCTTCTGTGGCACACACTAGCGGGTGAACTTATATACAAGAATTCTTAATGCTTTAACAAAGGCAAACTTAGAAATTCCACTGTTGACACTATAGAAAGGGAGCTCTTTGCTGAATCCTAGTCCAGAAGTTATTTGTCATGAGGAGGCCATGTACATTCTTGTACTCTTCCCTCTCTGCCACCCCTTATGTAGTTTCAGTGCAGATCTGCTGGAGAAAGGCCAGAAACAATAGTCTTTTAACACTCCAGCTGCCTACCTGTTTTTTAGAACAGTATATTGTTCGTGTTTTAGATGATACTAGTAGAAGCAGTGGGCTGATTTATTTATTTTTTTCTTCTGCTTCCATTAATGGCAATGTAACTGAGCACCTGTCTGTAAAGAATGTTTTGTGTTGAGAATAATAGAAATTAGGTATTTACATCTGTTGTTTAAAAGAGCTGAGCAGATAAGATGCTGACATGGAGAACAAACATCAAAAGAAACCTATGTTTTTTGGTTTCTTCTTGCATCTAGAATTGACAGTAGCTTGCAAGACGAAAAGCTGACCCAGTTTCTCCTGAGTGGAATCACATCCAATTTACTTGGAAAAACAGCATTTTGAAAAAAGAGATCCATCAGTTCTACACGTGTTTCTGAACTTTAGGGTTAATTTTCTATTTACCTGACATTCAGTGTTCTTGCTTTAAAGGATGGCCAGTGTCCAACTTAAAAGGTTTTTCTTATGTACATGTAATATTCATGTAACACCTGTATGTTGTTTTTCATAAGTTACAATGCTTCTTGTTCTCCAGAAGCATGTTAATGTACTTCACTTTGACTCATGGTAAAAAACATGTTTTCTTTTTCCTTTTTCCTACAGGCCTTGTCATCTTGTCTAATCTTACCAGGAGATACCACTGTCATAAGTTCTTCATGGGACAATCATATGTGTGTATTTACTTCCTAGTGACTCTATTGAATTACATTGAGTACCTTGGTAATTATATTTATGGTTATAGATACAGAAGTTCATTGTTAATATGCAGTATCTATATTTCTATGTGTTTTTTTTCAATGGGTTTGTGTTAGAAACTGTAGAAGAAAAGTTATTTTAATCAATACAGAGAAACCTGTTTAATTTTTCTGAAGAGATAATGCTGTTATAACTCCTTCCTACTAGATATTTTTATTCAATTGCATTTGGAAGACGTCAAGACATCTTAATGGGACATGATGATGCTGTCAGTAAGATCTGTTGGCGTGATGGGCGTTTATATTCTGCGTCTTGGGATTCCACTGTGAAGGTTTGTATACAAATTTCTAATATTTCAATAACTGTTTATTGCTAACACTTTATTATTTAGCCAGACAAATGCATTGGAGTGGATGCACCTGTTGTAGTAGAATAAATACTTATCCTAGAAATAATCTTACTGTAGTACAAGCTCATTAGCTTTACCTCAGCTGTGTTTCAACGCTGAAGTGCTACTTTAAAGGAATCTAATTCATTCTAATTTACTACAAATGTGCTCTTTTGGGGGTGAACTGCTTTTGTTGAAGGAATGTGAATGTTTTGTGACCTTGACTGAAAATTGTTTGCTGACTGGAATAGGCTTCTAAAGTGTTTGATAGTTCTGTAGTTTATTTCTTCAGCCAAGTGGACCAGGCACTTGCTAATCAAAAGAGCATGCTTACAGTTAGATTGAAAGATAATTTAAAATTAAAAGTTACAAACATGAAAAAAATTCCCAAAGCCTTCTGTAAATGGCTTTTGATAAGTATACATTCAGTGCAGTGATTTACAATCACTTTGGTAAGCTTCTGTAACCTACTTGGAGTTGTAATGATCATGTTTAATATGTTGCTCTGCTTAGTGTAAATGATTTATGGTGCAATTTGTTGTTGCTGTATTGTGCCACAGTTACACAAGCAGCCCTTTTAATATGAGAATTCAGGAATGGAGAAATTCATTCAGAGTTTTACTAATGCTATCTTGAGCAAACTGAAATGTCTGTGTTACAGGTGTGGCACTGTGTTCCTGGAGAGACCTTGAGCAATAAAAAACACCACTTTGAACTCCTTGCAGAGTTAGAACATGATGTTAGTGTAAGTATGCAGAGAGAGATACAGTATCTGAGAATTTGAAGACTAGTTGCTCAGTAAAACAAAAGTCAAGATAATGTGTTAAAGTATGAGGGTTGTCTTGGGGGATTGTTTTGTTTAGCTGTGTGTTTTTAGCTTTTTGTTGTTGTTGTTTTTATTAGTTTCGTTTACTGCTTTGGGTTTTTTTGTTTATTGTTTTTGTTTCTTTGTTTTAATCTGAGATGAATGTCCTGCTCTACAATGTCCCCTACTTTCTTGGGTGGAAGGTGCACTCTTGTGGACTGAAGCAACAGTGAGAAGAGTTATTGGTTTTGTGTAATGTGCACTTTTACTTACAGCATCTGGTATCACTCTAGGATATTTAAGTATTGTAAACCTGCTTGACTGGTAGTTTAGTGTTTTGTTTTTTAACAGGGCACAAAATAAGCAAGTATTGAAACAGTGTTGATAACATTTAAGAATAGTACCCAAGAGTATTGGAAACAACTGAAGTTCTTTAGGAATAAAGGAGAATATTACCCATAAGGGTAATGTCTTGCATTTAGGTGGAGAGCAGGGGTACAAATAGTCTGAAATGTCAATTTGCATTCCATACTCTGTGAAGAAAAAATATTTAAAAATATAATCAAAGGGACCTATCTTTTGCTTTTTCTAGGTAATAATTGTACTTAATTAAGGATGTTGCAGAATTAAACGTAAAACCTTTGTAAATAAAATGGTATCTTAATGGATGAGACTTTTTTTGGGTGTGTTTAAAACTTGTCTCAAGATGGCTTACATGAAAGAACAGGAAAATCATGGGATGTTTAACTTCCTAGGTAAATACAATCGACCTTAATGCTGCAAATACTGTACTGGCATCTGGAACCAAAGAGGGTACCATTAGTATTTGGGATGTTACTACAGCAACAATGTTGCACCAGTTGTCATGTCATTCTGGTACTGTGTTTGAAGCTGCTTTTAGTCCTGGTATGTTGGATTTTGGTTTTTAATGTGCACTGTTGGGAGTTTCAAAGGGAATCTTATTCCTGATTTCATGTAATACACTCTTGTTATTGAAATTACTGGTCTACTGGGAATGGTGGACGTGTCCCTGCACATGGCAGTGGGGTTGGAACTAGATAACCTTTAAGGTCCCTTCCAACCCAAACCATTCTGTGATTCTTCACAATAAAAAAATGTACTAATTCTATATAAGGCCATACTAGACTGTAGACCAGCGGTCTAGACTCTAGACCAATGTTTATCATTGCATGCTTGAAGACAACTTACAGTAAATTTTGAATAAATAAGCAGGTCAGGCCTGTCACAGCAAACATGCTGTACTGTAGACTGCTTTGATAACTAGAGCTGCATGTTTAAACATGCTTTTTTTGTTTTGTTTTTTTTGTTTGCTCTTTTGCACAGACAGCAGACATCTACTCAGTGCAGGAGAAGACTGCTGTTTTAAAGTAATTGATGTGCAGACTGGAATGCTCATATCTTCTGTAACTGCTGATGAGCCACAGAGGTAATCCTGAGAACACAGGCTATGAAGCTGCATGGCCAGCTTAGTTAACTGTGGAGATGCTTAATGGTTGGCAATAGCAGAATGGAAAGGGTAGTAATGCTGAAGATTGTTTTACTGAATTAAATACTTAATTTGCACTTAAGTGCAAAGGCTGACATCCTAGTAAGTTGTGTGCATTATGGTCAAGCTTTCCAAACTGGAATGAAAACAAACAGGTATCTAGGCAAATAACTCCTGCTTTTTCAGCACCAACTTCTTTTGTCATTACCCTGAAAGTCGTCTTTGCACTTCAAGTGATTCTTTCAGAAACGTGAAGTGATGGAAGTGAAAGTGGTTCATGAGATGAGAACACTTGGGTGTATGTACCATACACATGTACAACTGACTGGGTCCTCTTGTGCTGTGGGAATATACTTTATCCCTCTGGCAGGAGGGTTTAGGGCAATCAGAAAAGAAAGTTTGGGTCATGACCCTTTAAAATGGATGTGGAATAACCTTTCCAGAAAGACTCTTAAATGGTAAATTTCCTTCAGTTTCATACCTCAGTTTTCAATTATCTTTGGCTTTGTTTGGAATTGTTTAGCTTAAAGTGAACTGATTACTTTGCAGGTGTTTCAAGTGGGATGGAAATACCATCTTATCAGGAAGTCAGTCTGGTGAATTACTGATTTGGGACCTTCTTGGTGGAAAAGTTACTGAAAGAATCAGGGGACATACAGGTATGCCTGAACTATTCTTGTTCTCAAATTGAATGGAAGTGTCTGACTTTCTGTCTGTGTTGGTATTGACAAGTTCTAGCGTCACCTGCTCTGCTTGTGAGTTGTTCTTTATGTTAAATGTTACCTGGAACACCAGAACACCCCAAGGAGGTACACATGAGCCTCCTAGGAAATGTGACACTAGTGGAGCAGTACTGCTTTTTACAAGACTGAACGGAGGCAGATGACTTGGGCTTTTCTAATTCATGTAGCATCAAAAATACCATATTTTCTTGTACTTCACAGTCTTAATAAAGTGTAGTGTAGACTACTTTATATCAAAGTCTGTCCAGACTGTAAATCTAACAACAATTAAGTAAAATTTGCTAAATAAATGTATTTTGTTTAGAGATTTACAAACATCTTACATGTATGTGCATAGTCTTCAAGACATGAGAAACCAAAATGTACGAAGAAGGAATAACTATCTCAGTTTTATTCAGTTTGCTTTTAAGGCTGCTTTCATGAAGTTATTTCAAACTTCCCTTCTGTAAATTTGTACTCTGAAACTTGAGCTGTATTAACATCAAACTGCAGCTAGAGAATCTTTAAAAGTGGGCCTCTAAGCATATTCTATAAGGCGCTATATACTTTTAATATGACAAGTCTAGATGATGTAGGAAAAAAATTCTTTCTGGAGAAGCTTCTCCCCTTATCCCAATACATCCTTTTGCTACTGTGTTGTCTGCATCATACGCTGGAACTTATGTTCCACTTCCAATTCCAAAAATCAGCTGAGGCAGTATAGCATGAGATTACTCCTGTGAATAAGAACAGCCACCTTGCAGTCTCATCTTCTTCGCATTACATTCACACTATATAAGTTTATAGTATATAGACACTAAGTATATAATGAGGTACTAAATATATACTGATGACCCTAACCTATTTAAAAGTTATGTTCCGTTCTCATGAGTACTACTTGTATTCTAAATTATTTTTTTCCCCCAGGTGGTGTAATGTCCATGTGGATGAATGAACAATGCAACAGTGTTATTACAGGAGGGGAAGACAAACAAATCATTTTCTGGAAACTGCAATACTAAGTGCCTTTCCCTCCAGACACTTAAACGAACTCTTTATTTTAAACCAAACCTTTTAAAGGAACTTAACTGTGTGCAATGATGGCTGCTGAAGTTCAACCAGATAGGAAGCTCTGTTCAACTACAGCTTTCTGGATTATGGTGACTTCACTGAGAGCTCTTAACTTCCACAGTGTATGCATTTATTTTTCATGGACTATCATTGAAAATGCTTGTCTAAAGTGATATGAGATGACATTAAAGACCTATTTTTCTGTAATTAAAGATCTCTTAACTGGCAGTCATTGTTTGATTTACATAGACTGCATCACGGCATGTTGTCTGAACTGGCTTAAAAGAAGAATCTTTTGCATTCTCAAGTCTTTTAAGGATGCTTGCACCTCTGTGTTGTGTCTCATTACATAACGTATGTACCTCTTGTGTAGGAAACCTCTTCCTAGTGAAGATGCATACAAAGGTAAATACTACTTTCAACACTTACTGCTAAGGCAGCTGTTGGGCTGAGCAGCGATCAGTCTAGCGCTATCTAGTTTCCAACTGTTATTATCTGCAAAGGCATAGAGAAGAATAAGAACACATTCCATCTTATTTTTTCCTATTGTTAAAAAGAAAATGTGGGAAGGACACACCTAAAACCATACCTATTTTAATACCCTGAAAGGAAGCCAAGTATAAAACTGGTCCCCTAACAGAAGTGATACATATGCATGTTGATATAAATCTTCCCTAATAATTGGGTTTTATTACTGCTGCCTTTCATCACTTCCGTTACTATCCTTTTCTTATTTATCTTCACCTTTTCTATATGCTTCTTTCAACTCAAATAGTCTTTGGGAAGGAATTTCGATACAACTTTCAAATAGAGCTACAACTTCTGGGTTTACGTGATCCTTTTAGTCTTAACCCAAGGTCAAAGTGGTGTTGTATCAAGCTTATTTTCCCTGTGGGACTTAAGAATATGTTTCTCTGCAAGGAACTATTCTGGGGGTAAAGACTTCAAGTAATAGACTTTAAGTGCCATATTTAAGAAATAGTCACCTACAGCTGTGGTATTTCATCACTGTGACCCATGATTATTATTTCTCTGACAGTATTCTCTAGCAAACCTTCTTAGCGTTAGCCATAACGTGTCCAGGACAAACACTCCTCTAAATTACACTGTCACTCCTTTGAGGTTCAGGACATAATGCCTTGGTTTTGAAACATAACAGCTATGACACGAGGTAGCTGTTTCTTTAGTTAGCATTGTAAAATAATTGTTTTATGGTCAGTAGCATTATTTAACCTTTTTTTATGATGGGACTTAAACCTTCTCAGTGTTGCAATGGTATAGAGTTAAAGCAAACTTATATCATCTACATTGCTCACTTAGATTGATTACATAAAATTCAATTAATTATTGTGTAGTGAAGGCATATGTAACAAAAAAATTAAGCCACATCACATGCACTTTCTGTTACCAGACATGATCTTGCAGGAACATGGGTGGTGTTTACTCCTTCTTTGCTTTTCATTTTACTTATTTCCCACCTACAGTTGTACATAGCCAAAAAAGATGGAAATCAAATTCTACAAGTGCCTGGAGAAGTCTCAGAGGCATTTTGCAGCATGTTAAAAGTTTTAATTGTGCCATTCATTGTTCATTTACCTCTACCCTACTGTATTCATCCCTGGCCCCAAGCATTAGGCTTCCTGCATACAATACTACTGTGAGTTTAAAATTTGCACTGCAATTCATTTTCCCTTTTAGCAGGACCTGCATAAAAGGTACTAACCTGCAGTTTTTCAGCTTGAACTATAATGTGTTTGAAAAACCACAAAGAGCTACCCTTCCCTTTTCACACACCTCTTTTTCAGGTTGTCTTATTCAAGTTTCAGACAGGCATGTTCCTTTCACATTGGAGGGCTTTCTGTGCAGCATGTTTTTTTTTTTGTGTGTGTTTGTTTCTTTAACTTTTTTTAAGACTATTTAAGTTACATATATAAAATAAGCATACCAACTTATCCACTTACACTCAGTAGCGAATTGAAGGGATTTAGTTAGCGAAAAGCTGGTCAAGCTGCTGTTTACATATTTGAAAAGGTTTGCTTAAATAAGGGGTTTTAAAGCTTGAAGGGGTATAGAATTGTCCCCTACTAAATAGTCTGCTCCTAAGGAGAAGTTAATTAGATACAGAGGCCATATATTCTTTGGGCTACAGGGGTTTCATAACACTGTGCTAGAGTTCCTTAAGGTTATTGCTACAGGTCACAGGCTCAACACCCATGCACTTCTGAGCCATACCAAGGCTGCATGAAGTCACCAGTTCCTGCCAGTAAGTGCTTACCCCACTAGTTTTTAGAGACAATCCAATTAAATTGGCTCTCAGGAAGAATTTGATCACCACTGCAACCTAAAAATACTGGTTTTCTCTTGCAGTAACAGAACTTCATTTGAGAAGCCAGAAATGGCTGAACTTGAAGTGCTAAATTTGGCAGTGTTCCCAGGAAGAAAAGTATGTCTGTGAGTTCCCAACTCTACCCCCCCAGTGCATTTCCTACAAGCTGGAAAAGCTACAGCTAGCTACACAGGCTATTAAGGGATTGGCAGCCTGGGACTATCCTTATTGCAGGGTTGAGCTTTGAAGTCTTTTATATATTGCACTTGCACTCACCTTTTGAAATATTTCTTCAGTTAGATGGACTAGCAAGTCAGTCCGGTACCATCTTCTCCAACCAACTTTGGATGCTGGTTCATTTAGGAAAGGAAACCTGAATTGATTTCCCATACCTATTAATACTTATACTAAACTAAAATTACTTGCATTGGGCTACTGCAACATCTGAGGAGGAGAACTGCACAGCTAGAAGCTAGAATAGAACATGAAAAAAGAAACTGCTCACCACCTGGCATTTAGCTTCAGATCACTTAAAAATCTCAGTTGAACATGCCTATGACCTTTGTTAGAAAGCTATTTAAAACTTTATTTCCTACCTTGTCTTTCTTGCCAGCTGAAAATGACCTTAAGAAAGAAACCTGTCTCAGCTCACCTCAAGAACATGCACACACACCATCTAAAGTTTCAGTCATTTATTTGGTTACTTCTGAATCTTTAAGAACTTGGTTAAGGCGAGAGATAAGCATCAGTTACAATTCATATAACAAGTAATAAAAAGATTTGATTATCTGTACACTACCTTATTTAATATACTTACTGAATGATGCCTTCAGCTATATTCAGCTTAGCTGGCATACTTGTGTAAACAGAATTTACTAGAACAAGAAATAAACTAGTACTAGCCATACTTCTAAATAGGCTATTTCATATCTACTCTTGCAGACAGAAAGCAGTAAAAATACTTGTTTCTCTTAAACATACAAAGCACAGCATTGCCCTAGGTAACAACACATAATTTTGCAAGTGATATCTGGTTCCTTTAGTTGCAATGGCTTATAGGAGTAGTGAACTAAGGAAGAGATCTACGAAAAGTCATAACACAATTGGAATTTCACATTCGTCAAGCATATAAGGCTACAAGTTTTACAGTTTGTGAATAAACAAGATATGTTGAACTGTAACATTCCCAGCCATTATAGATGCAAATGCTTGATGCAGCATATCTTCTCTTGGCCTCCAGAAAGGCTCATGTGCAGAAGAAAGAAATCACTGAGTATAATAGCCCGAGTTTAGTGGAATTCTCATCAAATGTATGTACAGACACATGTACATGATGCACGTTTAGACTTCAGGAATGGAGTGATCCATCAGGCTTTTCATAATGCTAGTTGCCATCCTATAGAAAAGGAAAAGTCATTCAGGTTTTTAAGACAGACATGGAAGCCGACTAAAAGCGTCTGTTCACTGTATCTTTGTCCTTGCTAGCCCTTTAATTTGATTTAAAAATTAGTCTCACTCCACTGTTTTAACAAATACATTGCTCTAGAAAAGCTGCACTACACTGCATAAATAAGACATGTCCCAATACCCAACATTTTGCTAGCAGCTGGGTTGTGATACAAACATCTTTCAAGATGCAGTCATTTGTTCAGAGCAGTATCACAAGTAGGAGGGAGGAAAAGGGCTGGTGGGAAGACGGCTGTCCTGGAAACAGCTTTGTAGGAAGAACATACAATGGGGGTGGGGAGGAACACTTAATTATGCTTTAAGCATTCAAAGTGTTACAATTAATTCCTAGCAGCTTTAAAACTTTTTTTTTTTCCCCCAGGAGAGATTTAGCTGTAGAAAGCTAGTGCTGCCAAAGGATTAGAGAAACCCAACGACATCCTGCCAAGAATCATGTTTACATCACCAGAACTAGCTGCACTAGAAGCAGTTTAGTTGCAAGGTAACAAAGACTGGTATTATCCATGTACTTCAAAGTGCTCAGAGATTCAAATTTAGTCGAGTCATGTTTAGAAGGGGGTTTTTCAAAAGAATAAAAGTCAAAAGGAGCATCACTAACATATCAACAGTTTAAAAACAGAACCACATCACATTAGTCTGATTAAAACCACTGGATTATGTACACTTTCAGACTTCACCACCTTAACTAGACCTTCTATCAGGTTTGTTCTCATGGCAAGACAATTACATTTTATTTAACCTGCAAAATAATCGTCAGCTTTGATATAATTAACACCATGGCTGCTTTAATTTGGTTGTTACCTACCTCTTTATTATATACTCATAAATACTGGAAGGCATGATGGTAATTGTCACTACATTTCCAGCTGTTGCCAAGATGTCTGCTATCTGGGGGTCCTGTTATTGAACAAGAAATCATATCAGCAACATCACTTGAGATGACTAATAACGCAGCAGTTCAGGAACCCAATCGAGACACATTCACGCAGCTTAACAGCCACACAACTCCTTGCTTACAGTATTTAACCTTCAGGGCAAATCACTAAACTGCAGTGCTAATGAACTTCCTACGGAGTCATCCCTTACAGGAACTCATTGGAGTAAGGATATAGACATTCTACTATGATTTTACACTGGCTGGCAGGGGGAAAAACTTATTCCTTTGTTGGCAAAGCATACCTTAAAGATAAAAACTGAGAACCAACTATAAAAGGTAGAGGTAGAGAGGAAGAGAATGAGTTGCCCTGCCTACAGAAAGAAAACCACAGAGAAGCCTCAAAATGTACCTTCAGTCCAATGACGTTCTGGCCATTGATTTCACAGATGTTGTGCTCCGTAAGAAGTCCATTTCTCGCAGCAGAACTGTCTTTCACTATTGAGGTTATTTTTCCATTCTTGAATATGAAGCCAACATGCCCTGTGCTGTCTTTGTGCATGGTAATAATTCGTTCAAAAGGTCTGTAAGAAACAGAATAACCTTAATGCAAGAACATGCTTTCAGTCTACCAAACCACAGAGAGAACCACACACTATTTTGGTACCTTTGATTTGCAAAAAGTTAATGTAGTTGATGTATGAGTCTCTAAAGAGTACAATCAAAAGTGGTAGGGGTTTAACTTCATTTTGGGACTACTTGCTATTGTAATCTCTTCTTTCTAGGCTGAAGTCACTTTCCATATGGAAATTAGTTTTTAAAGTTTTTGTGTTTTCTCTTTTCTACAGGTATTCCACCCTCTGGATTACTAAACCACCCAACAGGCAACCACACAAATGCCCATTCAAACTTAAGTTCTGCCTAACCAATGTTACCAGGTAGCTAAAATACTGCAGGCCATTTTGACAACTGTAGGTGACTGCGTGATTCTGGAGATTAAAGGCTTCTCCAACAGATTTTTCACTGTGTTATAAACAACAAACCTTTAAGTTGTCTTAAGAAGTTAAGAAATCCAGCAAGAGAGCAGAAGTTGGGCGCAGAAGTGGTAGACAGTAGGGAATCTTATGATTTAATACAATAGAAGTCATACGCCCCCCACTGGGGTCAAACTTGACTCTTAAACACAAAAGAACATTGAAAATGTTTCTGAAGACATGTACTTAGTCACGTCACGCATCCTCTGTCATCTCAGCCTAGAAACTATGTTGCATCTGTCCCATTATTACTACATCAATAAGGTATTTAATGTATTAAAAACATACTGGTTTATCAAGCATACTTTTAGTGAGCCTGGCATGAACTCGTATGTGAGCAGTAAAGTCCACAGGAAAACTACCATGCTAAATAAAAATGGAAGTGAAAAATTTAAGCTCATCAAAATAGTCACTGTATTAATACTGTCTTTATTGGTATTTCAGTAAGCAGAAGCTTCAATACATATAAGCAAAAGTCAAATTGTGTCAGAGAAAGCACAGAACTCTTGAACTCAGAATTTACGTTATGCTATCACTCATTAGTTTATCTTGAAGGTGTTAGGCCTCATCATGCCCAAGCAAGAGGCGTGCAATGGCACTTCACGAGTTAGTGACTATTTTAAAATATTATTTTGACTGTTCCCCATAAAAAGGAACATTTCTAATGACCTTTAATAGTAAAGTAGATGAACATATTTTGTATGCCTGCCATGCTTCTCAGGTGAGGGAGACCTGAACTTCACAGTTATTCCAAGATGGATAACAACAATCTGCAGTCAGTCTTACCTGTCCCGAATGATCATTGAAATCCTCTCTCCAGAAGCCTGTTTCAGAACTTTGTGTGCTTTATCAGAACTCCATCCGGCACAGTTTTCACCATTGATCTGCAGAACTTGGTCCCCAAACCGCAGACCAGCTAGAGATGCTGGAGAGTTTGCTTGGACTAACTGGACAAATATACCCTGCAAAAGAAGGGGGCATGGTAGAAACAGGATGTTCTTCCTTAAATGGGAAGGCCAATCACTGAATACGCAGCCCTTAAGTTTTCTATTCTTGTGTAATACCAACCAAATGGACAAAAGGAGACGAATTCATCAAGTCTTTAAGACACATTTTTGAAATTTCAGTAAGTTTATAGATGTCTTTAAGAGACTGATAGATATTAATGTTAGAATGAAGTTAGGAAATAAGGAAGTCTGTTCTGTTTAGATTTCTAGAAATTAAGAGACATGTGCTTCACAGTAACACCTTCCTTGAAGGAGTAAATACTGTTTTAACAAGAATTCTGAAAAACTAGGTCATATAGACTGGTACTAAATTTGCATGTCTGCCTGGGAATTTGACTACAAACTCCTGTGTAAGACTGTCTACATATAGCTTGAGAAATAGATCATCAATACTAAGAACTCTATAGCAGATTTTTCCTTCTTTCTCAACCCATTACTTTTTAACTTTTTTTTTTTTTTTACTTACTGTTAGCACCTCAAGTAACAAAAAAAAAGTGTTAAAAAAAACACAATGTTTCCAGTCAAAGTAACCCCAAAACTAAGTAAAGGATGTCAACACAGAAGATAAATAAACCCTCCCATGGGGTGAGGGCAGGCAACAGAGAATTCACACTACTTTCTAGGAAAACTCCAGTATTTCCTGGGTTAGGATTAAAATGATTCTGTAGTTCTATGTGAAACCTTGAGTAAATAAATGACCCGGCCAAAACACACCCAAGAAAGAGAGACAAAGAAGTAGCATTTCTCATACTGAGAATCTGAAAATAACTAAACAGGGAAGCTCTGAAGCAGACAACCTCCTGGACCTTTTGGCAGCTACAGTCATGTTAAAGGAAACTAGAAGAGAGATTTTAAATTCCTCCTTGTATATAGCTGACACCCTCACTATCCTAAATTTTCTCATGAGTAGCATATTGCAAGAGTTTGTAAAAATACCTCTCCTTTTATATCACATTCATTTCTCTGCCTACTGTTGAACTTCAAGACTTCTGTATCTTTGTGGAAACTCTGGGAAGTACTTAAACTGCAAACTAGAGTCACAGCAGCTCTGCAAGGACATTTTATACTCTGAAGAAATACTACAGCTATTCTCCAGGTGTTATATGAAAATAAATTACTGCTATAAAATTAGATCTTAGTCAATGCCCTAGTTTCAGATCTAACAGAGGGTTTTCAAATTCTAGTAACAGACAAGCAAGTATTATATAATAGACAGTTCTCTGACCATACACTAATTCAACTACTAATTTAATTCAGCAGTAGGATTTGTATAGGCAAAAGCAAGCTTCTGTACTTACATTGTCAACAGACTTCAGGCGAAGTCCTATTTTTCCATCTTGATCTTTACACAAAATTGCTTCACGGATGCCTTGCTTAATTTCTGCTCTGCGAATTCCAATATCATTTCCAGTCACTGGAGCTACCATGTAATTAGTAGAAGGTCGTGTTACCAGTTGCTGATTAAGACAAAATAGCCAGACAACTTAATTTCAACTTTTTACAATACTTGTATGTCAGTTTATATCAAGTGATTAAAAAAAAAGAAAAGCAGCAAAATTAAAATGCAAGTCACAACACCAGTTCTTCCCCTCCTGCCCCCCAAACTGGAAGTGTGGTGTTCTGTTTAAAGCTGTAGAAAAATAGCCTCTGCTACTTAAAAAAAAAAATAAAAAAATCATTTACCAGTGAGGTGGGATACATACTACAAATAAGTCTACTATCTAGAATGGTAGATACACATTTATTCTTTATACTTTCAGTTTCTAAGGTATGCTTGACTGATACCTACCCCTTGTGGCTGACCAGCTGCTGCCACTGGTAGGTTTCTCTGCACCTCTTCTTCATTGAGGCTCAGGCCCATGTACTGAGAAAGTTCTGGATATAGTCTGGGGTATAAACCTACACGAACAAGAAAAACAAAGCCATTAATATGTTTAACAAACCAGTTTATTGCTATCACACAGACAACAACTTAAACAAACCTTGCAGTATCGTAATGTACGTAACTTGAAAATTACAGTGTGAGATCCACCTGAATCAGGACTGTTATTCTAGCCCAGCTGAGAAAAGCAACTACAGGAGCAGTGCTTTTGAGATAACTAAAAGTTATCCACGTTCTTTAAGCAATTCCATTCATTCCTTTCTTTCATGGCACAACCAACATTAGCTATGCGGTGATGAGGTCCAAAACCAATGCTGTACTCCAGTCCATCATGACAAGCCCTTCTTTCCTCCAAAGTTTACAGGCAATTGGTGTGGAACTACTTACTCTCCCTCCCACCCCCACAGCAGGATAGCTGGAGAACACAGGATAAATTGAAAAAGCGTGAGGGAATGGCATTGACAGAAGTGTGCAGTGCAAGAGGAATTCATGGAACCAACAGATACTGAATGTGTAGGATCTGATAGAACTAAAAAAAAAAAAAAAAAAAAAACCCAGAAGCCCATACAAAGAAGCAACACACAGAAGAAAATTGACTATAATATTCTTCATGAGAAAGTGGCTGTCATTTTCCCATAGCTTCAAATTGAAGTCTTGTTTAGATACAGTCCTCATACCAAGAGAAAAAAAAAAAAACTGCGGACCTTAAAATATCCAGCAGGACATTCCTCTACTCTGAGAGGAGCAGGTGGCTGGGAATGGGAGAAAAGTCAGATTTGTCAGACCTTGAGTCAAACCACTCTGGAAAGAAGCTTGATGCTGCTCTTGACATTCCAGAGATAATTAAGTGATGCTATTTAACAAGAAGCAGTTACAAGAACACACGCCCTTTTGACCAAATCAGCAGAGACAGAAAAGGCTGCTCAGAGAGCCAAGTGGTACAAGGGGCAGTCTTGAAAGCACATAGGCTCCCTGATCCACACAGATGATGTTTTTAGTGTTCATTTATGGGTGTATGTTTAAGAACAGCTATTATAAGAATCCACATTTGACCAGAAACTGAAAGCTACTTTTCCAGGAAGGAACTCAAAGGCCATTACAAAGAATTCTAATCCCATCAAGAAAAACTTTTTTTGTCCCTTAATACTGTCAGCTGTCACATGAGCATTCTGTTTCATGTGGGAACTGCCCAATCTTATTTCCAAACTGGTTTCACTGATACAGATTAGTAAACCTCTAATGAGTAGCTCTGTGGCTGTCTTCTGCTTGCCTTTCAAGCCCCTATGATTATAGGCAATTAAAGCTTCCCAAGACTTCTGCAGTGAATTGATTTTTCTCCTTCATTCTTCATAAAAGACAACATAGAATGAATCTTGCTATTACATTCTCATTCAAAGAGTCTCCAAAACAGCAGAAAACATCATCAAGAGATGTCAGATGTATCTTCTCCTGCCTTTACCAAGACAGAGATCCCCTGTGGGTTTGGCAAGTCCTAGAGATTGTTAACAACATATCCCAAAGGAAAGGTGATCTAAGCGATAAGCAGTCTTCAGCCACACACAGCTCCTGAGAAATTTGCAGACAAGCTGATGTCAAAATGTCATTTGGCCAGCAGTACAGTAGACATAGAAGTTGCAGGAGAATTCAAACTCCAGACAGTCTAAAGAAATGCTGCCAGGGAGAGGAACTGCTGAAGCAAACTTACTCTAATGAGGTTAGGTCAGGTAAGAACTTAGATCCTTCCTGGATTTAAGGTGAGCTGTAGAAAATCCATCCTTAAAGTGATCTTAGATGCACCAACTCCAAGAGCAGAACTGGAGACAAAGGTACACCTACCATGCTTTAATATCAGATCCACCAACATTCCTGATGGCTATTCCAGCACTGCAGCTGGTCAAGCTCGTTAGATTTTAGGTCCTTTAGACCAAACATAACTTAATAGCCCAGAATTCAAACATATCCATGCATGTTTGTGGGTGTATATGAGCATGGAGTAAACAGGAGGAGATATCAGTCGATACACCTTTAGGTCTGGTGGATTACCCAACAGACCTTTGAGCCCAAAATCTGCAGGAAGCTTTATTTTGCTTGCATGACAGTAGCGAAGTTCCTCTTCTCTACTGACAGAGATTTGTGCTTGTTTGCTCCCCAGCAAGCTCATATGCTGGGGGTGGGGTAGGGGAAAGACGCTCAGACTCAGGCTGCTCTCTGAAGTTTACAAACACGTGATAAGTACATAAGCATTTGAGGTAAGCATTAAGGAGAGATCAAACAGTACCAGCAACAGATCTTGTTACGTTAGGCTCACTTAAAAAAAAGGCTTCTTAAAGCTACAAAAATGTTATTTGCCACTTTTTTTTTGTTTGCACTTGGGGAAGCGTTTCCAAAAAGGCATGGCCTCACCTTCAGTAAACAGTTTCATCTTTATAGGTATTTGACTGCACTTTAACTATAGAGTTTCATAACTGCTTTCCAAAACATTAGGATACCACACAGTATATGATCTTACCTCCATCTTGAGGAATAGGAGCAGAAGCTTCAGACAAGATTGCTGGATTAGCTGGATTTGAAGAAAAGGCGGTCTGAGCCTAAGAGCAAGGAAACTCATGTGTTATCTTGTAAAAGAGGAATTACAAATATCTTTACTATGAAGCCAGGAGACTATGCATTATTTTACACATTGTTGCCATTATCTTGAAGCTCTGAAGTTAGCTGTTTTCTTTGAAACAAATGATTTAATACAATATACTGCATTATTATGTCAACAGAAACTCGTACCTTCCTCAAAGACAGTTGCACAAATAACACAAAAGCTTGACCATCAACCTCAGTTCCAGTTTTGTTATTAAGCAAGTTAAAGAGCCTAAGATCTCCCTGAAAGACACATTCAACTTGGCCGACAAACTTTAAAATTTAAAATTATGGAAGTACGGCATTTGCAGAGTGTTTTGTAGGTTTGTTTTCAGTTGAATGGCAGTTCTACATTTTCACTGCTTACAGGTATCAGCCATGAGTTCTGCCACAGTTACCTGCAGGTTGCAATTCACATTCCACGCAATTCAGTGCTACTAATTTAACACCTTCTGAAAGAAACAGACCTCCTAGGAGTTTTCTACAGGAGGTCCCAAACGCACAACTGAGCTTAGAAACTAAACTTAGTGTTTTCACTGTCTGTGGCTGACTTGCAAATAGAAGAGATAGCACTAAAGTAAGCTAATTCCCTTCCTCCTCATGGTATCTCAGCTACCTGTTTTTCACTGATCATGAATACATGAGGCCAAAATAAATTAGCATACAGAGGCCTGCTAAGTATGACAGGAACAGCTATCCCAGTATCTATCTCTAAGACACAGGTTAAAGGTGGGGAAAAGTTTCAGCACAACGAAAACTATGCTGTACAGGACACATGAATCACTTAAGTAATTCAATTGTCTTGTTGAATTAATTTTTTATTTTTTCCCCCCCTCACGGAAATAATGTTTAAAAATAGAAGATCCCGTAGTCCTCTTCAGGAAGTTTTGTTTAGAGAGAAGTTTCAGAGCACGAGTGACTCATTATTTATCAAACATATTTAGAAGAAATGTCTCTAACTTAAATGCTGGGCAAAAACAACTGGTTAGAATATTTGGTGCAAGAAGTTTACGTTTAAACCAGCAGCCATTTTAATCTCACTGATTTGCTGTGGACACAGATTTTGTCTATCAACACAGAGATACCCTACTTCCATTTCCTCACTGCTTCATTCAGTGGTAACAAAAGATAAAAGTAGTAAATAGATCACATTTAGCATTTAGATCACAAGCTCTAGCAGTTGATCTTTAGCTCCAGGCAGGGTGGGTTTGTTTGTTTGTTCGGGGGGGTAAATTTCATGTTACCCAACTGCATCTTCACATAAGAAGCACATGGGACATGGCAGACGGAACAAAGAAATCCCAACTACAATCCTTACCTACAACTTCAAGGGTCCAATGATCCTTAGAAGTGCAATGGTAAAACATTACATCACAACTTCCATAGCAATCCCCCCCTCCCCTTACTAAATATCAACACATCTATTATTGTCACCAACACTACTTTGACAAAAGCCTCCCATACCTGAATAACTTTGTCCACCTTCAGATCTTCCAGGGAAGGATAGAGAGACATTTTGATGCAGTCTCACTGAGTTACAGGAAGACACGGAAAGGAGAAAAGCAAACAAAACAGGGTTAGACATCAGGTATTTACCTAATGTTACAACTTAAAAAAGAAAAGAGAAAACAGACAAAGCATTAAATAAGTTCAGCTGTGACCTGCAAGTCTCAGCATGACAGATACGCAGCACTAGAGACAAATTCCATTAAGGCTATCTATTTAATCTATTATCAATAATAGTCTTTGTGTAATAGGCTTTATTTACTATACTTAGTGGTGCCAAAGTTTAGGTCTCAGCTATGAGAAATCCCACACAGAGAAAACTGTTTCACAGTAAGTATCACAAAGAAAGAGTGTAGGAGGCAATGATGTAACAGTGAGGAGGTTTGAAAGAAAAACCTAATCATATTCCTCCACACAAATACAACAGTAATTTATATACAACTCTGTAAGCTTTCACACTACTACCCCAAGTATCTAAACACTCTGATAATTCTGATGTTCCTACAAAAGGAGTCACTCAACAGAGCTGGCTTCCCATGTCCGCTTGTACCACATTATGAGCCAGCCAGATTCAGTCAGAGGTGAGTTTCAAAATCCACAGGGACTTCAGCCTGCCTCTCATGTGATGTTGTGAAAGCCCTGTGACAACATTAACAGGAAGTAATAATAAAAAAAAAAAAACCACTTCACATGATCCTGTAATGCAGCATACCGACGCTCAGCTCTGCTACAGCTGGGCACCAGAGGCTTTAGGCAATGCCATTTTCAAGAGATCCTTCACTCAAGTTCTCACCAAGGTCAACAGAGCTTTGCAAAAGAGTAATGAGACATTTCACCCCAAATTACATGAATGTGTTAACTGAGAGGAGGAAGGCTAGAAGAGGAACAGAAGGAGAAGAGATCAAAACATGACAAAGTCTTGCAAGTTACATATGGCACAGAGAACACAGTTAACGGGGCAGCACTACTAATAGCTTCTGGTTTGGGGATTAATTTTCTCATCCAAACACTTCAGAGGTCCTCATTTGCGTAACGAGTTAACTATAAGTCCAGACTAAAAGCAACCACTATATAAATCCTTGAGCAACTGCTTCTTCACATGCAGATACCGAATTGATTAAAAAAAATCCGATGCCTAACATGACACTGCAGGAACACAATAGATGTCTCCTTGCATTACATCAAGGTCACTAACAGCTTTTCTACTTGTTCAGCAGAGTGCCCAGGAGCTCAAGTATCATGTCAAACTGCAATTAAAACTTTAAAAGAGCCCAAAACGTGGCAGGGATCTGAACTGCCCTGACATAACAGGCCACGTGTTTGTAATTACTTGCAACTGATAATTTTGTGAAGTTGATGCAGCTAAACCACGTATAGCCAAGACCTGGAAGCCTTAAAAATTAAACACATTTAAAGAGAGTTTAAAATTCCATTTTAAGGCAGCATTGACCTGAAAACAATTAAATGCTTTTGCTCAACACAAAGGGGTAATGGCTAATGCAAACCCAAGCCCAGCAAAACGCTTGCTCGGGTATGCAGTCCCTGGGCACTGCACTCTGCTGCCAATACCAGTGAAGAGGCACACACATCAGGCTGGATATCTCCTTCCAAGCTACGTTGGTCATGGTGATTTCAGCTGCAGCACACGTTCAAAGTCAGCAGTCAGCACCCCACGGGACAGAGTGGTCCCATCATAGGGCAACAAAGGGAGCAGAAGCCCACCACGAGCTCCAACATCTGCATGGTAGCACAGACAGCACCCAGGGTCTGCTGTGTCTCTGGTCCCAGTGACCATTTCCACACAGAATCACAGAATTCCAAGGTTAGAAGAGACCTCAAGATCACCAAGTCCAACCTCTGACCTAAAACTAACAAGTCCTCCGCTAAACCATATCACTAAGCTAAACACCAGCAAACTTCCACCTGGACCAGCTTTGGTTTTCCTCCACAGACCACCCTCATCCTGCCCTGCAATCTCTGGTCACACTTGCCAGACTGCCATCTGAAACTTCTTCTACTTTAATATGAGGAACAAGGAGCTTTCTGTCGAAGAGTACTAGCAAAACTCAACATATATTAGCTCCCCAAACGCTTTAGGAAGCACTCCAGCAGCTTACCCCACCACTCTGCCACCGCCCAGGCCACCTCCCTTCCCCAGCTGGAAGCTTCCAACTCCAACCCTCTGTCGGGGCCACCAAGGAGCTGCCTGCCAGCTCCCTCCTTACAATCTCACTGGTTGCTATTTCTGGTTTTTCAATAAATACCCAAAATAACGGCCACCCGTCACTGCATCCAGCGAGCCCGGCTCCCTGCATACCAGCTTTGTTGCTTTTACACCAGCAAGGAGCGTTTTTGATTTCCTTGCAGGCAGTTGTAACACCGAGGTACACATCTAACCACTCATTAGGTAATGTGAAACGCCCCAAAATACCCTGTTTAGTTTAAAACATGACAGTTCAGCAGCAATCGTCACTGTCGGGGACTGCCAGTAATCTCAGGAAGAATCCGTCCATGACTCACAACACAAACAGATTTGAACATGAAGTTTGGACAGCCGTGGCTTTCTGCAGGAGCAGGGGAGTGGTAACCACAGAGCGGAGAGGAAGGGAGGTGGGCGACTCCCAAGCCTACACCGACACGGAGCTACTCGCCCCGATTGTTTGCAAGCTCCTACATCCTGTGGAGAACACCTATAGTAACCTGAAGCTTTCAGGAAAGCAAAAATGAAAGCAAAAGGAGAAAATGCCAGTTTCCAAGTACCCTCAAGCTCATAAACCCAGCTGCCAGCCCCGTGGGCAGGCTGTCTCACCAAGAGGATCCTATTTACCAAGGGAAGTGCCTGACCACTGGGCAGAGACTGCGGACAGGCTGCACTCATGACACTCTCGGGCTATTAGCAGGAAGTTTTGTATGCAGGAGCTGGCTCTTACTACACACAGTGGCTCAACTGGAAGATGACGGGCTTCCCAACATTTCTTGGGTCGGAAACACCAGAGCTGAATGCAGGCTGAGAGCCAGCTGAAGTCTGACCTGTCCGTGGCGACTGCCGTCTCTGAAAGGAGCAGCAGACGGTATTTGGATGGGGCAAAGGGAAGGAATAACAGTGTTTTGTCCCGTGGAGAGATTACAGCAGGCCACAAAACCAGCACCTACAGCAAAGTATTGGTTTCGGCTTCCCGAGCAGCTAGAAGCCATGAGACGAAGTTTTATCTTTAAAGGACAAAACCTCCCGAAGGTCGAGCTGAGACAGCAGGAAGACAGGAACTGTTTTGCAAGAGGCGTCCTCCAATAAAAGAGGAAAAAAAAAAAAAAAGAGAGAAGTGTTTTTCTTCTGATACCATCTAATCGGCCTCTGAGCATTTGCTCTCGCTGCGCACTTTGCTCAGGAATCCGCCGCCTCCATTTCAGACCCGAAGGAAGGCTCCCTCACCCCAAAAGGCGCAACACACCCACAGCAGCCCTACAGAGAAAGCAGTACAGACCCCGACCAAGCCCCTCTCCCCAAAACCCCAACACACGAAGAGGACGCCAGCGCAGACAGCCTTTATTTAATCGCTCTTTTCCTTCCACCGCAGCCCGGTGCGGGAGGCAGCCCCGGCAGGGAAGGCGCCGGCCGCCCCCCGGCCCCACGAAATGGCTGCTCGGCGGCTCCTCCGCGCCGGGCACCGAGCGACGGCGGCGCAGCCTCCGCGGGCGAAGCCCTTCCCTTCCCTTCCTCCTTCCCTTCCTCCCTCCGACACCACCAGGCCCCCTCCTCCTCTTCCTCACCCCTCACCCTCCCCACACACCGCCCCGTACCCAAGCACAAAGGGGAACGAAGCGCCCCCCCCCCCCCTCCCGGCCCCTCACCTCCAGCCCAGGGGCGAGCGGCGGCACCAGCGGCTCCGGCAGCTCCCGGCGGCGCCGCTATGAGGGGAGCGGGGGCGGCGGCGGGGCTGGCCCGGCCCCGCGCATGCTCTGGCGGCGGCGGCCGAGAGAAGGGGCCGGGCCCCGGAGATGGCCGCAGAGGGGGAGCCCGGGGCTGGGGGCGGCTCTGCCCCACGGGGCAGGGGGTCCCGGCCCTCAGTGCCTCGCCCTGGTCCCTGGTTAGATGCGGGGCTTTGCCCGCGGCGTGTCGCGCAGCTTAGTGCCTTCTCACAGCCTGGTTGCCTGAGGAAAGGCTCGCTTTCCTTTGTTCTTTTTGAAAATAAATTATTTTTGTTTTTCTTTCCGCGTTGTTTCAGTGACTGGTTTATTTATTTTTAATCTCGTCTCGCTTTCCCTTCCCTCGTCATGCGTTCATAAGTCCTGACGTCGCGGGGCCCTGCCGTGACCACATCACCTGGCCTGCGGCTCGCTGCCCACAGCTCGTCTGGAGAAACTCCCCTATTGCATAAACCATCGCATAAAGAACACCCAAAACAGAGGAAATTTATACTTCATTACCATAATTCTTACATATTTGCCATGTTTCTTGGCTACCATCAATTCTCTGTCTTCAAAATCTTCACTAGACTGCCTGATGGCACAGCTTGTTCATCATGTAGACATGTAAATATGCTGAGTGCCCTAAAGCTTCCCTTAATAAATAAACTAAATAAACTTGAGCATTCAACAATGGTGTTTAACGGCTCAGCAGCCCCAAAGGGAGATCTGCTCCCATCTCCAGTCCCTTTCTCCTGCCCTGTAGCTGGTGGCTGGTCCTCAGCCAGTCCCAGCAATTGTCAGGCTCTTCTGTGGGACAGCTTAAACTCTGCTCCAGCACAACGCTAATCCACCCAGAAATATGAATATTTTTCTGCTGGGCTAGTGAGCTAAACTAGCAACAACAGGATTTTGTGAGCACCAGCACCAGCCAGAGCAAAGGAAGGGAGGGTGTGGCTGGAAACAGGGGGAAGGAGGAGGAGGAGGAAATGGGATTGGGAGGGAAGGGATTCCCTTCCTTCTGGCACTAACAGGCTATTTCGTCATTTGACCTACCTGTGCAATTAAAACCTTAATTAATGCTAAACGGAGATTTTTGTTGCAATGTGCATTTTCCAGTCCTCATGAGTGAAGTGAAAAGTTTACAAGATTTATACCTCAAAAAGGGGTTTAACTCTTCATCCTGCAGTGAGCCCTGTGCAGTGAAGCCCTGTACCTACCCTGGAGAATCCATACCATGGTAGTGCCTTTATAGCACGGAGATGGCAGATATACAATGGGTTGCCATCCAGGTGATACAATTCTTCTGGTTACTGGTTCTGACCATGGAAGGGCAATATTTTGTTTTGGTCTCTCTCATTGCAGAGACACCATCCTTACCTTGTTCCTTGTTGTTTTCTTCATTACTTTATCCCTTGTTGTTACCTTTTGAGACATTCTACTATCCAGGTAGCAGCATTTGTCTGTGGATGTCAGACCTACACTGAAAATGTACATTTACCCTAGCAGCTGCAAAGGACATTCATTCTTTATGATGATGTCCTAACCAAAACACTCATGTCTGTATAGTCTATTATTTGTTTGATGCACGTTGTGTCCAAGTCCAAGTTACAGGTGGTAGCTTCAGTACCACATCCACCTGGGGGAATGAAAAGCCCTATTAACAAAGATTAATCTCATCTTCATCTCCAAATGCATCATGAAACACAACTTCATTAAAGATTTTGAAGAACTGTATGAAGATGCTTTAGATGTTCTTGCTTAAGAACAGGTTTTTGGACAGAGGAAGATTAACCTCCTCAAAATTATTGCTCATTTAAATGTAGGAACAAAATGTAGTAAAATAGAAAGATAACAATTTGAAAATATCTATGTCTAATCTGTGCAACCAGTGCAGTTTAACATGTCTCAGGGTCTTTATGCTTTGAACCTGTAGACCAAAGGCAATTCCAACTACATTGCTAGCCAAACCCACATCTCTTAGTTTCCTTCCCAGAGAAACCAAAGCATGGAAGGGGATGGCACGTGCCTCAGTTTCTGCAATGTGAAGGGAGAATCTGGGACTAGGGAGATACTTCTGCATCCTAGAGTTCAGAGGTGGGCAGCAGAAGGGCCTGGCTCCTCTGCCTTTCCAAGAACACCTCTGAGACTGGAGAGCTTGAAGGAATCGGATGTGAAACACCCAAATAAATGGCTCTTGATTAGTTCCCGAGCTATTTGCAAAAAGGATTCCAAGATTATCTATTGCTTGAGAGCAGCGGAACAAATGGTAAAAGTTACCAAAATTAGAACACCCATGGGCAATCTCATGGTAATTTTCCATTGTCAATATACTCCCTCTCCACCTCCCCGGTCTTGTGCCAACTTTCAAAGAATAATAGAGGCCACCTACTGATTGGTATCAGTCACAGCAGCTGCAAGAATCATAATAAAATAATACATGGTAGTTACTTTAAAAGTTGCATTTCTCCTTTGAACCTGGGAATAAACTGTGCTTTTGTTTGCTAGGAAACTCTCCACCCATTCAACAATGAGACATTACAAATAGTCACAGAAAGCATGTACAAATTGTGCAAGACAGCACCCTGTCAGTACTGGAAGTAGAATAACTGCAGCGGAGCAGTTCTGAACCTGGGGCAGTTGTGAATGAGTTAACCTGGCCCTGCTCCAAGCCAGGTGCAAGGAATATCCTGACGTGTTGTTTGTGTTTCTGGAACAAACCAGCCCCAAACCAACACGCGGAACTGCTGCATTGCACTGAGTTGTACCCACTCACCTCTAGACTTCTTAAACAAGAATTGTTGCAGTTGGCATATAGAAACAAGAATTTCAGTGTAAAAACCTGCTTTGTAGAAGAAATTACATCATGGGAGCTTCACCAAGTTAAAGTATGTAATGTTAGAAACTACAGGAATGAAAATAGCCTAGGTAACATTATTTCTGACTCCCTGTTCACATACATTTCATCCTGCCTATCTAACATATTACTCCCATTGTCCCCTGCCAGCCTGCAGAATGGATGGTGCTTGGGGAGTTTATGATTTTCCACTGTTCAGCTGCAGTTTCATGCCCAATTTCCTGCCTGCTATTCAAACTCCGCTGTGAAGATGGAAATGCTAATGTTGTCACAGTCTTTTCCAAGTAACACTCTAGTGTCTGAGTGCTGTGCAAACACTTGCTAATTTATTTTCTGTCCTAACTCCCAAGGTACAGGCAGGGAGTCGAGGCACTTCACTGGAGTGTGCTCACAGTGCATTATTTTGAGCTTTCTGTTCTATGACATTTTACCTTGCTTTGGTGTGGATACAGAGGATTGTTTGTTAAATGACCACCTTCCTGAGCTCGCTCTGGGCTGCGTGTGCCCAACACTTCTCCAAACGAGCCCCCAGGGCCTCCTGTGGGGCAACCGGAGAGCGAGGGAAACACAGCAGCTGCTTGTGGAGAGCCTGGCGAGAGCGTTTGTTTATCACCTCTAAGTGAGCAGGGAGCAGCACCCACCCCAGGGCGGCACCCCCAAACATCACTCTCTCTCTCCATGGTCCTCCTCCCTACTCCTCAGACCTCTCTCGGCCCCTGTGGCAGTGGTCCCGCAGGCTTCGGGCTCCTTCACGAAGCGAAGCGGGGAGGCCAGAAGGGGAAGGCCGGAGGGCGCCCTGAGGAAGTGGGTGGACGTGAGCTGCAAGCAGCACACAGGAGGGGCGCCTGCGCTTTTCCTCTGCCCAGGACACAGGCAGGACTTTGCTGGGAGGAATTGAAATAAAGGCAGCAGCTCTTCTCTGCCATCTACATTTCCATGTCCTTTGTTTTAATGTCGTAAAGACAGAACAGAAGCCTGGCATAGCTGAAGTAAGGCATGTAGTTCACAGTAACAGCAACTTAACTGTTAGCACTGCTTCCTCAGGAATGCAGTGGGGTTTTTTTGTTGTTTTTCCTTTCACTCAATGTCTCTAAGTGAACATTTATACATTCACATTAGATACGGTCTAGCTCAGGCAGAGGCCCTGGTCTCTGAGTTAGGCACCACTGGTGAAATTCTGTGGTCTCGATGAAGCGTGACACCAGACTAGAAGACTACAAACACGTCTCTCTGCCCTGGCCGACCATATACCTCTGTGTGCTGCCTTTACTGGGTCACAGCAATATTTGAGCCTGCTGAAAAGGAAAACACAGCAGAAATTTAGATAGGTTTGAATGCAGCTACCCAAAGAAGTAACACTGCGATGGTTAGGCAGACCTTGCTGTGGGGACAACACCATGGCTGCTCTCCTTCACACTCTGCTAACATGGCACGAGTGCTTGCAGCAAGAAGGGCCCGAAGAAACAGGAGTGTGGGTGCCTGGATGGAATGCTGGTATTTTGTCTTAACACACATCTGAGAATAAATTTGACCAGACGCTGGCCTCTGAGCTGGGTGGCTGAGATGGAGTTGGGCTCTTTCCTTTCATTACAGGAACGGTGACCGCAGGCAGAAGAGGCAAAGATGAGATGAAGCCATCAGCGACACCGACTCCTTCAGCAAGGTTCACCCGTCACAACAGGAAGTCTTCGCCCCTCCTGAGCTAACCTGACAGTTTTGGAGAAAACTGCCCTGGGAAGTGCAATTGCCTGAAGCAACCAGACACTTGCTGCACGGGTCTCATCTGAAGGGGTGCTGTGCTGGTGGCACAGTGCCCTTGCTTTTCTGGGGAGCTGTCTCCATGCTGACTCAGTGAGTCAAATGCTTTCTGTAGCACGAGTGCTTTTTGGAAGTTTGCCACCACATGTCACACTACAGAAAACCTGCTTAACTTACAAGATCAGAGTTTTGAGCCATATGGCTGCTGGAGCATCCATGTTTGTTAATTTGTTAAGAAAAGCAAAAATCTGTTCCAACTTGTAAACTTTACAGATGTCTCAGTGCTTCTGTCTTTTACCTTGTGTTTTGTCTTTATTGTCCTCACCTCCTGTTCTCTGTTACACCTACCTGTCATCCCTCATCCATCACATTTTTCTTCCTATATTACCATGTCATTTCATGTATTATGTATTTCTTTTTCATTTTTGCTTTTCTATTTATGCTTTAACTTTTTTCATTAACAAAGTGAAGCCATAATAGATCAATTTCTGGGTTTTGACTATTTAAGTTAAAATATATATAAAAACATATAAACAGAGATGGGTAAAATACAGTATTACAGCAATTCTGGTAGTGGAAAATCAGAATTACTTGTTAAACTTGTTCACAGATAAATAGTTTTTCAAATTAGCCATCTGTATTCAGTTGCAATTCAATTTTCTCAGGCCAGAAGGCTGATTCACATGTAAAGCTAGTGGGATGTGCTTTAGACAGCTTGTTTATATAGTCCTGTATTCATCTCTTTTTAATCTGATCTGGATGGTTGGGCAGCCTCACACTTTCAAGGTGCTTTCATATTATGTCTATTACAACAACATGCCTTACTTTTCCTTTCTGCTGCACAATGAAGACATTGTTCATTCCACAGCTTCCTTTAGCCAAAAAAAAAAAAAAAAAAAGGACAAAAAAAAACCAACTTTGCCCACATATAAATATGATCACAAAGAGAAATATATCACAAAAAAGGATCTGCCATGGCTGGCAGATTTCTGCTGCAATATACAAAGGAACTCACTGTTCAATTTTTCTCTCATATCCTCCAACAAATACTGTAAAATAAAGAGTAGCACGTAGAGATGGGGAAAATATAATCTTCAAGCAGTTCTAGTATGAGAAGGACATGCATTTTCCATGGGAAGAGCAAAATGTGGATCAATCACAGAGCTGTGTGCCCCACACTTCATCTAGCTCCTCACATTTTGCACAGTCCAGTGAAGCCTGAATCCACATTAAAGGTCAGATTTATGTACAGTTACTCTAGGCAAAATTTCTCATACCTAGGCAACAGGCTAGCAGCAACCCACAAAGGATGCTCTCAGAAAATAAGCCCTGTGCTCGTATATAGATCTATAGGAAAAATGATAGAGGCTCCTGAAACAAAAGAGCAACTGTCCAAAGAAGTGATAACTTGTCTCTGCCCATTAGGCAGCCCTCAGCCTTTCCAGGCTGTGAAGCCTTTCCAGTTGGTGTTATAAATGCAGCTTCTCCATTCCCTGTACTGTTGGAAGATTTCAGTCCCAAAGTGGCCATGTGAGGCCACATCAAGGGGAACTCACTGATGGCTTCCAACTATCAATTCCCTGCTGGCCCATCTTCCCTCTGATCAGCCCTATGGAAGATACCCCACTTTGACCCAGGCTGGCTCCCAGCTCTGAAATGGTGTTTCAGTAAGGTGGAAGATCCACTTGCGTTAACTGACATAATCCTGAATGGCTGGAGATCTTCCAGCAACCCAATCTCTGTGACTTCTAAATGGGGACATAAAAATGAGTTGTGAGTATGACGGAGTAGGAAACACGAATTAAGAGCTACGCTTTGCAGGTGGCTAATTTAGAGAGATGAGCAACTAGAGCAACTACTGAGCCATGATAAAACATGAGATACAGGAAGACTGTGTATTTCTGTGTATTTGTTTTAGGGTAAAAATAAATAAATAAATAAATAACAGGCTACTATAACCAAGGGAAAAGGGAAGCAGGAGAAAAGGTGCTGTTACATTCCCTGCTCCATCTGCTGGGACAGCCCAGAATAGCTTGGCATATTCTTCCAGAGTTTTCACTGTAGTCATTTTCTATTGGCTTGTTACCTGTTTACCTTTCTCCAAATATTTCTTTCGTATTAGGAAGCTGTATCATTTTTGTAATCACATCTGAGCTTTGATTTCTCCCCGTTCAGTGTTCGAGTGCATGCAATTAGGCTTTTAAGTGCAACTGGATAATATAGAAGCTGCTGTTCTGTTATCAAATAATACCAATCAACTGAAGAGTTTGAAAAAAAATTGCTTTAGGAAGATGCAGTTTGCTACACTGAATGAGTAGTAGTATGCCCTGTAGTAGCAGTAATTAGTAGTAAGATCCTCATGGCTTATTTTGCATCCAGTATCCATGCCCTTTTCCTGCTTGCCCTACTTTCATAACTGCTCTCTTTCTTTTCAGTTTCTTCTCTGTGATACATAGAAAAAAAAAGTAATTTACTTAAATCTTAATATTCTCAGTTTTTACCAAGAGAGGCTTAATAGTACTAGCGGTAGTTTTTCTGCATTTTTAAGGAAAACTGCCAAGCCAAATTGCTGAATATTATTAAAATACTATAATTCAAATGAAATAAATTATTATATTTGTTAATAAGATTTAGTTTAAGATGGCTGATATTCATGGAGCGGTAGTGATATAGCAAGATCCAGTTTTTGATGGAAAGGTTACAAAACTATGAACTGACATTCCCAAAGAACAAAGAAAATTCCAGAAAAAAAATGACCTGATATGGTGTAAGCAAGCAAAGTTCATTATTTGATATACGAGCACATTCAGAGGATGCTCTGAGATAAATATGTAAACATTAACTTGTTCATTCAATGAAACATCTGTCCATATTGCTATTGAAATATTCAGGGGCAATTGTCCTTAAACAGGATGTAAATAAGCCCAGTTTCCATGCCTGTCCATCTTTATAATCTACCAATGTTGATTAACTTAATGCAAATACAATGCATTGTATACACAGAGTGCTTCATGATGAAAAAAAAATAAAATGACAGGTTCAAAGATATCATAAAGGTATCATTACTAAAGAGTTGTATGTACATTTAAACAGTCATGGGGGAGAGGGAGGGAGAGTAAAGGAAAGCTGAGCACAGTACTGTCCTGGAGCCAGATAACTCAAAAATTTTGCAGCAGGCAGATTACCATGAAGACAACATCTGCCCCTTGAACAACCATGACATGTGCTAAAATAGAGCTGTAGTGTTATACTGTAGTAGCATGAAATCATGACAGATTATGCAGATCATTAAGTACTTAAACAGTTTGGCATTATTCCCCAGCAGCATATTTAATATCATTTTACTCCAATTCTTTTAGACAATGTATTCTTGTTTAGGTAAGCAAGACTTCCACCATTTCCACTGATCTAAGAAAACCATGGAAAGGTGAATTCAGCTTGGGCTCTGCTGGATTTACTTCTGGGATTACAGTCTCTTGCAGAAGAAACTACATTTCTGGCATGATCTATTGATAACAGCAGCTAGCGTATGCTCTTACAACAGAGCTCTAAAATGGTGGAGAAAATAAGATGGGATCAAGAAGCACCGTAATTCCATTTCCCAGTACTAATTTTTCCTCAAGGGGAAGCACAGAAAAGCTGGAGTGCAATGGATGTGAGGCTTAAGACTTAATGGCTTGTCTGCCATTAACTGCTGCCCACAGGGGCAGTTCTTTGCCAAAGCATGTACAGGAACAACTGCTGACCTCTGTGAAACTGCAGTGAAGGTAGGCTGGGTGATGGCGTGCTGCTGTGGGAGGTCAGGTCTAGCTGTTGGTTGTGGACACGGCAGCCAACGTTGTCCCTTCTGTGCCTGGAGCATCACCGATGCTTTCCAAAGTGTGAGCCAGAGCTCTGTGGAGGAGGTGCTGGTAAGTTGAATTGGTTTCTAGATATATGGTGGCTGTGTCAAGTCAACACTGATGCTGGACCTTCAATTCCTAGATTCACCCCTCAACATAGGATTCATGTGATGACAGCTGTTATTCCTCTCTTAAAATAGCTGCTTCTCATGGCTGGAGAACAGTAATATTCTGATTCTGCTGAAGTCAATGGCAAAATTCCCAGTGACCCCAGAAAAGCCAAGTTTTCACCTCAGCACCTTGGGAACCTCAACGATGTTACTCATCATGTCAGCAGTCCACCGCCTACTGAACATCCATGCTCTGAACAAATTAAAATCTCTCTTCTTCACAAAACAGCCTTCATACATTCTATAATTATATGTAAATGCAAAGACAAATAAATACCATTTTTGTTTTGTAGAAAAAGGAAAGAAATACTAGCAAAGTTCACTGACTGCTGTAGAATATGAGTGCTGCAAATGATTACCAGTAGGTGGTGATATACAATTATTTATTAGTATTTTTCTGTCTGCAAAAAGTTCTGAGCTACAACCAGTTATCTGTGGAACTTCTAAAATGTTTCTTTCATATTTCTGCAGCTTTCTGAGATATCCTTTATATGTTTCACAGCTGCAGAAATGTTTCATAGCTGTGATGGCATCTCTGGGCTGTAGCATGTCAGCCTGCACCACTCTGCAAACTGCAGTTGCCTTCGTGCTGCAGTGTTGTATTTTGTAAAGTTTTTGTATTTTTTATCTGCTGATGAAAAACGTTAGTCCAGTTCTCACAACACAATAAAGGGGAAAAAAAAAGTCAATCATTTTTTTTCTAGGGTGTCTCTCTTACTGACTTCTTCTAAACAGATTTTCTAGTTAGCTGCATGCAAAATTGATATTTACAGGAAAGTGCTCTCAAGTTCTGAGGCTATCAGTCACCCTGGAGAAAAACAATTCACCTCAGCTTGTTCCATTAATTATTGGCTGCTTAAACACCATGTGTGGGTGACGACTAAAAGAGATGTGGAGATGCAACATAAGAGATGGAGCTGGGGTTTAGGTGGACAGCAAGTTGTTCCCAAGCAGCTGCACGTAGTAAGCCAGGAGGCTCCCTCAGGCTTCAGGAGTCACAGCTGTCCCTCTCCAGAAGTGAAGCTGGGGCTGTTTGCTTCATGGGAACAACACTGGCTCCATGGAGGCCATGACCAAAAATAGTTCACGGACAGGAGCAGAGGTGAGTACTCCTGGCAGCCTCTGTGCACAGGCACTTGGCAGTTGTTAAAATGTGTCCCATTTATCTTTGACTACCACCAAATGCACTGCTGAGTTTCTCCACTATCCATAGGGGATGAATGCCCGAAACAGGTATAAGTGCTGCTTTACTGCTGCTGGTATCGTTGGCCTGGGGGGAGTGTTGAGCCCAAGTCACATCAGTTTTTTTCACTGATCTTCTTACCATTTATGCCAGGAGCCTGTTTCACAAAGCCAGGGCAAAAGCAGTCAGTATGGGCCGGTCATGGGCAAACTTTTTTTCTGACTGCATGGGCATGGGTTTCCCTTTCAGGCTGGGACAAGAGATAGCCAGCCTTGTACCGAACACACAATGTGCTGCAGAAAATAAAGTATCTGTTAATGAGAGTGGGACACCACAGTGTTTTCAAGCCCTGCTGTGCAGATTGGAGGGCAACTGACTGGGCTTTGGCAGTGGGAAGAGGGACCCAGTGTCTAGCCAGACGACATGTCTATGCCTGAAACTGAAAAGCACCAAAGTACCATATCCAGAACTTCAGGGCACCCTACTGGTGCTGGTGAAAAAAATCAGGAAAGCCTTGTGTCCGCTGGTATAAGTGAAAGGAGAATCAAATTTCTCATCTGCTGAATTGTGGGGAGTATCTATGGCAGGCAATGCTCCTGCTTAGATTTATCAGAAAGACATTTTGATACTGTTATATGTGTGCAAATGAAAATGAGAAATGTGGGCAGTTTTAGAGAAATTACTCACGTGGTAGCCTGATGCTATTTGTAAATGACTTTACCATCACACTGCAACACAGTTACACAAGTCATGTAGGGAAAAGACAGGTGTGACTAGCAGCTCTACCTGGTGCTACACACAGGGTAGGAGAAACCACAAGTATCGGTTGCTGGACAAACAGTATTGTGTGTGTTAGACACAAAACTGACAGAAACTTCCAACTTTCTTCTGCTGTTTGGACATAAAAAGGCTGAGGCCTATACATGCAATAAAACTTAGATACAAACATAAAATGGTTAATACTTGTTTAGGATGAGGAAATGACAGTATGTAGTCAAAGATTTTTCCATAACGGAAACAAGCAGCAAGTGGGAAAACATGAATTTTATAAAGTGGTTCTGTTATAACAGGCTATTTTCAGCTGATGGAAAAAGCAGTTTTTGTAGCAAAATGAAAGAACATCTGTGCTTAAATGGAAATGGGGTGGGATACTGAATCCTTAGGTGACATGCAAAATGGAGTGGCTTTTAGATTAAGTGAGGGCAAACCTCAATGATATAAAAATGTTGCTTTTTTCTTTTGTTTAGAAAATTAAAAATTGCCTCCAATGTAATGGCATTTGCACAGAATTACTCCATGCTTCACTGCCGGCCTCAGTTTGAAGCCAGGGCAATACCTGCACCTACCAGACCTGTAGCTCTGTGCCTTCAGTGCAGTGCTCAACGTGGCAGACCTTGGCAAAAGGTCCAAATCCTTGCTGTTTTATCGCACAGCTGTAGTGACCTCAGCAAAACTGGTACAAAAGTGAGCCCCCAAAATGACTAAACCCCAGAAGTTTCTCTCTTAGAAATACACTAGGCCCTGAGTGATTGATGAGACATTGCTATATGCTTCCTGAGTCACCTCCTAGATGGCTCCATGCCAGCTGCTAGGGGCAAGCCAGAGTTTGAACTCCCATTGACTATCAACAGAAAGGGAAGAAAGTTTAATCTTAAACGATTAAAACAGCATCATGATAGAAATAACCACGCCATCTTTTCCAATGTTGGGTGACCCAACAACCCTCAGTATGCATATTAGTTATTGTACTTGTTGATTTCAAATAGGAAGCAGCATAACTCTCATGACCTTTTCCTTATGTTTTCTTGAAGATTTTAGTCAAAATACAGGAGAACGTGTCTATTTAGTGATTACTAAATTCATCTCATACGATCCTTTTACCCCCTTTGAGCACAGAAGTGCTGTCCTACTCCCTGCAGCTTAGCCATGAGGGAAAAGCAGGGAGAAGCCACATATTCACTACCAAATATGAACATGTCCAGGATCACTCCAAGCGCTGACCTTTGGGCAGCTGGTGTGTCTCCAGCAGTTACTTCACACCTGGATTATCTCCAGCCCAGAGCTAGCAGACTTTTTGCTCCAATCTCACACTTGGCCCTTTGCAGTAGGTCCCTGATTTAACCCAGTTCTCCAAGCAAGTCAGTTTGTCATGATCTTCTCCCAGATCTCTCTGTTCCAAGCCTTTGACTCCACTTCCCCCACTAAAAAGTCTGTCATACCTCATGGAGAATTTAGTCAGTTCTTCCATGGAAATTCCTGTCACTTGGGAAGGGCCTGTTGGCAAGGTGTCAGAAACTGGGATGGTTACTGCTCAGACATAGAGAAGCATCTTGGTTTGTAATCTCTTGAGTTCATAGTGGTAGAAGAAGGTAAGGAAAAGGCTTGAAGCTTGGGAGTTAAGAAATTGAAAGGATTTTGAGTTTTAGAACAGAAAGTTGTGGAATCAGAGAGTGAGGAAAGTGCAATTAGAATTCAGAGCAGTGCATGAGATAAGTAGAGGAAGTTTGGGGGTGATTTCTATTAATACAGTAGTGAGACAATGCCAGGATTTGTGATATCTGATTAAAGCAAACGTCAGAGTGAAAGTGGCTGGTTGGATGGAGAATTAGAAAGGTCTTAGCAATGTGTGGGCAGGGTATCACAGAATCACAGAGTGGCTGAGGCTTAAAGGGACCTCTGGAGGCCATCTGCTCCAACTCCTTCAGGGCCACCCAGAGCAGGCTGCCCAGAACCATGCCCAGGCAGCTTCTGAATATCTCCAAGGAGGAGACTCCACAAATTCTCTGGGAAACCTGTGCTTAGTCATGGCACAGCACAGAAGTGCTTCCTGATGTTCAGAGGGAGCCTCCTGAGTTTGTGCCCATGGCCTCTTGTCCTGGCACTGGGCACCACTGAACAGAGCCTGGCTCCATCCTCTTTGCACCCTCCCTTCAGGTGTGTATAGACATCATTACTCAGATTACCCCTGAGCCTCCTTTGGATGAGCAGTCCTGACTCTCTCAGCCTCTCCTCATAGGAGAGGTGCTTGAGTGTCTTGATCTATGGCAGAACTCAATGTGGATGATCAAAGAAAATGAGTGCATAGGAATGTATTTAAGCAGAAAGGAATCAATCAGAAAGAAAACGAAAAAAAAAAAAAAGGGGGTGGGGTGGGGTGGAGGATTTGTCCTCTGGGTGCTGAAAATTCAATACATTTTTCAGAGCTTCTGGGAAATAGGACCAGAGACCATAGGCCATAAAATTAGCTGAATTGGTGCTGTGCTGTACAGCATGGGTCAAAGATAGAAAACAGAAGAATTAAATTGAAAAGTAAAGGGTGGATTGGAGATCCAAGGGCATTGAGTGAAAATAAAACAAAAAACACTGTATGATCATACAAATCTCTTTTATTTTCTCTTTCACTGCATTATAGAAAATACATGCCTCTCTTTCTGCTAGGGAAACTTTGTTAGAGGGAGCAAGTCCACCCTTTTACCCACAGCCAGACCTCTCCCATTCCGTCTTGCACAGCAGAGTCAGGTCAGCCCACACAAAGGAGAAGAGCAGGGATGGGCAGGCTGGTAGCCAAAGGACAACACGATCTTCAGCCACCATTTAGCCCAGTCTGAATCCACTGGACACCTGTCAGCAGCCATTTGATTTATTGCTAAACTTGAACTATAGACTGTAATTGGTAAATCTGCAGGATAGATCAAAACACACCTGAGAGACCTTCAAATTATCAACTATTACAGCTGTTTGATTACTTTGGAACCACTACTGATACCCGATATCAGCTCAAGGCCATGTCTGCAACTGGCTGCATCAATCCAGTGAAGTGCTCTGCAGAAAGATGTCAGAATAGAGACAAAGTGGGCTATGTCCAGAAAAGGTTAATCAATAGCTTGCAAAGTTGACTGAGTGTCATTAAATACAGTGGTGCACCTACTGTATATAAGATGTGACCTGTTGTCTGTATCATTCTCAGTCACCATTTCTGCTATACTGGTAGTTACCAGGTTGTCCACCTGGAAGATTTTGTGTACAGCCAGAAATGTTCATATCACCATGGATCTGGGGAATAGTAATAATACTCTGTTGCAGTTTTTGGTTTCTTCTAGGGAGGAGGAGGAGGTAAGGAATCTGTTTGAAAATGTATCTCAGTATACCATGTCTTTACTTCTGACAAAGATACTGTATATGTGCCTAAAACTAGTATAATCTTAAGTTTATCATGTGAATAAATGCAGGTAGATAAATGCAGGATAACATGGGCAACAAGGTACTTTGTTTTTTTGAGAGATTTATGTTACAACAGAACTTGTCCATACAGGCTTTTAATAATGGTGAGTTAATGCCTAGGCATGTGCCAATACTAACCTATGCATAAATGAGGAAATTAAAACATTAATATACATGTTCTGATTTCCTAAAGTACTAGGTTATATCTTTACCTGCATTTTAATTGCAACTAATACTTACTTCTATCTAATTATACTTTAATACCTACTTAGAAACATTTTCATATTATCAATCTATCCTAACTAGTTATACAGAGCAAGTATATATTTGCTTATCTGTTGTAATTTTATATTTTTCAGCAGTCTTTTTCTTGTTTTACTATTAAAAAGTTTAATAAAAAGGTAAAAGTATTTAAGTTCATATAATAATAACCACCTGCAACATAGTAGAATATAACTAAACTATTATCTGAAAGTTATTTTAGCAGCCATGGTAACTGTATGCAGGGAAGTAGTTTTCTGACTGTTGGAATAAAAAATATTATTTAAGCATATGTTTAACATAAAGCATGTTCTTAATGATGCTTTCCTTGAAAGACCAAATCTTATGCTTACTGAAGATCATGGCCAAATTCCCACTGTTTTCAGCAGGACCTGGTCCAAATGGGATATGCCAATAATAACAACCTTTCTACACTCAAAAGGCTATTCTCTTTGGTTCAAATTGATTTGTGAATACCACTGCCAAAAATGTTTCAGACAATGTTAGCAGGAAAGATTATTTATTTATGGGGCAATTAAGCATCTGTGCATGTTAGGTAGTGGCAACAATACTGCATTTAAATAGATGAAAAATAAACTCTTGATCTAGGGAAAATAAAAGTGACAAAGTCAAACTGTGTTGTTATGCTTATCATAACACATAAGTAAGTTATTCTTTTTTGTATACAACAGACATCACAATAGGATTACTCTTTAAAGGCAAAGAAGTTACTTATCAACAGCAGCAGAAATCGGCTATTACTAAAAGCTTCGCATCATTGTTTTACTTATCTTTACTTACCTTTGCTTACTCTCCTAGAGGAGACATCTTGATACGTACTTCTAAACTCAGCTCTTTTTTTGTGTTTTGTAGGCAAAAAGGAGAGCCACCACTTGAAAACGGGTTCCTTCCATACTTGGGCTGTGCCTTGCAGTTCGGTGCCAACCCCCTCGAATTCCTCAAAGAAAAGCAAAAGAAGCATGGCCACATTTTCACTTGCCGAGTAGCGGGGAAATACATTCATTTCCTCACTGACCCTTTTTCATACCATTCATTGATACGCCATGGAAAACACTTGGACTGGAAAAAGTTCCATTTTGCTACTTCTGCCAAGGTACCATGTTAAAAGTGGCTTCAATATCTAATGTGTAGAATCTTCTGGCAGGACAGACAGTACCTAGTTAAACCCTGTAGCATAACCATGCCTTTGAAATATAATTGACTTCACATTTCTGCACTTGTATCGGTTTAAAACATTAGAGTCTTTTTTTCCCCCCTTTCCTTAACAGAAAGGAAATTTACAGTAATTTGGATTGTAAAAGAAGGACATTTAGTCAGGTAGTATTCCTAATTGCTAAAGTAGAAACACAGTTAGCACCTTTTTTACAAAATGATATATGGCTTGCTGAAGCTGAAAACTTCTTCAGGAGGTTCTCAGCACTGTGGAAGATTAGCTCCCAATGTCTTAAAAAATGATGCAACACAGTAGAAGTTCAATCAAACTCTTATTGAAGTAAGCAAAAAGGGTCCTTCTGATGTCAGTGGGAGTTGAATGAAACTCTAGGTAACCACATCTATTGTAAACATGCTTGATTTTATTTTCATTTGCATTCTTAACCACTATGAAAAAGTATCAGTTCTAGAATTCACAGTCCTTATTATACTTTCCTTTAGTTAGATATAAAGTTATGCTCTGGCTTTAATTTCTGTTAGACTTCATCATCAAGGTTATGACAGGTCTTATTTATCATGCATGCAATTTATTTTGTGACAGGCTTTTGGGCATGGTAGCATTGACCCAGCAGAGGGAAACACCACTGAAAATTTTCATCAGACTTTCATTAGAACCCTTCAAGGTAACGCCCTAGATGACCTCATCAAAGCAATGATGGAAAATCTACAAGACGTCATGCTGCAGTCAAGAACATCTAAACTTCAGTTTAATGCCTGGACAACAGAAGGACTTTATAAGTTCTGTTGCCAGGTGATGTTTGAGTCAGGCTTTTTAACACTTTTTGGTAAAGAATTTAATTCAAATCATGAGAAAAATCTATCAAAGCAGGAGACCGAGAGAGCACATATTCTAAATGCCCTTGAAAATTTCAAGGAATTTGATAGAATCTTTCCGGCTCTTGTGGCGGGGCTGCCTATCCATCTATTCAAGAGTGCCCACAGTGCACGTGAGAAGCTGGGGGAAGCACTGCTCCACAAGAACCTCCTGAAAAGGAACAACCTCTCTGAGCTTGTCACCCTCCGCATGTTCCTGAATGACACTCTGTCAACCTTTGATGACATGGAAAAAGCAAAGACCCATGTGGCAGTACTCTGGGCCTCGCAAGCCAACACCATTCCTGCCACATTTTGGAGTTTGTTCTATCTCCTGAAGTAAGTCCCACCATTTCTTGCTTCCAAATGAGAAAAATAATGTTTATTGTCTTTCAGAAACCAATTCACTACTATGGGTAAATTCCACTGCTTGATACTTCAGTATCAAGAAGCTTACTGATTACAACACAAGTGGCATGTTGTGGACTTCTGCAGAACCCCCCCTTTTCTTGTCTCAGACCAAGTAGAGGTACCGCAGAGCAATGCCATAGAAGATTTTCAAAAATACTCCAGGGCAATGCCTTGAATCCTAGCATTAAAAAGTAGCATGTGATGTACTTCGTAAAGGCAAATTTGGAGTAAGTTTATATATGACACTAAAAGTGCTGGTTGCAGTCAGAATTTTAATTACATTGAAGGCTCCCAGTATAATCAGACATGTTTAGACCATCTCACTAGAGCAGGCAAAACAGGCTTTAACTTCATGGTTGATTTAACAGATATTTAATAGACAATAGTTTATATGTTGATAGATTCTACTGAGGTTGTAGTAGTTATGCAGCAATATCAACACAGCAGCTCCCTGCTGCTTTCTTCACCCAGACTGCAGCAGAGCTCTTCCACTTGGATAAAGCTGTTGTGGCAGCATGAAGAGTGAGACACAAAATCCTCAACTATTCATACATGTTTTAGGCCAGTGATTTGAGATTCACTTGGGATATATGTCCAAATTACTCAAGAGAAGGAAGGGCATTCAAAACCTTAAGTGGGTGAAGATTCCTGTACATAATTTCCTAAATTTCCAGAATAGACTTTCCTATGTAGAATTTTCCTAACTTTAGATATCTGCAGTATAAACTGGAGCTACTGAGTTTGTTACTTATGAGAGGAGAGCACAGTTCAGATAAAACTATTAATTGTCCATTTTAGAGTGAGTATACTCCATGGAATATAAACTACCCCAGCTCTTAAGTATATATCTAAATTTCTAATGTTTTTATTTAGCCAGTGGCTTGTAATCTCATACCTACCAGCCAGTGCCAATAACTGGGGTTATTTGGTACTTTTTATTCTAAGAAAGCATTGGCTTAAAGTGTCCTGGCTGATCATGCCTTCATAATGACAACACTGTTGAATCCTGCATTGTTATCATGCATATTGCACCATATATTGTTCATGTATTCCATGTCTGAAGAAAGTCTAAATAGTAAAGGGTACTATGTGGACTTTTAGCATTTGGAAGATTCTTTTCAGACAAACAGAATAGGACATCACATAATAGGACATCATCCAGGATAAGTGATGTTATAAAACTGATTTATGATCCCCTTCCCAAATCTTCTACCTGCAATGGAGCTCTTTCCTAATATGCAACTGATCGTTTCATTTCTTATTCTTGGCATTGCTTTTTAGTGACATCACTATTTATTACCTCTGTTACGCACATTAGTTCTGTCCCACCTGTCATTGGAGACAGATCAAATACTTGGGGTTCTTTTCCTTTATAGAACCTATTGTATCTTTGCCAAAAGGTGAAAAAGTCTAATTGCATAAGTAGATTTTGCTTCAACATTTTCATTTTGGAAGGTTGTACTAGTCAGCTAACAAACTAAATTTTATTTGGGAATAAAATGAATGGCACAAAGTCTTTTTAAACCGTTCTTAAGCATAACATTATGTCATACTTATGCACTTTTGATTTTAGGAATCCAGAAGCAATGAGAGCTGCTATCAAAGAAGTGCAAAGCATTTTGGAAAGTGCTGGAGAGAAGATCAGCTTAGATGGCAAACATATTTCCTTGAACCGAAAACAGCTGGATAATATGCCAGTACTAGGTATGACTGTTTTATGCAGGAGTACCAGAAATCACCCCACAATTTTCACAATCTTCTATTTGTCACCATATAAGTACTTTCTATGGAATTACTATTAACCAGCAAACACCAGAACAAAAACCTTTATGTTCCCTGGCAATGGCCAACACAATCAGTCTTCCCAGTATCAGAGGTGGTCCTGAGTGTACCAATTCACATTAATAGCATTTTTTTTTTCCATGGGTAATGGCATGTCGGAATACAGTGTGTGTCAGCACAACTATTCAGTGTTGGACACCCGTGGATAATTCAGAACAATATTTTGTTTGGTAACGGCTTTAGATCAAATAAAAGGGTGTTGCCAAATTGTATATGGCAGCTGTTATTATGTCAAGCAAGATCTTCTAGTACCATTACTGGAATTTCTTCTTAATGTTTTTCAAATTGCAGGCACATATTTCGAGTGTCCAAATTACAGGGAAGAGTTTTGAAAATGTCACTGTTTGACTACTGCTGATTTCTTTAATCAGTTTATATTGAAATGAAGCAAAAAACAAGGTGCTCCTGTGCACCAGCACTAAAAGTTTCAGAAAAGCCTGATCACTGCACTGTTTCCCTTTCTTGTTATGTTTTCATGTTTTTCTTTACTTCAGCTTAAAAGTGTGTCTCACTTTCAAATATTCTGTTGCATCAGCTATGAGTAATTTTCTAGGGGAAAGCGGATTATATTCTCAGTGTTATCTGCAGAAGGGATAATAATGCTAACAAGAAATGAGAAAGATACTTTCTTAGGCATTTATGAAGTTACTGTTAAATTATTTTTTTTAATAGGCTTTAATAGTGGGTTTGAAATAGCTCAAAATATGTCCTCCCCCAAGGACATATACATACTATTTCTGTGGTAATCATTCCTTTTCCTCTCTCTATAGATAGCATCATCAAGGAGGCAATGAGGCTATCGAGTGCATCCATGACTTTCCGAGTTGCTAAAGAGGATTTCACTTTGCACTTAGAGAATGATTTTTACAACATTCGCAAGGATGATATTGTAGCTCTTTATCCTCAACTTCTGCATTTTGATCCAGAAATCTATGCTGATCCTTTGGTAAGTATTTATCACAGTGCATTAAATTCTGAGCTCTAGCAGAAGCCAGCATGTTTTTTAATAGAGCACTTACCAAGAATGCTCTACAGCTGTTACTCTGTTGTGCTCCAGACAGTCTGTTCTTATGCCTGGAGTCTCAAGGATAGGCAAGAACTACCTGCAAAACATGTTTGGGTGTAAACAGAAAGTGTACTGGAAGCCCAGGAGAGCCTTTTAGCTTTTGTCTTCCTCAATAATGACAGATTACCACTTGGGGAGGAAGAAGAGGAGGAGATTGAGAGAGGGCAAGGATAAGGATAATATTTTCTCAACAACACAGGATGAGAAACCTTCCAGTTCAGATGCATGAACAAGGATGCAAGCTGTTCTGCTTATTTTAAGAGGTTAGAAGTTATCAAAACTTTTAAGAAGTTATCAGAAGGATTCCCTAGCTTGACTCTAGCAAAGATCCTGAGATGATATTGTCCCACATGCCAGAACTTTTCAAGGACTACCCTTTGCAGAAAGCACCTTAGGGCCTGGTACTACCATGAAGCACAAAAACTGTCCTGTGCAGTGTTTACTGCCTGAGGCTTTTCCCTCCCAGCCTGCATTTTGTGTCTTAATAGCATTATCCAGTCCTTGGAGTTATTCAGATATCAACTAACTCTTTTGTGGGTTTTATTACAGACATTCAAATACGATCGCTATCTCAATGAGAACGGAGAAGAAAAGACTGACTTCTACCGCAATGGTCGCAAGTTGAAGTATTATTATATGCCATTTGGGACAGGAATAGCAAAATGCCCTGGCAGATTATTTGCTGTCCATGAAATTAAACAATTTTTGGTTTTGATATTTTCATACTTTGAGATAGAGCTTGTGGACAACAACGTGCAGTGTCCTTCTTTAGATCAATCCCGTGCAGGACTGGGGATTTTGCAACCATCCAATGACATTGATTTCAGGTATAGACTGAAATGTCTATGAATATATATATATATATATTATTATATCTATAAACTGTGTACAGTATAAATACACTATATAACATATATTTTGTATATACATTATGTATGTGTGCAAGTGAAACATTGTAAGTCTCAGGGGAAAATCCATAGGAAGATGCTACTTCATCAACCTAATAGAGAATATATAATACTATTATGGTGGCAGCAGAAAATGGGTTTATTCCATGTTGTTGGTACAAAAGTTACTCCTTTTACCAACCATTCTAAAATGCAAGTTGTGACTTTGAGTTGTGTGTGTACAATAGTTCATTTTTTTTCTGCCAGCAAATACCTTCCCAGAGTAATATAGTTAAAATTTCATGAGGTAGTTCAAAATAATTATAAAAATTCAACAAGAGTTAAACCATACTCTTTTTTTATAACTGAAATGTTGGAGGTGGAGGGTTCTCACCATTGGTGAAATAAGATTTTTATAGTATAAAGGCAGACTGGGGGAGGGGAGAATTTCCTGGGGAAGTACCTTTATGTTTTTATTAAAAACTAGAAAAGACTTGAATAAAATCTACAAAATATTTCACGTTCTAGTGAAACTGCAGAACCTGTATCATATTCATTGTAATATATATTTCTGTTCAGAAAGTTTTAACTGTATTACAATAAATGATATTATCTGCACTAAATGCTTCTCTAGACTGTTGGTTGTTTCAATGTCTTAACATTCTCAAAGATTTATGCACTCATCCCTAGCCACCTGAGCCACCTTTAAACTAGCCAGCTCAAATATCATAGAATATCCTGGCTTGGAAGAGGCACACAAGGATCATGAAGTCCAACTCCTGGATCCACACAGGACCACCCAAAAATCAGACCATGTGTCTGAGAGCACTGCCCAAATGCTTCTTGAATTCTGGCAGGCTCAGTGCAATCACCACTACTCTGAGGAACCTGTCTCAGTGCCCGACCACCCTCTGGGTGCAGAACCTTTCCCTAACCCCCAGCCTGACCCTCCCCTGTCCCAGCTCCATGCCGTTCCCTTGGGTCCTGTCGCTGTCCCCAGAGAGCAGAGCTCAGCGCCTGCCCCTCCGCTCCCCTGAGGGAGCTACAGGTCACCATGAGGCCTCCCCTCAGCCTGCTCTGCTGTGGGCTGAACAAACCAAGGGGCCTCAGCTGCTCCTCATACATCTTCCTCTCTAGACCCTTCACCATCTGTGTTGTCAATACGGAGATAAGTAAATAGCCACCAGTGCTTATAGTTGGATTTTGTACCCTTCTCTAAATTCCGTATATCCATAGGCCTCCATTGGTCATACTCCATAGATCTTCCTAGTCTAATTCCATTAAAGCTACTATGGATATGCCCACACATTTCCCACACATTTATTTTCAGTGGTGTCATGTCTGTAAGAAAAATCATTTCAGGCATATCATTTAGTTCTCTGTAACATCCTGTTCCTTTCTGCTGCAAATGATGGATGGGTGTCACAAAAGTCCAGTTTTTAATGAAACATCTTTAGGCTGAAAGAAAGAGTTTTCTTATCATCTGCCAGTGAAAACAACAAATGGATTTAAAATATTGTTGTTATCCTATTTTTTATATGCTTCTAAGGATTTATGATCTGACCTTTTGTCCTCGAATCAAATGTTAGCCTCATCACAGAAGATGAGATACAGAACTATTAGATATTTTCAGATTTCACATTCTACCAAGACATCAAATCTAGCTGATAAAGCTCTTCCTAAACATGAAATTTTACCAGGACCCAGGCCTTGAGCTGCTTTAAATTATGCATCTGTTTCTATTCTCACTATCCACTGTACTAAATATTCAAAGGCAAAGAAAAAGATTCTGTAGTGTGTGACTATTACCTGTGTGTTACCCTTGTAAATTTATTTAAACTTTTTTTTCATTTTCAAAAGAGAACAAAGAACACCACATTGTTGCCATTTATAATATCTATAATATTTAAACAATTAGATATAATGAAAGTGGCTTTGAATTATTAGTTTGGTTCTCTTGGTAGGGGAAGTGCCCAGTCGTAGGTACAGCCTCTTTTCATACTTCTGTCAATTATGTTTTTGTATGATTTATATAAATTACAGCACATTCATTGTAAGTTAGTATTGACTCAGAGAACACATGAAAGCCTGACATTATCATAATTACATATGCCCTGGCACATATTATTACTATTAGAGTATCTACTCCTCCTTTCTTAAACAAATCTTTCCTAAAACTACAGGTTTTGAGAGTAGCAAGTCTGTGCAATGTTTTAAGCAAAATAACCTTCCTTGATGAAAATGAATTCAAAACAGAACTGCAACAGTAGATAATGGAAGACAGCACAGGAGTTATTGAAGCCAGCATCTCCATGGCATTGACACTTGGCACTTTTTCTTCCATCCCCTGATGTATGATAACCCTGATCCATTGGATCTTGCCTACAAGTTCAGTTAGAGGCAACCATCCACATTTTTTATTGCAGCAGACATGTAAGAAGAAACTCAGTTTCTGTTTGAGCTTTGTTTTTTGTGTTTATTTCTTTTTGTTTGTTTTAGTGAGGATTAGATCAGTCTTTAATGTTCAGAATGTACAAGATAAATGCTACAAATAAGTTAGAGTTTGTCTATAGCCTTCAGCTACTTTTGCACCAAGAAGGTGAAGACCAAATAAATTAAAAAAAAAAAAGTTGTAAGGTTCTGTGACTAGACAGCTATTTACAAATTTATGTTTGTTTTTGAAGCCAGTGCTAAATTGTTGCTAACATTTTAGAACAAAAAGTGCTTCATTGCAACCTGCATAAATCCCTATGAATTTCCAATGGAAATAATGTAAACTGCTATTCTTAAAACTCTATTTGCAATTAAAATAACTATACTGTTTTATTTGCAATACGTGTTGATGCACATGATGAAAAACTTTCCTTTAAAAATTATTTACTGCAATATGGAAAGTAAAAGCTTTCTTTTTCAAAGAAACTTTTATAAACCCAAGCTTAATACAGAAGAGAGATACCCCTGCCAAGGCAGATATGACTAAGGAATGGCCAGGAGAACTCCCAAGACATTTTGTGTCTGAGGTATTATGGTCCATCTTATAACCATGTCCAGGAAACTTACCTAACAGTGGATGGATGATTCCAAGACTTGTGTTAAAGAGGGAAAATGCATTCCTTACCAAAATGTAATACCTGTAAGAATGGGAGAACTCGTGAAATGATGTCTCTAGTAGGAAGGGCTACCTGCAAATGTGCTTCAGGATTCACAAGAGGGTAATGTATCTGGATTTAACTTCTCCAGCATCTGTCTGTCTGGATACACTGGCCAGAAATGTGAGGTAGATGTGAATGAATGTCCAGCTTCCATTTGCACATGGATGAAGGTCCAGGCTGAGACTAGCTGAGACTAGCTCTTTAGGCCTTCCAGGACTGCATAGTCATTCTGGGCCAAAAGCCAATACCAATCTAAATTGTAACTTTTATCCCCATCGAGAATTGGAAATCAATTAACGTCAAATAAAGTGAACAGTGAGACATGGGTCCTCCAACTGGCTTGGTCATGCTAGTGTAACTGAGCAAAGTAGTACCATGTTAAAAAACAAACAAGCAAACATGTGAATAAGGGTCATGTGAATAAGGTCTATGACCATACGAATTGTTTAGAGTTGGGCTGGCAATGTCCACACACTGCTTAGGGTCTGGCTATGTTGTAAAGACACCATCAAGTTCTAGCCAAATTCTTTTTAACCAGCCACCCCACCTTTCTATAAACTATTTATAAAGATGCATAAATATATCCTCTTTAATCTAAATCAGAGGATTATAAATTTAAGTTTTATCAGAAATATTTTTACAGGCTGTAACCACAAATTACATATGTATATACTAGGATTTTATTTTATTTTATATATTTTATATTTATTTTATTTTAGACTTCCATCCACATTTGTTATGGGATTTAAAGCAAATATGCCATATTATGCAAATGTTTTGTATTTTACCTTTGTTACTGGTCTATGCTTTTATAAATAAATAATTAAAAAAAAAAAAGGAAGAAAAAAGGGAAAGAAAAAAGGAGAGAGTTTTTTTAGAAGAAAATTCCAACACTCCACTTTTTTCTCCTATCACATCCTTTCAGTCATGTTATTTACTTGATTTAAACCTATTAAGAGCAAGACCATTCATAGACATAGCTCCAAGTGCAGGCTAATTTTCTATCCTGCACTAAAGCCTTTCTACAAAGAATTTACAATAAATCTGACTCACAACCATCTACTGCTCTGAGGTACCTGAGCCAGATGAAGGTTCATTCCATTAGGAATGTGGGGAGACTACTTCCAAAAGACAAATCTTGGCACTAGTTCATGCAACACAACTATCTTGTAATAATAGTAACACAGATAATAATGGACAGATTTTGTACACCTCTCCCACAGAGCTAATTCAAAGATTTACCATGAGAGGCAATGAGAACATTTAACAAATCACAGCAGGCAGGAGAATCCATATACCCATCCCACCCAAGTGCAATGCCTTAACTGCAGACTCATTACAAACTGGTAGAAATCAGACCATACACAGGGTCCCACAGGGATGGCTCAAGTGCTCCTGCCAAAATTCCCATGGGAGCATGGCCATTGCCATTCAACTTCCCATCACTGCTCTTTTGCTGGGGTAGGAATTCTCAATGGACATCTGGACCCACAAGCTGTGAACTGGTACTCATTGGGTAAGAAATGTAAAACAAGAGAGGTGATTGGTTCTTCTTGTCCAGTTCTGAACTCCTGTAACAGAAGGAGCATATCAGCATATCTTCAGAGGACTCTGCAGAGCAGTGTCAATTTTTAATGCTGACCTAGAGTTATGAAGCTGAAAAGATCCAGAATAAACTCTTGAGCACTTTCCACACTTTGTGACAAAAGAAATGCAAATGAAAAGTTTGAACAGTTCTCCTTTTTTTTTTTTTCAATTTTAATATTGGTTAATATGGAAGTATTTTGGTTTCATTCCATGACTGCTACTTTTGTAACCTCAGTTAAACCTCTGTTACCAGGGTCACCCAGAAGCAAGTGAGGGGAGAAAATGGTACAAAGTCTGTGGCTGCTATGCCTCAGCTAATGTAATCAAATACTTCAGCAATCAATACTCATCTGCCTTGCCAGGGTCACGGACACCGCAAAGTTATACCAGGGCAATTCTCTGTGCTGCGTCTCCAAATAACAGTACTTTTCTCAAGATATGAGACCAAAACAAGGTAAGATGAAAGACCGTAGAAGCAATTAAAAAAACACTGTGCAGACCCAGGTTGGTATGAAGGAGGCAGCCTACGCCATGGGTTGTGTGAGTCTTTCGCATTACCTATCTACTACACAGAAGGAGATATGGGCAGAAAGGAGGCAGAGACCCTGCCTCCCAGGTGAGAATCCTAACCATTAGGCTAGCTCGGGCATTCACTGCTTTTCCCAGTGGTAGCTTTTCTCTGAAAAACTGAACAAATTGAGTAGAATGATTTGCATGTTTCCCAACCTGTACTCTTTTAATTAAAGTCCTCTCTTAGTTATGATTTAGAAACTATTCAGTTTTGACATGGGATTGAAGTGCCGGAGGTAGATGAGGGAATCAAATCCACATGCTGAGGGCAGTCTCTAACCATGGTGAGTAAAAGTGAGGGTACCTCCTGAGGGAGGCACAAGCACTCAGTAGATTAGGCACACCAAGGGGTTTAAGGGCACAAGCCTTTGTTGGACCCAGATGAGCTTTGCAAAGGGCTTGGTAGGTGCCTTTGCACGGCAGTCCTGGGATAAGAAGCAAGACACGGGCAGCTGAGTGGGAGCAGGTGGTGTATAACTCGGCAGAGAGGTACTTTGGCTGAAGAGGTGGAAGTGAGACAAAGAAAATGCTTTACAGTTTTTCTGCTGAAAGAAATCTTTCCTCATGCTGGAGTTCCTGGAAGTGACACGATGACCTTACTAAAGTAACAAGGCACTTTATCAGAAAAAGACAGTTTCACATTTCTGAAACCATGCTGGCCATCACTGCTATTCACCAGCTGGGAGTTGTCTGCAGAGAAACTACACCTGATAACCCTTTGCTGGATGCTAAAGGTCATGTAAAACTAGCTTGGTCAGTCAACTGTCTCTGGCAGGCTGAACCAGCTCCTTTCCAGGAGCATGGGCATGAAGCAGCAGCAGCAGCCACACTCAGAGGTATTAGGGGCAGGCCTGCAATGTGGAAGATGCAGCACAGAGGGGTAGTTTTGGTAGTTTTGGCTCTCGGTAGCTGGGACCTGGCTCTTGGGAGCTGCAGCACCCTGGTGATTTTCTCAAGGTTCAGGTTCAGCCTGGAACTGCCTGACAGGATGGATCTAAGGCCATCTTAGCCAAATTTTAAATGGAAAAAGCTGCTACCGTATTGTGTGTGGACCCAATCTCTGAGACCTGCTTTGAGGAACTCCCCAGTGACAGAAGGGGAGGAGGTCCTCATGGTATATGGGTCCTGATGGGCTGAGGGTCAAAGCTGTATGCAAGGTGCTCTTTTCAATTAAAAACATAAAAAAAAATCACTCCTAGGCTCAAATAAAAGAGGAACAGTAGGTGCCTATTAACAGTGCTGCTTCTAGGTTCAGCCAGCCAGTCCCCAACATAACAAGTGTTTTCAATGACTGCAGTTTTGAGCTAAGATTTTACAAATCATAGATGAAGTTCTTAAACTGTTCTTTGATCTTAATGTAGAAGTAACATGATAAGCTAGTCTTTGTGTTGCAAGACCTTTCAAGCAATTTTCCAAAGATAAAAAGAAGAGGAAGCACAAAGAGGAGAAATCATGGGATAATTTTGTCTGAAAGCATGAAATATGCTTTCCTGATAATTACAGCTCAGTTGTCAGTAGCATGCTTTAGAAGATACTGTCCATGGTCTTGGTGTAATCAGATAGCTTAAGCAGGATAAATAGGCATCCACTGTTTATGATCTGCACAGAGTGCTGAAGTAGGGTAATCGGCAGGCTGAACATAGCACCAAGATCTGCCCTCATTCACACCACAATAACCACAATTATGTCAACACATTTAAACAGCTCGCAGAGGGGGCTTGAGCATAATTATGGCTATGGTCTGTCCCTCTTTAGCCAGCTGTATAAAGAGGTTTGGTGGTAAAAGCAGTCATTGGCTCACAGTAACCTCAGAATTAAACAATAAAGAGGTTACATATTATTAAATGGACTACTGTCAAAGTAAATACCTGTCTTGCTAACTGTTGTTGACTTTACTTTGTTTTCTGCCAAGACAGACAACTCTATGAGACACACTTAAAATCAAATGATCAAAATCAAATAATCTTCAGTGGTTCACATGTCATGAAAAGAGAGAGAGGTCACTTCAGAGCAATTATTGAAGAGCCACCAATTTTTAAAATTAAAAGTCCGTTTTACATAATTCATCAGTCTCTACTTATCTTTTAAAGATAACAGCCACTTCTGAAATTCAGACAGATGGATCCCACAGAGGTTTTGAAAGACTAAAGCACCTTAGCTGATTGAATCACTCTGGTTTTGGGAACAATTCAGTGTGAAGAACCATGTAATTATTTTTCAGAAGCATTTATGTAATAGTTGATTGGAAGGGGATTAGATGTCTCACAGGCTGCAATAACTGCAGACTCAGGACTTACAGACATCCACAAGAACATCAGTAAATCATAGGCTGGAAAAGGCCAGACCAAAAGACTGCCTATTTTAGATTTCTGTCATGATTAAATACCCCACAATGCCAACAGAAGTATATGGGATTAAGGCAAACGTCAGTGGAACTTCCTCAGGATCCGTACAAGGCACCCCATCAGCTTGTCCTAAGAGGTGTTCAACTTACTGGCCCTTTTCAAGAAAACAAGTGTTTTTTCTGTGAGGTTCTTGTGGGTTTTAAGAGTCCTCTTTCATAACAATAGGTGCTTGTGGACACACTGCATGAAGGTAAATCAGAGCCTGCAAGAGAATCACGGATAGATATGAACATTTACTACTTCCAAAAGCTTTATCATTCAGCACCATGAGTTTGCATGACTGGTTTGAAGCATAGGGTGATAAAAATTGCCCAAAGGGTTGCATTAACAGGTAAGAGGTAATCTGGGCCTTGCTGACCTACTGAGATCTCAGCTCTGCTCTCTTTAGTGCTACCGGCTCCTTAAGCAGAGGGAGAAATGCTTCCTCTCTACTTTACATGGCATTTCAGCTTGGATGCTTTACCCAAGTAAGCAAAGCCTCAGGAAAGGTGAACAGTCAAGGAGAGGCTATCTGAAGACATGCCCTCTACATTGAACTGGTTCATCTCATGGCTATTTTATTTCCCATCTGCAAGAATTTAAACCAGGAACTAATGTTCTTACAAGGGCTAAAAGGTGATGTTAAAAATGATAGGGGAAGCCATTAACAATGCAACCAACAGTCAATTAGATGGGTTCTGTTAACTATGATTCATCAGTATGCTGTCAAATGACTTTTCCTGAAATTTGATAATATGATAAAGAATTAAAAATTCTGTAGACTCTAAAGAAATCATAGTCGGATAATCTGAGTGCTGGATAAAAAATACTGGATACAGTGGATATTCACCAGGGGAGGTTTAGGTTTAGGTTGGATATTAGGAAAAAATTCTTTACTTAAAGGGTTGTTAGGCATTACAATGGGCTGCCCAGGGAAGTGGTTGAGTCAGTATCCCTGGAGGTCTTTAAATGATATTTAAGATGTCGAGCTTAGTGATATGGTTTAGTGGAGGACTGGTTAGTGTTAGGTCAGAGGTTGGACTAGGTGATTTTGGAGGTCTCTTCTAACCTAAATGATTTTGTGATTCTGTGATGTGCTATGCCACAGAGCTATCTGCAGGTGCCTGATGTTAGGTTCGTACTACCAGAAGGTAGATGCAGGGTTGCAATTCAGAGTACCCAAGCTGACAGCTGAGGCTCCCAGTGCAGGCAGAGCAGAGTCAAGGGCTGAAGGGCAAGCTCAGTCGCACCCCAGGAGTAGTTTCTAAAGTTAAATGGTGGCACAAGTTACATGCTTATTCCTTGGCCTACACACCCAGAATGTTTTTACCATTGTTTTATAATTGGCACACAGATCAGGACTTTGTAGTAAGAGTTATACAAACAGAGAATAAAACCATTATTTCCAAGGAGGTCACAGTCTAAGGAAAATAGAAGGTGAAAAGCATCCATCTAGTGGAGGGCAAGGAAACAATAAGGCAGTATTTGCCAGTATGCCAGCTAGTGGTCTGAATAGACCAGGAGGTTGGCTAATGTTAAGTTCATCGCCAACACTGAATGCATCTTGATCTGTTGAGGTCTAGAACACAAGACAGCAGATGACGGGTAGGTGAGGAGTAAGCTATGAAGCTACTTGAAAGTGAAAAAAGAGCAGTTTATCCTTGGTGCTACAAAGAGTGCAGGAGGAGGCAGCAAGTGTGGAGGGATCACAGTATAAATGACCTTTGCAGCAAAAATATGAATCGATGTAGTAGGACAGGAGAGCAGTAGAAAATTGCAGCAGTGATGAAGGAGCTAGAAAGGAGCACCTGGATGAATGGTTTGTCCAGAGGATGGGTAGAAAAGGCTGTATCTTAACAGCAATTATGCAGAAGCCAGGAGACAGCATTTTAAGAGGAGCACCACTGACTGGCAGAGACTGGCGATGGGTGACCAAGGTCAAGGATGAGGTATTGGTTTTGAGATTTGACCTGGCTGAAGGTATTAGAAAGAAGTGTCACTTGAATGAAGCAAGTGTAAATTCAATTGAAGGGAAGCTAGAGCTGCACTTATGCAGTACTCCAGACTGAGGTTTTACATGGTGTGTTCTGCAAGACTAGAAGCAAGAGAGCAAGGAATGTGGCATGATCATGATTGAAGTAAGCTTGTATTAGGAAATGAAACAGCAAGGGAGAACAAAAGGTTTAGGGAAGGAATGAGAGACAGGGGGACTATCAGGAGATACAATAAGAGGAGAGCCCAGTAAGAGCGCCTCTTTAGTGGAAACCATGAACCTAGATTTCCAGATCAGATCTAGACAGAGCCTGTTCCAAGCAGTTACTGCTGTAAATAAAATACTGCAGACCGAATCCACATGCATGTACTTAAGCAAATATTTGTGACCACTCTGATCAAAGTTATTAGGTGATAATGTTCAGCCTTGGAAACTGGCCTTGAACAACATTTATTAAGGTGTTCCACTACTACAGCTATCACTAAAGATCAGCACACCAAACTGCACTGTCAACCAGCCTTGAACCTTTGTGCAGAGGACTACCAGTAAAAATGTCCAGAAAATAATATATCTGAGGCCTGGCAAATAAAACACATGCCAGCTATCAGCAGCACTGTGTAACCATCATTACAATCTATTGTATTGTTAAAAATATGCTGGACAACAAGAAGTAACTTGAGGGAATACTGAATTTTCATTGCTTGCTATACTTATCCATGGCCATAATTATATTTTTTAGACAGGTGTTTTTCATAAGTTGCCAGTCTTTACTTCAAGTTTGTAACTTCAGTGTAATATAGATTTGGCAATGAATATATGGTGAACATACAATTAGGCAATGAAAATATTGAGTGTCACATATATAGAGAGAGATTGAAATTTATGACATAGTCTGAAAAACAAAACATCAAATTGTGCAGCCAAAGACTATAGGAAAATAAAATTTTAAAAAGTAAAAAGTGCTATTTATTTATTTATTTATTTATTTAAAAAGTAAAGTGCTATTTTCAGAATGACCAAGAGCCAGAGTGAGTCAGGTATTCAGAGCCATTTCAAATGCCCTGTGGTATCCATGTACCTCTCTAGGCTCACTTCATAAAAGTAGGTGGATCCCATAAGTCAAGTGTCAAATCTGTCAAATTCATGGTGTCTTAGAGACCTTGAGACTTCAGGGACCTTTGGGATGGCAGCCTAATGAAGCCCTAAACCTCCACTGACCATAATGGTAGTTGGACACATTGCCCATAGGTAAATGCATAGAGGCAGATACCTACATTTAAGTGTCCTATTCTTTGAACTGAATCCCATTCTAAGAGTTCTGAGGACTGTCAAGGAAACATTGGCTTGGATTTAGGATTTGGTCATTGACTTTTAAAACAAAGCTAGATTTCTACATGAGCAATAGCTATCGATCATAAACCTGGAGACTTCTCCTCTGAATTACCCTCTGAAAGGGAATCCTGGAAATATAGTGTTCTTGGTTTAGGCATCAGATCAGGTAATTTGTGAAAAGCCAAGGGGGTTGAGGTTGCACAGATCTGGCAAAGCATTTCTGCCAACAGTTTTTGTGAAAAAAAAATCAAGGAAGTTATATATGGTTTGTTTTTTCCTGAATCACTTGTGTTGGAATAAAAAATTGTTTTCTTTCAATGCATTCTAAATGAAACCATTCTAGTTTTATTTCCCATTTAAATAACTCCATCATTTCAAGATTACTTCAAATTAAAGGTTTACAGATGAAAAGCTGTTTCATTTCATCAGTGCTGGCTGTCATGTTGTTTTGATTTCCTGAAGGTTCTGATGTATTTTTGGGTTAGATATGCAGAATGACTACCGTCCAGCTCTTTTCGAAATAACATATTTTCATAGCTTCATAGTAACTAAAACTTCTGCTTTTTCTATTTTAACCATAAAACTTAACTTTCTTATATATTGAAATGTACCTAGACTCATACAGAAAATTCTTTTGAAAACTTTTACCAGCCACTGCTTTGGAGTAAATGTTCCCCAAAATACAAGGAACTGGCCTGCTTCCAATCTCATCAACATCACTAGGAACTTTGTCTAAAGCTCCCAGAGGGAAGAAACCAACATGTAGTGCTTTTGAAAGTCTTCCTTGTAACCCTTATTATAAGGTCAGAAAGGGTCTTTGTATCTATTACCTTGAAATCACACAAGGGACATATATTGGGATGGGAACCAAGACCTGTGACTGCAGTAGGCTTCCTGTTCAAATCAGGTAGTGAGATGCACATTGCACAAACATTTTAAAATGAATGTTCAGAATGTGCAGAGCTGCATCATTTTTTTTTACCTTAAAATATAACAGGAAAAAAGAATACAAAATTCTTAATCACAAAGCAAAGTCAGTGACTGTTTTATAACACTACTTCTTGGTATTGTTTGCTGTTTATTCTGATAAGCTTCTACATATTTATGTTTGATGCTGCAGATGTTTCTTATCAATTTATTAATTTGCTTGTTTTATACTGAGCAATAGATAATCTGTATTCAGAGAAGGAAAAAAAGAGCTTGCTAGGTTCACTGGTGCAAGTCAAATCTACCTCCATCATCACTTTTCACTCCAAAATTCAGGCAGAAATTACATCAATCATAATGTTCAAGGGAGGAACTTTAAAGAAATCTGAAGACACCTGGAAAATTCTTCCTGGTAAGAACTACATTTTACCCTGAATTACAATCTTGCTAATATCATACTGAAAACTGAGTCATATTCCAAAAACTTATATAAAAATAAAGTCATGATTTTGGAGGACGAAGATTATGTTTTATGGAGAGTTGGGTGACAGAACTCTGGGATAGAGGTGAACGAGAGAACCTTTCAACCTAAACTATTCCATGATTCATCCATCCCTCCTCTTTTATCCCTCCTCTTGCTATTGCCAGCAGGGAAGGGAAAGCTTCACACAACTGATGCAGTGCTCATAGGAAGAGGTTCAAGAGAAAGAGGTTCAAGAGGTTCACACCTTTTGCTGCTGGAGATTTTCTTGGTGTTTTTCTTTTTTGACATAGCAAATGAGAACAACCCCCTGCTGACTTCTGCAGCAATCCAGACTGACAGGAAGAAAAAAAAAAAAAAAAAAAAAAAAAAAAAAAAAAAGGAAGAAGAAGAAGAAACATCAGAAAGAAGAAGTTCTCCCATAGAGCTAGGTTGCAATATCTGCAGTCTTTGGCGTGTCATGGGTTGAAAGATCAGCTTCAACAACAGCTCAAATCCCATTACTGGGATGAAACTGCCAAAGGACAAAGTGCTCAGGCCTTAGCCTAAAGGTGATAATTACCCACTTAGTCAAAAATGGTGAGGAAAGAGAAAGGCCCTTGGTATCTTTTTTTAATTGTAGGATGCAATAAACAGAAAAGAAATGGGGAAAGGGAAGTCCATACTGTTACAGTAAGAACCAGCCTCCACCACTCTCATGCTAAACAATGTCCTTTGTTGATATCACAGCATCACAGAATGTTGGAGGCTGGAAGGTACCCCTGGAGCTTATAGGCTGCAACCCCTGTTCAAGCAGGGCCACCCAGAGCAGGCTGCCCAGGCAGCTTCTGAGTATCTCCAAGGAGGAGACTCCACAACCTCTCTGGGCAACCTGTGCTTAGTCACAGCACAACACAGAAGTGCTTCCTGATGTTCAGAGGGAGCCTCCTGAGTGCCAGTTTGTGCCCATGGCCTCTTGTCCTGGCACTGGGCACCACTGAACAGAGCCTGGCTCTCTGTACCTCCCTTCAGGTATATAGATATAAGGGTGAGATCCCCTTTGAGCTTTCTCTTGACCAGGCTGAGTAGTCCCAGCCTCTCCTCATAGGAGAGGTGCTCCAGTCCCTTCATCATCTTGGTAACCCTTCATTGGGCTCTTTTGAGTATGTCTGGGTCTCTCTTGTACTCAGGGCACCAGAACCGGACACTGCACTCACCAATGCTGAGTACAGCATCCACTTCGTATGCCCATGGGCATTTGCAGACAACTTTACTATAAAGAGCCTCTGCACTCACAGTATTTTAGCTCACTGACTCAAGGACAAGGCTTACGCTTCCATTGCAAATCCTGCCTTTTACCTCTCTCTTCAGATAAAAAGGACTTTATTCTGTACAGAGGAGGGCTGAGAAACACTCAGACATCAATGCCTCCAGAATAGCAATAGAGAAGCAACACAAAAGAGATACAAAGTGTTTCATTTGAAAAACATAGGTTAGCTACAGCAAAAAAGGAACAGCAAACAGTGAGGAAATCAAAATGTATTAATGACATTCGCATCAAAAATGACAATTTTGCAATACTGAGTTGAGGACAAGTTGCTTCCCTTTCTTCCACCTCAATAAATGTCTTTCAAATGACTTCTTACATATGCACAAAAAATTGGGTCTCAGAAAAAAGGTGAATCCTGGGGATACAAGTTATTGTGATCTCTCCTAAAGAAAGTAAATTTTAGGCAGAAAATAAATTGCTACATGATCAGTCTAGTTAGCCACCCAAGCAAAGCATTACTCAGGCTGGTATTCATTACTCAAATAGACTCATTAGCTGCAAAATAGATGAGGTGCAACATAATAGATGAGACCCTGAGAGCACAGAATGAAAATGTGTTATCATAAGATTCCCTCAGTTGCAGTGACAGGTGCTGAAGTAGGCAAAAACACGAGGAAGAAGTTTGACATGTCTGAAAGGGCAGCTACTCAGCACGGGAAGTGCAGACTGCAAGCTCAGTGCTGTGATAGCCGGAATAAGAAGGTAGTGTCTTTTATTGCCACATCTGCTGAAGCTTTTCTAGCAGAAATATCCGATATGGATCACAATTTGTTCCTCAGAACAACAGCATAAAAAGGAAAGAGAAATCTTCCCCTATTGATTTGTTGTACTTGACTGGCACAGTTTCCCTATGCTCAGCGTAAGGGCAAAGCAGGAAGGAAAGCTGGGCTCTGCACTGATGTTAGCATCTGCTTTGCTAATGCTCATCTACCACATTCAATCCTGGTCTTCAAATATCCAACATATTCTTACGCTTCTTGAAGGTGTAACACTTTGGTCTTGTAAAGAATTGCAAGCTACTTGCAGATTATTAATATTATTATTATATTCTTTTACCAATGGAATTAAGACAAAATACTTACCATTTCCTGAATAAAATACAATGTGGTTGGTTCTTAATCGGATTTTTTACACTAGCAGTTTTGGCATCTCCTGCTTGGTTTTGTCTGCAAAATCCTAATCCAAATAACTTTTTCCTATCTGATAGTATAATTAGTGTTTTATTATTATTATTAGTTTGTTTGGTATTTTCATTCTGCTTTACAGGCGTTAAAATGTCCCTATAACCACAGACAATCTCGCTATAATAACAATGCTACTGCTACTACACAAAAATTTAAATTCTTCTGAACATATTACAAAAATTACTTATTATGGACTATCACATTTTTACTGTATGGAAGAGCCTAATTTGTCCATTGAAGCACCTAAGCCCATCAGCAAAATGTAGTCTTCTCTATAATAAAGATGTATTACTATTGTAGCAACATCCAACAAACAATTCCCATGCTTGTACAGAGCCAGCAGCACTATCTGAGCTTGCATTTGGTACTATTCTAAGAAAGTTCATAAAATCAAGTGCGTGTTTGTTGGTGGCCTTGGCAATGAGCGAAGGCTGTTTGGAAATCACTAACTCCAGGTCACCTCTACCTTCTCTGCTTGCGCAGTAGATTGGGTAATAAAGCCCATACAGACAACTAAGGCAAACAGACCTTGCCAGGTTGGCATGTTCTGACTTCTATGGGTTCAGCTAAACCGCCACTTCAAAGGAGAAAGACAGAGAAAACAAGTATTTACCTGCCTCTACACGAAAGCTAGAGACTGTATATGTCAATGCATTAACCTGGAGATCTGTGAACAACACAATTCTATTGCAATGCCAATCAATTATGTTCAGACACTAGGAGGCAGAATTGAAGAAATCAGTAACGTTTTCACTAAACTGGTTTATTATTGTTTCAAAGTTTTACTGCAGCAGGGACAGAAGATTGTAACTAGAACCAGGCAGCTGCTATTTTTAGGAACTGCAGACACACAGAGAGACACAGTGCCAGTCTCGAAAAGCTTAGGATCTAAGCATTAAACCTCATTAATTATTCTCACCTGCTTACAGGCAGTCTAACAGTCTTCTAGTGAATTGCTTAGGAGCACAGAGATTCATATAGGCAGTATGCATTGCAGGCTCAAGCTGCTGATGTGGACCTTAAAGGGATTTTCTGTCTATGGATAATATTTAGCTGAGTAAACGAGAAGTGAAAAGCACTGCATGGGAGAGGTCAGTGCAGGCTAGAGGAGAAATGTGGACAATCAAAGTTCTTCCGAAGTCCTTTCAAGATTCTAGTTTTCTCACATTTACTTGCTGCCAAAGTGACCTGCTCTACACCTTTGTCATACGTGCATCCTAAACTTTAATTCTTAATTTGGACCATAAGATCCTACAAAGCACAAAAAAACACTGAGAGAGCTGTCCTACAAAGGCTGAGATATGTAACATCGAGAATACAAGAAGCATTACCTAAGAAGCACTCATATATTATTAAGAGTCATTCAGTGGTCAAACAGGAAGAAATTCTTCATGCAGAGGGTGGTGAGGCACTGGCACAGGCTGCCCCGAGAAGCTGTGGATGCCCCATCCCTGGAGGTGTTCAAGGCCAGGCTAGATGGGGCTTTGGGCAACCTGGTCTGGTGGGAGGTGTCCCTGCCCATGGCAGGGGGTTGGAACGAGGGGATCTTTAAGGTCACTTCCAACCCAAGCCATTTGCTGATTTTATGAAAGAGCATGAATAGTGAGATTTAAACATGAAACATTGAGACCACACAGAATGGAGAGAGTAACACTGTTATCAGACAATTCAAAATTGCTTAATACACACAGGCTAAGTGGTAACTTAATTTATCTTGAGGTCTTGTGCCGAAGAAACTGGATGAAGTAAGGTATTGAATGGGAAGCTTTCCAGTCTACCTGTGTAACAGAACCCTGCAAACCACTACAATTTTCTGCAAGAAGCGGCGCACTGCAGACACAGTTCTGCTGAACAGGAACAACCAGCACAGACAACCAGTAGATAGTCGGGAATGAGGGACAGCGGGTGTCAGAAGCTCAGCAACCTGGAGTACTGGCCGTGATCCAGCAAACCATCTCTTGCAGCACAGCCAGCTAGGAGGTGTTACAGGACCTCGCTAAATAAGCATCATCACGCCTACATTTGCTGAAGGAAATTGTTGGTGTTTGAGTCTTTTAGGCTCAAACTGCCTCCAGGTTTGTCAGAGTAATACACCCATCTGCCCCCACTCCTCTGTCTTCTTTGGGTTAGTTTATTTAAGTAATTTCCTTAGAGAAATGGAAGTGTGGATTACACTTCTGTGTGATCCCAGACAGAAACCTGGTGGCTCAATTACACTAAGTTTTCTAAAAGAATCCTTTGAAAACAAACCCTTCTGTCAGCAAGTAAAAATGACCTTGCTACCATCAACACCTCAGAATCAACACATTGCAAAGAATATCTTTCATTTATGATTTTCCCTTGTCCATGTGACAGGTATGGTTAATGGGTTAATGGACAATGGGCAAGATAGAAATGTTCAGAGAATCTCCCTTGGCCATATCCCTAACACTAGGGCACAGTTCTTCCTCTGTGGTTATGACTGATGCCAGCCCTATCGGTTAAGTCTAGGTGAAACCTTAAATGTTTCCAGGCCTTCGAGTTTTACTTTTTATTTTGCAACGGTGGGTTATTAGACTCTGCATTAAAACCATTTTGCAATACATTAAGGTCAGGAAGAGTTAGCTCTCCTTGCAAGTCACTTGCACAAAGCTTTATTTTTACCATTTTTTACAAAGTGTAGAGGGAAAAGCATCCTTAAAACAACAACAAAAAAGTTGAAATGGCCAGTGAGGTGCATGCTGTACTATGCAAAGACCTTCCCTTTTATGTTTGAAAAGACAAACTTTAAATATGCCTGTACCACTCAGTAGTACATCTGAGCTTTCCTAGTAGTGGTTTTAAGGTAGGACTCAGGTTCAGATTTTTCCTCTGAGCAGATCTATTTAAGGTCTAATTGTCTGATCTCTCTGGATGAAGCATTTACTCCTTTCACATGGACCAAATCCTGGCTTATACTATCCTGAGTGGTGACCGCAGTTACCAAGCTGAGTCCAACACCTGTAGCTGTTTCCAGGAAAAAGTGCTCTGGAAGATTACTTAGAAAACCAAAAGAATTATTGGATTGTAAGAGTAGGAACAAGTCATTTAGTAAAAAACATTGTAACATAACCATCTGCCTATATCCACCTATGTTCAATCTTCTGCTTTCAACAATTCATTTTATGCTACAGGATTTGGGGACTGCCATGGGAAATAGCACTGCTTTAATAAAAATATGCAGAAATATAATTTTACAGTTACAGGAGCTGAAACCATACATATGACGTCCAAAACAAGGGAATTAATATGAAAAAAGTGACAGATGTGGAACAAGTATTCACAAGGATTGATGGACTCATTTATGGACAAAAAGTGGCAGCAAAGTTCTGTATTCAGAGACAGGGTTGTCTCAGCGGAAAACTTGATTTTAACAAGGACCAGCTTGTTAAGAAGAATCCAAATGCAAGTACAAATAAATCCCTTATCTAAGTTCTTCCCAATCATCTGCAAGCTTGCCCATAAAACTACCACTTACATCTTCACATTCAGGCAGAAATCTTTATTTGTAAAATCTGATCTGAAATGGATTAACTAAATAAGCACAAAAGACTGTAAGGACATTTATGTTCTGAACCTCTGATTAATAATTATTTAATAGAACTTGATTAGGAACAGTTGCAAAATAAACACCTGTGAATTAAGTTTGCTGAAATGGCACATATGCACAATGCAAACCATGAAGTTCTATGACTTTTACAGGGTCCAAAACCCTGCAGACAACTAATAACATGAAATAAATCAAGTTTAATCTGAAAGTCAGAAAGCTTACTTTGTCCTCAAAGTGTAGTTATTTGGTAACTTTTTGGGGTAGAGCAAGTAATCAGTATCAGTTCTGGTTTGTTATTTTACTAGAAAAGACAATTAAAATAATTTCTATATCAGCAACTAGTAAGACTCAAAAATCCATTAAATAAATGGAATACATTGAGATAAATACCATCTTTACAGTCCTGCATCAAGTAGTTCCTTCTACTCAAGCTTCAACAAAAAACATGGTACAGGAAAATGACTCCTGGGTATTCCCACTCGGGAGTACTCACTCATTAGTATTCAAACAGTCTAAGATCTCACCAATAAATTAATTTAGACTGAGATGGATTTATAAACGTTAAATAGCATCTCTTCCAGAATAATTCCCCAATGGGAAGTTTTCATTCCACCCTTATGAGTGAATCACTCTGTTTACCTTAATGCAGTTTGGACTGAGAATCATCTCTTACCTGCAGCGAAAAGAGCCCAAATACGTGGATTATAGATCCCACATTTGACTGAAGAACACATCTCCCAGCAAACAGAGAAGGACGAAATACCCACCCCACTTTGCAGTTTGAGATGAAAAAGCTTTTCAAACATAGTTTATTTGTTTAGCATCCAGATGTGCTGCCACAGAGCCATGGACAGAACATTAGACAGAATACTACTGGAGGAGGAGAGGTGCACCTAAGAAGGTGACTTCTGGGCTGTAACCTGAGTTCTGCTAGTCATCAGTTTAAAGTTCAGCGGGCATTTTTGGAATGTCTGTAATGAAAATACTGAAGATGCACAGTGAGGTACTCAACATTTCCAGCCTCTAAATATGAAATGTACATCACAGTTTATTAACTGCAAGTATGATCAAACAAAGGCCAATTCAATTGCTCTCCAAATACTAAGCCATTTCTTTTTACCTTGTGTAAGAAGCAAAACCCATATAAATTTTTTAATTAAAACAGATCAGACAAAGGCCAAGGAAATTGTTCTCCAAATACTAAGTTATTTCATTTTACCTTGTCACAGTCGCAAAACCCATATAAAATGTAATTAAAGCAAATCTTAGAGAAAGTCAGCATCACAATAAGAATTAAACAAAAACCAGAAGATACAGAAGTTGATTTTCAAGGTTGCTTCATTCCAATAGCTCATATACTGAAAAAGGTGTTTTAACTTCACTTTAAAAATACCTGAATTGAGCTTCCAGCTTTGTACAAGCTACAAAGTCAACTCTGTAAACCTCAAAGGAGTGTAAATAGATCTGCATTCTTCTCCTGCTGTTGTCCAACTCATTTTCAGTCAATGCTTTTCAGGCTTAGGGCTTTTTAGGCTATTATTGTCTTGCATAATTAGATCCAGATTTGTACCTTGACATTTAGCTGCATTAAGGATGCAGTTTGATCTGATTCATAGAATCATTAAGGTTGGAAAGACCTCCAAGATCATCTGGTCCAACCATCCCCCTACCACCAATAGCACTCACAAACCACATCCCTAAGCACCACGTCCAACCTTTCCTTGAACACCCTCAGGGGCAGTGATGCCACCACCTCCCTGGGCAACCCGTCCCAATGCCTGACTGCTCTTTTTGAGCAGAAATGTCTCCTCATTTCCACCCTGACCCTCCCTCGGCACAACTTGAGGCCATTCCCTCTAGTCCTATCACTAGTTACCTGTGAGAAGAGGCTGCCCCCCAGCTCCCCACACCTTCCTTTCAGGTACCTGTAGAGAGCAATAAATGTCTTCCCTGAGCCTTTTCTTCCCCAGACTAAACCACCCCAGTTCCCTCAGACGCTCCTCACAGGACTTGTGCTCCAGGCCCTCCGCCAGCTTTGTAGCTCTTCTCTGGACAGGCCTCAGGGCCTCAATGTCCTTCTTGCAGTGAGGGGCCATTGCTACAGTTCATAAAGTGTTCACCCTGGCTACTGCCTACTGATGTTTATCATTGCATTAATCTTTGAGTTTTTGAAATTTATTTACAAATCATTGATGATCAGCTAAATGGTACCAAGTCCTAGTTTTAATCTCTCCAGGAACCCATTCCAACTATACACATCCCACAGAAACACCATAAGCTTACTGCTTTTGGCATGACACTAATTCAGTACTTATTATTGGCAGACTCTTGCTGCTCACCGTCTCATCTGCCTGTACAACACCACATGCCTAGGCCAAGGCCTGACAGGCTTAAACAGCATGAGCAAAGGGAAGGAGCATCTCAGTCTATTCTCCCTGCAGAGCAAGGCAATTAAAAGATCATGGGAGCTTTAGTTTAGCGCAACCAACTAAGCAGGGAGCTAGTAACAGCACCTCTGAGTGCTCACAAGCTCTTCCCTGGTTCATTTAGTATTGAAGAGATTTGCAGCACAATATAGTTGTTAGTATATGCTAATTGGACAAGTGCATCTAGTAGTCAGATTAAGGCAGAGTGTTTACAAACTCCTCAAAATGCTGCTGAAAAAATCCAAACCAACAAGCCAGATTGTGTTTACTCAGAATAAATGATTATACAAATGGGAGTGGTGTCCAAAAAAAGCACAAGTATTCAGGTCCAGAGAGATTTTAAAGAGAAAACATTTACTTTCGGATTATTTGGGTCTTCTGTGATAAACGATTTCTGTGAAAGACAAGCAGAGTTCAAGCCCGAACCTTTCACAAGCTGCTTAGAAGAATAAGTGATAGCATTATCACCTGTATTTCATGGAAGCTAAAAGGAATTTCCAAGAAGCTCAGTAACCTTGTTCTGAGAAAGATCATCTACCACGTTCCTTCTCCACGTTTCAGACTCCCTTCTTCCTTGTAGTCAGTCTTAGCTACATGTTCACATAGGTCTTTCACTCTGAGAGCTCTTTTGTGTCAAAAATGCCAAGCTGTTAGCTTCAAGAGTGAGAATTTAACATTAGCAAAAGGCAGGGCATACAGTTATGAAAGTATGCAAAAGATTCTAGAGGTTTTAAAGTACTTCACAAAGCAGTGAAATATTTAAACACAAGCACCACTACACATCCCTAGTGCCTGACAAAATAATCTCAGCTACGGGGACCCTCAGTTACCTTCAGCAGCTACTGATCTTTAAAATGCACCAGCTACTTGAAACAAACATCATATCACGAAGCTGTGTTTCTTGGCATAAGAGGAATAAGAGAACATTTAGTTAACCAATATCCTTCATGCATCAGTGTTTAATTAATTTCAGTTTTTGGAAGTAATAAGCAATATAACTGGACCTATATTCTGAATTATGCCCAGATCACACATTGCCCAAGATTGATTTCACAACATTGACTTTGACCTCACACTTATATAGAGAATATGAGTATATAAAATATATGTATAGGATGTGTCCATTCCTTTCTGCTTAGTTCTAAATATTTTTATTCTGGCACACAACAAAATCACTTCATCACAACATAAATTAGGAAGAAAAAAATCGTCTATGGTCTTTTTAGCTTAAAACTTTAATTACTTGCACATTAAATGATTTATGATTAAATCATGCAGATATTCAGATTACAAAACAAATGACTTCAAATACAATAGCACATTTAAAATTTACTCAAACATCGATTTTGAGGTAAAAAAAATAAGATTAATCAAATATACTGACCAATGATAAGCTAAGCATAAATAAGTGTTGACGTTTTCAAGATAAAATAATCAGTGAAAACAGTATTTTTATTACAGATATTGGCACAAAGTATACAGCCCATTTACCCTCCTTCAGAGTGCGATCCACTCATCTGATATAAAGCCACAAATATTATAAATCCATATTATAAATCCACAAAATATTAAAGCACATCAGCCAGTCTGCTCACAAAGTAAGATTTCTACTTGCGTACTGCTGTGTAGGGCCAAGTTAATTGAAAAAATATATGATTTCCAAGATTAAGGGGTTTAATTATACAGCCTCCAAATCAGTATAATGGAAATTGCAAGAGCAAATCCCCACTGAGTATTACAAAAAGCCTTTGGCCAAAACTCCAAATAAAGACCTGACATTCAGGTCAAAAATACATAACCAGTTAATATGCCTACTTCTGTGCACGCACGTGACTGCATAAACAAGTTCTGTGTCTGTGCACCTTGGTGTTTTTGTTTGGCTTTTTTTAAGCAATGGTTCATGTGAAGAATCATGTTAATTGCACAGGGTTCAACTGCATATTCAAGCTCAAGGTGACCACAGGTCTACCTACTCCCATGAACTCTAAATCACAGCCTTTCTTCAGATGACAGTGGTCTCTCCTGTTTCTCTAACTTCAAGAAGAAAGAAATGCATAATAATTTTCACCACAAGTAGAACTATAATACAAATAAGAACAGTCTATTATACAGTCTGCAAAAGCTGAGCTTTGCATCTCCTGATACTGATTCACATCAGCAATTATATAGGGATATTTACATAGAAACAAGAATATAAATAATTATACTACACCATGAAACACTACAAACAGAATATACAAAAATTATAATAGGTCATTAATTATCTGTCAAACTATTAAACAGAACACTTTAATATTAATACAGTTTGGAAGGTAAACATAACCTGCAGGCTAGGTTTTCAAATGGCTGTTTGTCAATGCAGCATAAAACATTTCCATAGTGCAAATCTTACCAACTGTATGAAAGTCACAGCCCCCTTGAGAAAAATGCTTCTCTCCCCCGACAAAAAAAAACAACAACACTGAATAGTGAAAGTGATAGCTCACATTTAGTGCATGACATGGTTTCAAACACACAAACACAGGGAAGCTTAATTTTAACAATGAAAAAGGGTTGAACAATGTTGAGAAAGTAAAATAAAAAAGTTAATATATGCTACAGCTGGAAGACATGAAACCCAAAAATCTGAACTGTGGAAGTGGGGGAATAAAGACACTTCATTTTATTTTTTTTTTCCATATGTTGGAAACATTGTGTGACAATACAGCACATGCCCTGTATTTTACCAACAGCTGTAAGATTACTTTAATTGCTGAAGAATCACAGTGTTGAGTATATCTGCTTCTTGTAGTGTCAGGCTTTCATCTGTTAGCTCTTTATTTGGAAAGGTAGTCACGAGAACAAAATCAGTTGTTGCAAATGCTGGACGGGACTGGATAATGAAATCTCGAATATCCTTAATCCTGTAGAAATGATATGGACATGAAAACTGTGTATGGTTCTATTTCAACATAAACCACCCAATATATCCTATTGATTTTACATTTCCATTTGATCCAGATGGCCAATAGTTGTAGCCTATATATTTTTTTGTTTCTTTCATACAAAACGTGAAGCATTAAAATCAATGTTGCTTGTTTTTTTTCCAAATAACAGAAAAAGTTTTAACATAGGAATATATTATAAACTGATATTTATGTTATAAACTGATATTTAATATAGAACATCAAGCAATGTCAATACCAGCTGTCAAAAAATCCTTATACGTATCCCAAAATCCTTAGCATATACCAAAAGTGCTAAAGTATTATTGAAAAGAGAAATCTTACAATATAAAGTGATAAGAAAGCAGAGGGGAATTATTAATGTGCTTAGATTGTAAATAGGTTTCCCCTGCTTTCACTTAGCATTCAAGTAGTGAACAATAGTTCATAAAACCACCAGTCACAGTATAACAAAAATAACAGCTTTATAAGACATAGATGAAAAGTAGGATTTTAGAGATAAAAAACAAACTTGAGAGGTTTCTCTCAACACAGTAAACTGAGTCAAATCTTTGAAGATCTATTGAACTAATATGCAGATAGATTTACTGCAACCAAATAAACAGGGACTTCAGTTTTCTGTCTTCAAGGTTTATGAGCCAAGCAGTGCTCTTTAGTACCTGATTTTAATCACGCATCTGCAAGGATAACTAAGAAGATCTACACCCATGAGAAAGACAGCAATGATTAAATAAAAATTTAAATAAAAATAAATTCTGTCAACCCACCCATGATTACAGACCTCACTGGGAATCTACCACCTCTACTCTTTCATGTACACAAAAGAAAACATCATGGCTAGAGGGCTCCTAGGAGCCACACTGTCTATCCAAGTCATTTCTTGCTGGGAAGGAAGGGTCTGGGCCTGTACTACCAGGTCTACTACTGCTGAAAGATTATTGCTGCATCATCTTCCTTATTGGCATCTCAGCTAAAATTGTCTTACTGTGGTCTGTGTATTTTGTCAGGTGAAGAAGTTTGCACATTACTTCTGCCCTTATCCTGAGCCAGAAGTGGAAAAAGAAAGCAGGGCAACTTTCAAAGCCATAAACAGTGTCAGCATGGAACTGGGTCCACACTAAGAGCACACTAAGGGACTCAAGCTCAGTTTCAGCTGTGTCCTAACATGATGGTGCAGACTTTGGAGTGGGGCTGACTTGAACCTTGCTTGCTGTGAAGTGCGAGTGGAATGACTGCCCAAATCTCTGCCCTCTGCCCAAAGTTCTCTCAGCCATGCAGAACAGCAAGTGCAAAACAGCGCTTTGCAGAACCTTGCACTAACACAACCTCTTGGGTAAATAACTGGGGTTGGCCAACACCATTTGCAATGCCCCAACAATGTCAACAAAACTGATGGCAAGCTATAATTAACAGACTACTAAGTTGATTGCAGCAGGTGGTCACCTAACAAGTAAGGAGGAGAAAAAGGCAGAGGCATTTAATGCCTTTTTTGCCTCAGTATTTAATAGTAACAACAGCTTTTGAGCTGTATGGACTTGAGTTGAAGGACCATGGCTTTCCATCTGTGGTCACCAGAATTGCAAGGAAATAGCTGAATCAGATCAATGTTTCTAAGTTCATGGGGCCATATGGGATTCACCCCCACAGTGCTGAAGGAATTAGCGAATGTTACGGCTGGTCTCCTCTCAACAATTTACCAAAGGTCGTGGGAGTCAGGGGAAGTTCCTGCTGACTGGAAACTAACCAATGTTATACACAACTACTAAAAACAAGAAAATGAGAGAAGACAAAGGAAACTACAGACCTGTTACTCTAACCTCAGTCCTGGAAAAGTTATGGAGATTGACCTGGGGGATACTGAAAAGCACTCAAAGAATGAAGTAACTATCAGGCATAGGAATAGGGGTTCCTCTCTACATCTACCTCAAAGGAGGTTTCAGCAGAGTGGGGTTCAGTCTCTCCTCTCAAGCAAGAAGTGATAGGAAAAGAAGAAATGGCCTCAAGTTGTGCTAAGGGATCTTTAGGTTGAATATTAGGAGAAATTTATTCGCTGAGAGGGTTGTGAGGCATTGGAACTGTCTTCCCAGGGAAGTACTTCAGTCATCATCCCTGGAGGTATTTAAAAGGTTGATGTGGTGCTCAGGGACATGGTTAAGTGGTAGACTCGGCAGTGCTAGGTTAATGGTTGGGCCTGATGTCCTTGGAGGTCTTTTCCAACCTCAACAGTTCTATGATTCCACAATCAAGGGAAAGTTCTGCCTTCATAATTTGATCTCCTTCTACGATAAGTTCACCCACTTGGTGGATGAAGAGAAGTCAGCAGATGTATTTTGTATTTCACTAAAGCTTTTGATACTGTCCCTCACAGAATGCTTCTAGACATATTGTCCAGCTGTGAGATAAACGGATTCACACTATGCTGGATGATGTACTGGCTTGACAGCAGAGCTCAAAGGGTTGTAAGCAAGTGGGGCTCCATCTGGCTGGCGGAAGATCACCAGTGGCGTTCCCCACGTCTCAATACTAGGGCCAGTTCTGTTCACTTTTATCAATGATCTGGATGTAGGAGAGAAGTGCATCCTCAGCAAGTTTGCCAATGAGACTAAACCGTGAAGTGCTGCTGACTCCCTGGAGAGAGGATAGGCCTTGCAGAAGGATCTAGGTAGATTAGAGCAGTGGGTGATCAACAACAGCCTGAAGCTCAACAAAGGGAAATGCCGGGTTCTGCACCTGGGATGGAGCAATGCCAGAAACAGCTACAGGCATGGAGACAAGAGGCTGGAGAGCAGCTCAGCACAAAGGGACCTGGGGGTGCTGGTCAACAGCAGGCTCAACACAAGCCAGCAGTGTGCCCTGGCAGCCAAGAGGGCAAACTGCATTTTGGGGTGCATTAAACACAGCACAACCAGCCAGTCAAAAGAGGTGATTCTTGCACTACATTTAGTGTTACTGCAACCTCACCTTGAATATTGTGTGCAGATCCGGTCTCCATAATAAAAAAAAGGATGTTAAGGTTCTTAAAAGCAACTAGAGGAGGGCAACAAAGCTGGTAAAAGAGTTGGAAAGCATGTCCTACGAGGAGAGGATGGGGACACTTGGTTTGTCTAGTCTGGAGAAAAGGAGGCCAAGAGGCGATCTCATTGCTTTCTACACCTTCCTGAGGAGAGTGGAGAGGGAGGTGCTGGTCTCTTCTCCTTGGTAACCCATGACAGGATGCACAGGAATGGCACAAAAGCTGTGCCAGGGGAGATTCAGACAGGATATCAGGAAAAAGTTCTTTACCATGAGAGTGGTCAAACAGTGGAACAGGCTTCCTAGAAGGTGGGTTATGCTCTGTGCCTGTCTGTACTCAAGAGATGTTTGAGTAATATCCTCACTTTGGGGTTGCCCTGGGAGCAGTACAGGAATCTCATACCTAAACAGACAGCAATTATGATTGGCACTGTCTCTTCCCTGTCACTAGTCAGGAAAGTTTGTGGCTTTGCACTTACTGAATATCTTGTGTTTTCAATTACCGCTTTGCTCTGATAGTCAATTTATCAGTGCATCTCTGACTACGAAAATGACACAGCTGTGACATTTCAGTGGAACTGTATTTTCCCTTTTTGATGCCTTGTTGGCATTCATTTAATGACAAACTTATCAAAATAGTTATGGTTACCTGCATCGATGCAAAATCAATTTACCTGTGCGTTTGATTAAATCTTTGTATTAATCGGCTACCATCTGCTAATCTAATTTGAATTTTAGTTGCTGGCATGGAATCATCAATCAGAACAGGTGCATTAAGAATAGATTTCTCCTCCTCCTCTGGGGAAGAAGGTGTGCTGACTATTTCAGGTGTAAGGCTAGGGGAGAAAAAACAGATAAACAGATGTTAGTAATGGAGGCAAACCAGAACTGAATCTGATCCAAGTAGAGATCTGTTTTTTTTTTTTTAATTCAAAAAAAAAAAAAAAAAAAAAAAGGACAAATAATGCTTTTGCAGTTTCTTTTCAATGATTGACAAATTTTACATATATTTTCTTGTAACTGTGCAGATCCTTACGTTTGCAAGATATAAAATAGGTGAGCAGGTACAAACTGAAACACCTTTGTTTATGCATACAGGGCATGAAATCAATTTGATAATAAGATTTACCTCTCGTACTTCATGGAATAAATTAAAAAAATAATCACATACCATTATATTGCATTACGTATTAATATAACAGCACGTGTCCTGATCTTTAAAAAAGGAAAATTCAGGTTGGAAACTGCTAAGCAGCATTTATTGCATTAAATTACTTGCAATAGCTTACCATTATTACCTTTTTCAGCAAACAAACATATTACACAAATAGATACAGTTGTGAATAGAAACCTAGCAGTATGCACAATTCACCAGCTCATATCCAGTCAATAAGAAAAGATACTATAAAACCTGTAATTGCTATGTAAAAAAGTTGATGATTGGCAGAGTTGAGGTCACGTTACTGTTTCTATTCAGCTTAAATTGCTGTAATAGTAGATTATGCACATTGGGACAAAGCAGACTGAGCCATTCAATAACAGAATTCATCAGCACAACAGGAAATGAAACAGAACCAGATATAACATCTTTAAGTCGTTACATTTCAGGTTTTCTACTACATGTATGAATTTTTATCTTATAGTTGGACATTACACTAGAACTGGGGGAAGTCAGGGCTCCAGTTCCGTGTTAGAGGATGAGTCCTTCCCCTCCCACAGTGCAGACTCGCAGTAATATTTAATCTAGGGGAGCATGTAAAATTTCTCTAGATGCTTTCTTTTAAAAAAGAATTCCTACTGTAGACTTTTGCAGTATCGTTTGAAGTTTTACACAAATCCCAGTGGTAAGAATTGAGAGATTTTGATATAATTTACTGCTTATTTATTTTGGGTCAAATTAAAAGACTAAAATTATTCTATGGAATTAATTCTCTTCCTTAAGCTAACAGACTCGTTTTCTATACCTTGTAAGGAGATTTTCTCATGAAATTTGTATGGTACTTATTACCTTCCAACTTCCCTTGCTCCAGTTTTAAACATGGTTGAAGTTAATAAATAAGCAAAATTATATGCAAGAAGAGGCAGAGGAATCTCATTCACAATAAAGCACGAAGCATCTAGCAGATCTATGAGAAGGTTCAGAACACAGAACTAAGGCTTACCTTTTATTATATATAAACTTCCATGATTACTGGTGACTCTATAAAATCAGGCCTGGGACCTTGAAATCAAGGTGGCACAAAATTGTATATTGCTTTTGTCATCTGATTAGTTCTTCAAAAGACTCCAAATTGATTAAATCCAGCTCTTAGAATGACATATAGATACAGAACAGAAAATTCAGTGATTTTTACCTTCCAAGTTTTTGTCCTTCTCCACTGAAAGCTTTGAATCGCAGTCTCGGCTTCACATATTCCTGTTCTTGGTGGTCTTCCATATCCAAATTAACCTGGCCACCATGAACAAGTCGTTGCAATTCCACAGGAATTTCCCTTAATACAAAAATAAGTTTCCCAATTATGCTCTGTACCATAGGGCAAAATTACACAGGAATCTTACACAGTATGAGTTGACACTATTAACATGCTCATTTTAAAAGTTACAGATGTTCAATTATTTCATGAATTGATTTCATCCCAAAGTAACAGATAAAATTAAAGACTAAAATGAAGAAAAAAGCAGTCAATTGACAGTCAAAACCTAGAATATGCTAACAAAACACAAGAAACTAATAGCCATCTATAATAACATTCAGAGTTAAAACACAAGAAAACAAAATATTCCAATTTTTAAGCGTCCCATGCATCTGATGACAAATACAGAACATATTTTATGGGTGCAAGCTGAGAAGAAGCCTTGACCTTCTGATGATTACAACTATTTGGAGAAAGCATTTTTCTTCACTTGAAGGACACGCCTCAACAGAATTGTTATTTTAACTTACCCTCTTTTAACAGACTCAAGAAACTGAGCATTTGTTGGGTCTGAGTATGACCTCAACTCTCCATCATCTAAACTGAAGCCATTCCTCCATAGTTTCAGCAAAACTTGAACCTGAGAAGAAAATGGTGAAAATAGAAGGGAAGATACACAAATAAGGTATTTTAGTTTCATACAGATTACTGCTGTAGAATTTTTGATCTATATTTAACAGATTTTGTGGCAGAACACAAACAAAAATGCAAATGACAAGAGGAACAGAGCACTGCATTGTAACTAATTTGAATGCACTGTAACCATTACATACTTTAAAAAGCAAACAGTATTTACAGACTATTATTTACTCCAAGATCCCTTTTATACTTGAAGAAAAAGCATCTCTTAATCTGTCACCCATGACATACAGACAACAAACAGTAACTTTATTGTGAATTTCAGTGTTTCAACTACTTTTAAAAGCAGTAAACACTCCTTGCTGATAAGAAATAAATGCATTCATTTCCAAAATATTGCTGATATACCAGTTAGAGCTAAAACTATTACTTCCTCAAACTGCTGCACGCTGAGCTGCAATGAAGTTGATACTAGCTCCAGTCTGTCCAAATCCTGAGCATCCTGTGATGTACTTCCAGCCAAAACCTTCCCCTGGAGGCACTGCAACCTTCAGAGCCTGCACCTCTCTTCCCTGCAACTAATGCCTTCCAGTCCAGCATGCCTACACTTCCCCAGCCACTAAAACTGACCTTCCCTTAGAAAAATGAGCCCTGCCCACAGTTATGGTAACCCCACTGCAACACGCTTCCGGCTCCACACAGCTGGCCATTACTCAACAAGTAGAGGATTACTTAAGAGGGTAAAAGACATCAGCTCCTGGTGTGCCATGAGAGAAGCCCACAGCCTAAACCACATCCTTTACTCTCTCTTGTTTCTGTTACTTGATGAACTTAATACTCACTCTAGCTGTTCATATGAATGGTGAAGTGTAGAGGACTTCATAATTTAACCTCTCCCTCACTTCTAGCCTTTTAAGTGAGAGGAAAGAAAAAATGCTCTCATCTACCTTTCCCTCATAGGAAGGCAAGTTCTCAAAAACACACACTGATTTGATCCCAAATAAAATAAATCTGGTGGCAGGAAAAGGAGAAAAAGAATAAAAGATTACTTTTTAACATGGATCATTTCCCTGACCCAACATACCACTTCTGCTGGCTTGCAAGCACAAAAAGCTGGACTACACTGTCTTTCAGTTTGACCTCTTAATTTTTGTTTTGTTACAGGATTAACAGTAAATACAAATTTCATTTTTTTTTATGGCTAAGTGAAAGAATTTGAAACACATCTAAGACACATGGACAAGAAAACCAAAAATCATGTTCAGACTGAAAAGCTGGCAAATAAAAGCTTTTGATGCCTCCAATACCCTCATATTATCAGCTAGGATGCGTTTAAATTGGATAAGGAAGAAATTGAGGAGGAATTTGAAAGAAAAGATGATCCTATTTTTCCCACTTTCAATCTTGAGTCAGAGCAGACTCAGAAATTGTGTCAAGTAGGGTGAAGAAGCAAGAAGCAGTAAGATGAGAAGATTTAAGTTACCTGCACAGAGAGGATTTACAAAACCAGCGATTTATCATTTGTGCAACAGAATGTTTTAGTGAATCTCAGCCACCCACATGGAAGCGTGCAAAAGATGACTGCAAAGATGGTGAACAACTTTTCCTTTCCCCCCCCCCCACTCTCTTTCCCAGGTAGTGAAACCAGCACTTTCACAGTCTGGGTGGGGAGCCTGTCTCTGACTAGAGTCTTCTCCTCTAATTACAGTCCACAATAAAAGGAGAACCCTGTATTCCCCACCACACTGAAAATAATTTGCAAAGAGAAGACCTTATAAAAAGACACAATGAACAGAGTGTTACTGTTAAGGAAGAACATGATTATTTCAGATTATGATCTGTTCTCTGAAATAATTACGCCTCAGGTTAGCTTCAAAACTAAAAAGACTGTTTTGAAGCTGGATCATGACAAGAGAAAATTAATTTCCATTAACAAAAAGAAAATGCTTCAGAGGTGCTAAAACAACTGTTTTTGATATTTCTGATTAATTTTGTTTCTGTGCATTTTATCATAAGAAAGCAAAGGGTGACATTCACAGAATTGCCACTGTGCTTAAACCCACTTTCAGCTGCTCAGTAGACACAACGTGGAACATTTGAATAGAGTTCAAGCATGTCTGTAATAGTTAGGATACATCTGGGGGGGGGAGGGGGAAGTCTTTGGTAAAAGCCTATTTAATATACAAAACAAGTTTGCCAGCCAAACTGGATGAATAGCCAGTCAGCCTCATCCTTCAGTCCCTGGGAAGGGAACAGAGCAGCTAATCCTGGAAACCACTCCCCAGGCACATGAAAGCCACGAGTAGTTGTCATACATTCACCAAGGGGAAGGCATGTTTGACCAAGTGATAACCTTCCATAATGAGATGACTGGCCTGGTAGATGAGGCAATGGCAGTGGACATTGTCCTTCACTGATTCCCTTCATTCGCCTGGCTTTGCCACAAGCAACCCCAGTGCAATGATCTGTACAGCCCTAACGTTAACAAAAAGGTAGCTGCTGCTAAACAAAGCTGGGGCATCGTTTAACATCCAGATGATTTTCTAAATCCTGAAATTTTCTAAATTCTGAAATTCTTTTCTGAATTCTGAACTACAGGAAGGGACTTTTTTGATTTCTTTTTCTTATTTTCTTTCTATACCAAACACGGTAATATTCAGGTGTCAGATATTTACATGTATTACAAGTGACAGTTACTGGTATATGGCAAGAAATAATTAAAGAGAAGCCACTAATTGCTGAGGGATTTTAATTAATCCAAATCAATTCTGTGAACGCCTACAGGCCTTAATAGCTGTCACATCTCTTCTCTACATCAAATGAAGTTTTTCATTCTAACCTCTGCTTCGCAACTCAGATCAGGAGATCAGAATTCCCCCAAGTTCAGCCCAAGTTCACAGTTTAGTTTTGCAGTGGAAGCAGGGCTGCGTGGCCTCAGAAGAGTACACAGAGGAGATCAGGAAAGCCAAGGCACAGATGAAAGTGAGCTTGGTAAGGGATGCAAAGAGTAACAAGAAGGGATTCTGTAGGTACAAAGGCCAGAAAAAGCCAAGCAAAGTGTTCGTCCTCCTCTGATAAATGAGAAGGAAGAACTGTTAACAACAGACATGGAGAAGGCTGGATCTGATCATCCAACCCTCTTGCCCAGCAAAACCATAATGCAGGCCCTAACGGTATCCCCTGAATATTTTTCCAATGTGGATGCTTTTGCTTAATTTCTAGTGAACATATTTCTAATATTTAGGTATTTGTCTTTCCTTACAGACAATTACAGTAACACTAGCATTTCAAGCTGTAAACATCGTAAAGATGACATCTGTTGGAGACACTGTTACCAGCTATTCAGAATTGTACTTACATCTTGATTTTCTCCATATATGTATTCAGAGTGCTTTTGTGATGAGTCACCCAATCTATAACCACCACCAGAAAATGACTGAAAAAAATACAAAGAAAAGCTTATTGCAATAAATATCTGAAACAGTTTATTAAGATACTTACAAAGGTGCAAATAAAGACATCATGCTTCCATGGTTAAAGGCAAACACACTGTTCTAACTTGCATACTTTCAAAGTGAAAAATTTTACGTAGTAATTGTAAAAAGTTTAAACAGTTTTTATACAATTATTTGAGATTCTAGTCTGTATACTTTTTCAAATATTAGCAATTCAACAGATAAAAGATTTTGATTGGGATGCAATTGCAGGTGATTTTTTTTTTTTTTATTTAGAAATAAAGCAGGTAATCCCAGTTTAGGTTGATTTCTAATAATTCCTCCTGAAATTGTGGTTCCCCAGCACTTGATTTTCTAGAGGAAGCTACTGAGCACAGATAATACACACCTGTATCAAATCCTATGCTACATGCAAACCACAGAAAGGCTTATTTGCTCTCATGTGATTTAGATGAGTTTCAAAGAGCCTGATGTAAACAGAGACTAAAATACCTTTTGACTTTTACCTTAGCTTTATTGAAGTCACCAGACGATCTTGAGGCTTCATCTAATGGTACAGCCCCATGTTCTTTTGCTTCTTTGAAGAGTTCAGCAACAATTTTACTCGGGTTATTAGAAGCCCCAGAAATCTGTAATCCTCTGTATTCGGAGTCACCTGAATAAAATCTTTAGAATAGTAATGTTCATAAGCAACAATGCTTTAAAATGACAAGTGTCACTTCCTCCTTCCAATTAAAATAAAATAAATTAATGGACAAAGAGCCAAATTTGGCACAAAACCTTGCCATTCTGATCACAGAAGCGTTCCACTTGGTTCTGAGTTTTAGAGCAATCAAAGCAGCACTGCTCTACAGACATTAGGCTAGCAAAACTAATGAGATGCCTTCCAGAACTGACCCCAGAGATTTGGGCCCAAAATCATATGCTTAAGTGAACATAACCCTGATGCAGACTTGATTTTAAACACGATTTTATGTGGATGCTGACTGCTCCTGTAAAAACTGATTTCCTCAGGGGTGTCATGTGCATGGGTCTGTCCCTTGGCTGGTTAGAACTCTGATTCGCAATTAACGCTACTCTGGCAAAATGAGCGTAAAATTATTGTTACAAAGCCTGAACAGTACCAAAAAATTGACCTTTTACTGTAAAGATCGAGCATGCTTCCATTCCTATCGATATCAAAAATGTAAAGTTTTTAATAACTTTGACCAAATTTCCAGTGCATTTTTATGTCTGCAGACACCGCTGTGAAAGCTAAACTGTGATTTTTTTCTTCGACATGGCACCTTTTCCAGCTCTTGAAGATAAATCGTTCCAGCTCTTGATTATGAAGATCACGAATTGTGAGTTATCAAGAATCAATGAGGAAGGTGCTATAAATCCCGAAATAACAATGAAATAGCTACTATAGATAAAAAGAAAAAAAATCTGTATGTAAGTACAAAACCTGGCAAACCTGCGAGTCTCTTTCATCCTTGATCACAAAGAGCTTTAAAAGCTACTAAAATGAGTGCTTTATGTTTTTCTTAACTTTTTCATGTAACCACTTTGGGCAAGGTAAATCAATTAATCCATGTGAAATTGTCTCTCAAGCCAATGACTTCAAAATACAGTTGATTCAATCATTTTTCATAGTTACCCAATAACAGCAGGCGATGTACAATCATACTATTTTTACAGTGTCACATAACTGGCAGTCTCTTGGTGTCATCTCTCCTTGGTATTTTTATTCCAATTGCCATTTATATTCAGAAATCTTTATTAGATTTTAAAGATTTTTTTATTGGAAAGTAGATAAAATGACAATTCTCATCCAGGTTTGTATTCAGGAAAGAAAAGTACTCAAATATTTGCGTAATGGGTACACAGAACAATTCAGGATGTTTAAAAAAAAGGCAAAAAAATTTTTGAGTCCAAGCATAAGTTACAACCTTAACATTCATACAGCCATGTATCATCCAAGGCATGTACAGGTACAAATTGGTCCTAGATGACAACACCCAGAATCTGCTAAATGTAATTTTACTACAGCAGTATACAGCTAACACTCTAGTATGTCATCATCTCTGTAGTTACTAGCTCTTTGCTAGTAACTTAGCTTACGTGCATTTTGAAAAACAAGATGGAACAATGTATAAATGTCAGATAAAATGTTTACTTTCACAACCGTTAAATGAATGTTTTGTTTTTCAAATACCTTTGGTTTTCTTTGTCATCGCTCATGCTTCTCTCGGGTTTTCTCAAACTTCTGAAAGAATCAATTTTAAGACTGCCAAGAAAATGAAAGGAAACGTTTGAGGGTGACTGGTACACACACTTTACAGATTATCAGAAGTAGGAAGTACTTCACATCTAACTTCAGAAACCAGTTATTTTTTCAAAAACTAAGAACATCAATTCTTTTTTTTCTTTTTTTTTTTTTTTTTTTTTTTAAAAGATTTAGTTTTTAAACTAGACAAAATCCCCCAGAAGATCCACCCTGACAATGGTTTTTCTTCTTCTCACTATACTTTCCTATCTGAAGTACACAGCCACAGACGCTTAACACTGAACAAGCCAGAAGTGGAATTGCGCTTCTGTCTCTGATGGCCCAGCAGAAAAACAAAAGTAATATGCAAGCTGAACAGCTACTGGAGAATTCTGCCTACCACTATTAATTACACTTCAAATTCTTTCCACAGCATTTTAGCTGATTTTGTCAAGATATAAGTTGCTGAGTGAAGTCATCTGTGCTATTCTTTGATGTCCTGGAGTCCCTATCCACAAGTATCCTGGAAGCTAAAACAAAGTAGCCCTCATTTCCATTTTACATGATTTAAAAAACACATTGAATTAATTAAGAACTGGCAACATTGCAAAGACTTTCAGAAGATGATCAAACAGAAATCAAGTTCTGTCTTACAACAGGGACCAATTGATAAGCTACTGCTAGACAAACTAGGTTACACCTGCAAAACGCCAGGAACGGCTGTAAAGCTCTACGCCCTTACCCTGTAGTGTTTTATGATAAAACTCATCCACGCAAGATCTATGTGAGGCAGCCAAACTCACAGGTATGATAAAACATACGTAGTCTGCTACATGAGTAACTGCATAAGTTTAAACTAGCAAACCACCATCTGTTTGACTACTATACCTTTCAAATCAAAGCATAGTGGAGCACACCATCTCTTTTTATAGTATTGGTGCTGATAAAACAATGTAATGAGTTTAATTAACTGATTAGCTCAGTGGAGGATATGCTTCGTCTATTTTCTCAGAAAAAAAAATGTATTATTATGAACTTAGGCCATGGGAACTAGAATCTCTCTTATTATATCACTCTTCTACTCTTAACCATTTCAGTCTTCTTCCTTTGATGCGTTGCAGGGCTCGTGTTTTTGTGCCAGGTGTCCTAGGCTTGGTGAAGGTGCTGGAGCTCACATAACATGATGGCATTTGCTCCATCCTCTATACCTGCAGTTGTGGAAGATGAGTTGATGACTTCAAGAGCAGCACTATGTTTCCTTGCAATTAATACGTTGCTCATTTGAGAGCAAACTAAAGTCAACTAAAATAAAATAAAAGTCTCATTGTGGATACCACGCAAAGAGCAGCCATCTCTTCTTTCTCAGACAGCTTCCAGCATGATTGCCAACAAAGAGCAAGTGTTTGCCAACAGCTATCACACCAAGTATTTGAGACACCATATTGCAGCTTTTCCTTCAGCTGGAATAGGAAGCTGTAACTTCATGACACATACTGGTAAGCGGAGCTGTTTGTTTCATTTGTTTATAAACTCTGTTCTGTGTAGCTGATTGTACCCAAAAAAACACAAACTATTATTTTACAAATGTCACATCCTATGCTAAAATCCCTCTTCTTAAAGATCTGCATTTCTACACTCGAAGCATGGCTCTGGTGACTAAGTCTGCCATTTAACCTCTTTTAAAACAGAGATTCATATTGGCAGCAGTGAATGAAAGACAAGCCAAATACAATACTTGTTATTGTCTCGCTGACAGTAATGACTTAAAGACTTCTCTTCTTTAGAAGCAATTTAAGTAACAATTAATTAAGAACTGGCAAGGTTTCTTTATAAATTTTTAAAATTATATTGAATCTTCAAATGCCACATGAACTGCAAATGCTGCAGGCCATCAAAACTTGGCTTTATACACAGAAACATCTTCCCTTCCATCCACTGACAACTGACAAGTTGATAAGTTTATTATGAAACCACACTTATTTCTCTTATTTCCTATGAGCCTACTACTCATTTTTCAAACTAATATTTGCCTTACCGGGTTAGTTACTTAAATAGTACTGACCCTAGTACAACACTCAAAGCAGCTCACATGTCAAGTTTCACAAAAACTACTGATTTGTTGAATTCTGAAGAAGCGAAGAACTGCAGTATTTTCCTGACACTGCAAGTATCCAAGTTCTATCTGTGTGAAAAAGCAAGCAACGCTGCATTTCATTTACAGCATCTACTCTTACCTTATCTGAAGTGGGTTTAAAGGGCTGTGGAACAACATATAACACAACGGTTCCCAAAAAGTCCTGGTTTCAGTTAGAACAGAATTAATTTTCTTCCTAGTAGCTGGTGGAATGCTGTGTTTTGGCTTAGGATGAGAAGAGTGCTGATAACACCCCGATGTTTTAATTGTTGCAGAGCAGTGCTTATACCAAGCCAAGGACACCTCAGAATTTTGCTCTGTCCTGCCAACAGGCAGGCTGGGGGTGCAGTAAGAGCTGGGAGGGGACAGACGACCCAAACTAGCCAAAGGGGTATTCCATACCATCTGACGTCATGCTAAACAATATATAGGGGTGGCTAGCCGGGGGGAGGGGGCCGGACTGCTCGGGGTTAAGCTGGGCATCGGTCAGCGGGTGGTGAGCAATTGCATTGTGCATCACTTGTTTGTACATATTATTAGTAGTAGTACTATTATCATCATTGTATTATTATTATTATTATTTTCCTGTCTTATTAAACTGTCTTTATCTCAACTCACGGGCTTCACTTTCCATTTCTCTCCCCCGTCCCAGAGAGGGAGGGGGGAGGGTGAGCGAACGGCTGTGTGGTGTTTAGCTGCCAGCCGGGTTAAACCATGACAGATGCAAACAAAAAAAAAAAAAAAACAAAACATCTGAGAAGACACCAACTATGCATTATTACAGGGATTCACAACTCATAATTATGAATTGCTATAGATCACTTGTTATACAAGGTACAGACCAAGCAAGTATGACGACAACATTTTCTTAGCTAACACAGTACCAACTTGACACATACATTCCTGAACAAGGTATGCCTTACCCCTGTGATACTTTTGAGCTGTTCATCTTTGTAGTTGTTGGTTTGTCAGGACACAGTGCCTGCCTTTTAGCTTCATCTTCATATAACTCTGCCAAGGCCAGCTGTAGGAAACAGGACACTTTTTAGAAGTCAACAACTCTAGAACTACAAATGCAACAGAAATAAGACCAAAATGCTAAATACACACAATGCCAGAAAATTAGAAACATCAACATGAGAACTCCCAACTTCTTCTCTAAAATTCAGCTTCATGAAAAAAATGCATGATATTCAATATGCTTATGCCAGCATAACAAATTTATACTCTGGTGTCATTCGGTCCACACTGCTTCATTAGGTATAATCAGCCTGTATCAGGATCGCAAGAGATTTGCAAGTGTATATGAATGCATATATAGTAAGCATCATCTCTTTAATGCTAACGAACTGAACTAAAGCTCTTAGGTATCCCTTTGATAAAATTGGGAAATAAATACATTTCACAAAGAGATTTAAAAAAAAATGCAAATTGAATAGCCTTGTATTAGGACTAAGATACAAATCTGATCTGACTGGCTTGAATTCAAGGTATAATTGTAAATACTTTTAATACACCACTTTTCCCCAAAAGCTCACCAAATGCTGCCATATCACTGGAGAGTTCTTTTTTAGGAAGTTGTGGGAGGCACATCTAACGTGCCATTTTTAGCAAGCTTACTTTCGTCCTGAATAACACTCCACTTTGTTTCTCAGATTTTCCTTAATTTTGTCCCTACACCATTTTCTTCATGCTATACAAAGGATGTTAACATTTTATCATACATACCAGAATAGGTAGTAGGCCACAATTTCACTACTGCTTCATGTAAAATAAACATTAAAATAAAACGTCTGTCCATCTTTCAGGACAAACTGCTATGAACACAGGAAATCTGCAGTGAGTCATTACAGTGATGTATATTCAGCAGAGGAAAAGAAATGACACACTAAGGAAATTAAACTGGGTGATAAGAAAGAACAAGAAAACCATTGAAGACCTCTACTCTATCTGAAGATGCAAGCATCTGCTAGGTATATTAAGCAAATTAGTGAAGTCATAGACAGCAAATCCATAAGCAGATACTAAAAAGAACACACAGGCAAAAATATACCCCATATCACTCCTAATCTAAGGACCGGGGATGCTGAGAGGGCCCCAGAAGGGAATGGTTGGGTTTCTGTGCTTTCCTGGCACTGCATCTCTTACGGTGCCACAGCAAAACAAGCACTGAGCTCGGTGGGTCACTGCTGAGACTCGGGAAGGCAGCTGGGTTTTTAGGATGTTATCAGTAAGGATTTACACAAAATGCTGCTGGCCTCAGTCAGCTGACGATATTAGGAACTATGAACTACCAACTCGGACATTATAATTGTAACCTATTGTAGCAAACTTAGTCTCTGAAGAAACATATAAAAATCTGAAATAGTAACTGTGGAAAAAAAGGAAAGCATTATCCCTTGTTAATTACATGTAACTAAATAAGAGCAGTTTTGACTGCTAAAAGTTTCCCTGCTTTTCTAAGACAGTTGTTGCTAAAAGATTTCAAACTTTCATATTGTTTTGATGCTACTTGGGAAGTAAAATAAATAAAAACTCCTAAAAGCAGTTGCAGTTAGGAATTTAAGCTCCAGTACTAAGTTATATCTATGATCATGCTTTCTCAAAAGTCTTGGGAACCTAGGAAAAGCTCTCGCCCTTAAACTTAAGCTACGTTTGTGAAGACTGCCATGTGTGTGCGGGAGGGGACAGCCCTGCTAAATAATAATAAAACACCAGGGCGCCAAAACAACTTGAGGCGAAGCCCTGCAGCCCCTGCAGCGCACTGCCAGCATCCTGCAGGGATCGCCACCACAAGCTGCCCACCCGCAGCTCGTTCCTTCACCCCACAGCCGGACCCAAACAGAAATAACCATAAAAATGTAAATAAAGTGACGACAGCCGGGCACAGCCTCCCCGCGCTCAGAGTCCCGGCCCCTCGCAGCGGCCCGCTCCCCTCACGGGCAGCCAGGGCGAGGCCGGGCGCTCCGCCCCGGGGAAGGACCGGGGCTCCCGGGGCTCCCGTCCCTGCCGTCCCTCCTCACCTGCAGGTCCCGAGCGCTGGGCGGGCGGCCGCTGCGGGGCTGCCGGTCCCTGCGGACACCGGGGGTCGCCGCCGCCGCCACCACGTCCCCATCGGGCCGGGCGGGCGCTGCCCCGCCGTCCGCCATCTTGTGGAGGGACGGAGGGAGGAAGGGAGGGAGGGAGGGACGGCTGCCATGGCGACGGGCGCCCCGCCCGCCGGGCTGTTACCGTGGGGATGGGGGGGGGGGGGCTGCCTCTGTCAGTCTGACTGTCAGTCAGTCAGTTTGTCTGTCGGTCTGTCTGTTTTCGGCTCTGTGCCCAGTTACCACGCCCAGTGCCCGCCATGCCCCTAGGAGGGCCAGTGGAGCAATGGGGTCTGGACTCTGCGGTGTGAGCCCCTCGCTACGCACAGTGCTGTGTGTCAGAAGCTCAAGCTAGAATCACAGAATTGTCTAGGTTGGAAGAGACCTCAAGATCACCGAGTCCAACCTCTGACCTAACACTAACAAGTCCTCGACTAAACCATATCACTAGGTTCAACATCTAAACGTCTTTTAAAGACCTCCAGGGATGGTGACTCCACCACTTCCCTGGGCAGCCCATTCCAATGCCTCACAACCCTCTCAGTACAGAAGTTCTTCTTAATATCCAAAATAAAACACCCCTGTCACAACTTTAGCCCATTCCCCCTCGTCCTGTCACCAGGCACATGGTAGAACAGACCAACCCCCACCTCACTACAGCCTCCCTTGAGGTACCTATAGAGAGCGATAAGGTCGCCCCTGAGCCTCCTTTTCTCCAGGCTGAACAAGCCCAACTCCCTCAGCCGCTCCTCATAGGACTTGTTCTCCAGACCCCTCACCAGCTTCGTCGCCCTTCTCTGGACTCGCTCAAGTACCTCGATGTCCTTTTTGTAGTGAGGAGCCCAAAACTGAACACACTACTCCAGGTGCGGCCTACCAGAGCCGAGTACAGGGGGACGATCACCTCCCTAGCCCTGCTGGCCACACTGCTTCTTATGTAAGCCAGGATGCTGTTGGCCTTCTTGGCCACCTGAGCACACTGCTGGCTCATATTCAGCCGACTATCCACCAATACTCCCAGGTCCTTCTCTGCCTGGCAGCTCTCCAACCACTCATCTCCCAGCCTGTAGCTCTGCTTGGGGTTATTGTGCCCCAGGTGCAGGACCCGGCACTTGGCCTTGTTGAACTTCATTCAGTTGGCCTCAGCCCATCGGTGCGGCCTATCCAGATCCTCCTGCAGAGCCTTCCTACCCTCAAGCAGATCGACACACGCACCTAACTTGGTGTCATCTGCGAACTTACTGAGGGTGCACTCAATGCCCTTGTCCAGATCATCGATGAAGATATTAAAGAGGACCGGCCCCAGCACCGAACCCTGGGGAATGCCACTAGTGACCAGCCTCCAACTGGACTTGACTCCATTCACCACAACTCTTTTGGCCCGGCTATCCAGCCAGTTTTTAACCCAACGAAGCGTACGCCAGTCCAAGCCACAAGCAGACAGTTTCTTGAGGAGAATGCTGTGGGAAACAGTGTCAAAAGCCTTGCTGAAGTCAAGGTAGACCACATCCACAGCCTTTCCCTCATCCACCAAGCGCATCACTTTTTCATAGAAGGAGATCACTTAAATATCTCAGTTACCCCAATATTGTGGACTTAAAAAATCAAAACTTAAAAAGTCCTCAGTTACCCCAGTGTTGTGGTTGAGCAGCAATTGGTCACCCATCCAGCTGCTGGCTCTCTGTCCACCAACAGAAGAGGGAAAATAATGAGAAGAGCAAAAGCTGAAAACCCATGGGTCAAGATGAAGACCCACAGTGGCCCTTTGTATAGGGGAAGCAAAGTTGCATGTACAAGCAAGGCAAAAAAAGTTATTTATTTGCTACTTCCCATCCGTGGGCAGAGAAACCTCTGCAGCTTCCGGGATTTCATCACGTGCAATGATTACTCAAGGAGACAAATACCGTAAACACAAATGTCTGCCTTCTTCCTCCTTTCCATGTGCTTTAACCTCCTTTCCCTGTGCTTTAACCATTTCACATATTTTATGGTATGGAACATCCTTTTGGTCAGTTTGGGTCCCTGTGCTGGCTTTGTCCCCTCCCAGCTTCTGGTGAACCTGCAGCCTCCTCAGCAGGAGGGCAGATTTGGAGGAAGAAAACCTCCATTCTGTGAAAGCACTGCCGAGGAAGAGCCCAAACCTAGGCATTTTGTCAACACTGCTTTCCTCCCAGATCCAAAGTGCAGCTCCCAGGGGCTGCTTAGAAGAAAATTCACTGCATCCCAGCCAGATCCAGTACAATGAACCACTGAACTTTTGGTTGAACATTTTATGTCCTCATCTGCACTGAAATAAAACAGTGTAGTGCTATATATGACATGGAATGACCCTAAATGCAATGAATGAAGAGCAAGTAATGTTTGAAAGTGCCCGTTTTCAGTTTCCCAAGAATGAAAAGAAGAAGAAAAAGGAAAGAAGGAAGTGAAAGAATATATATCTAACGAATATGTTTATATATTTTATGTGTAATAGAAATTGATAATAGTACAAATAGGAACCAATAGATCAGTTTACAATTAAATATTTCATTAAGAAGTAGATCCATTGTATTTGTAAGCAAATAAATCACTACCCTAAGTGAGGCCAGCCAAGCGGACTGGCAGCTGAAAAGTTTTGTCATGCAAACTATTGAGTATGCAAGTGATTACAGTGTGCAGTTGGCTGCTTGGGGTTTCATCTGGAATTGTGAATTGACAGCTAAAATCACTAATCATCCAGCATTCACACAAAATGCTCAATTAATCCTCTACTGAAACATGAAGGAGGAATTTTCCTTCACACGTGACAGCAACTTGAATGATGAACGGAGATACTTCTGAAGCCTACAGCTGGATGTGGCTCCCGCTCTGCTGAAGTAGCCAGCTAACATTCCTCATTTGTTTTCAGTGCCATGCAGCTGAAACACCCTGCCATTCTCTAATGAGCCTGCCCAGACTCTGCTCACCGTGGCTTGTGCTCCAGAAATTCTGGAAACTGTGGTTCATGGAGCTGGGGTCACACAGGACCTTTTAAGACGGACTGATAAACTGCAAGCTTAGACTCATCTTTTCATAGTTAGCCAAGCCCTTGGTGAGCACACAAGTGGGAGGATCTGCTTCAGCTGATGAACAACAGGGAAAAACTGTGGTCCATCACCCAGGTCCAGCTCAAGGGCTAATGATATCCACTGTATAGTGGTGACAATATTGTTCTCATAGAAAATGTAGGTGCAAGTAATTGCTTTTTCCTGCAGAACATTCTCAGGTGTTTGACAAAGAGGAGCAGAACCAACGAAGTCTGCATAGATAATACACTTCACATAACTCCCCTATCTCAACTGTATATGCCAATCATGTCTTCTTGCAAAGAACTTTTGTCTTTATTTAGGAGAAAAAAAAAAAAAAGAAAAAAAAAGAGAGAGAGAGAGAAATAAGGCTCAATTTTAGTTGGCTCCTGCATTTGAAGCCTTTGTATGAATCTGTCAAGGATGAAAATACAGTCACATGTTCCATTCAGCTTTCCTTGGGTTCATGCATAGTACACAGCTGTTGTCTAAGTGAAAGTGTCCTGTGGTGATAGAGACTGAATTAGCAAAGAGGATGTCTAAACTGTAATTGCTTTAAAAAGGCCAAATGACTTTATTATGAAATCTTTTTTTTTTTTTTTTTTTCCTCATATTTTGATATTTTGACAGGCCTATCTACCCTAAACATTGGCATTATTCCTGTCTGTCTTTCTCTGTGACTGCCTCCTCCTTGGTTAAGGCTGCCAGCAATATTTTGAGAGATCACCTGAATACAGATTAGCACATAATTTCATCTCAGTGAAATTTAGATAGTGGCAGACATCTGGAAATTTAAATCTGTCTATCCCAAGCAGTCAATTTAATTTGCATAACATTATTATTGTGACCAATGTTTTCTTGCACAGCTATAGATTGAAAGCGGTTAATTACAATCTGGTGGCTCTGGTTCCTTAATTAAACTTGGGTCTGTGTTTTTCTTTATGTCTGAAATACCGCTCAATTATGCTAGGTATTTTTCTCCTAGAGATTAAAACTAACATCATTGCACAGTCTTCTATTTGAGAATAATTCAGGTAATGGACAACAAATCTTTTATTTTCAAAATCTCAGTGTAGTTGGTGCTGTCTAGAGGTAAATATATAATTAAAATGCAAGGAAAAACAATGGAAAACAGTTGCTAAACACTCCCCCTGCCACCCACCTCGATTTTTGTATGTAACATAAGAAGAAAAGGAAAGAAGAATAAAATTAGAGCACAAGCAAGATTAGCAGTAGTTTCTCTAGAAATATATTTAAAATAAAAACACTAGGTGTAGGCAAAATTATTATTTTTTATTATTTTTTTTAAACATTAAGGAATAATCAGGGTAGGGGTCTTGGAGGCTGTGATGGAGAGCTAAGACTTGATGTGAGTAAATACTTACTGGACTGAGATCAAAATAAGACTGGCACTGCAGTGGCAGAGTGGCAGGTCTTTTAACTTCAAGGACTGGTGTTGCCAAAGTAAATTTACTGTCTAAAGAAAAACAACAGAAGAAATGTAAGATACAAAACAGGTACACATTGACCTGTTGGGATTACTCTGAACCTCAGGAACATGTGGGAGACCTTTCTTATCTACTAGGCAGTACATAACCCTGGAAGGTACTTTTCAGTAATCAACAAAACAGGAATGTATATAACTTCAAAAAATAAGAAGTACAGATTTAAATTGAAAAAGTCTCAGGTTTTCTATCTATCTAGAGAAATGGAAAGATCTGAGAGTTTAATTAGTTTACCAATTTATGGTACATTCCTTAACTTATCGTAGTTTCACTGGCAGCATGCTAGCTGTATCTAGTCTGTGGGATCTTTTATACAATCCGCTACCTTTTTCTTGGAGGAGGTAGATAATAACAGTTTGGGTTGTGTTTACTCACTGAACACCTACTTCTACTCTTCGAGGAAAAGCCTCTTGTCTTCAGTACTCTGAATACAGAGTCAACAATGTTCCTAGATAGGGAGGCTTCAAAGAAAGGTGTCTTCTGGCAGAAGTAGGGCACCTGTTGATACTTTGGTGTGTTTTTTATGGAAGTTCCCAAAGCTTGAACTTGGCTGCTACAGTTTGCTGAGGTTATGCTATGGTGAGATTAAGGCTCACTATTTTCTTTCTATTTAATATTAGTTCAGATAGCACCTGCCAAAACAGTGAGAGATCCTGTCTGACCTGGGACTGGCCAGGACGGGATTTCCCGCAGCGAGCTAAAGCTGGGGGTAAATATTGCCATGGTGTGCACTTTGACACCACTCTGAGAAGGCACAACATCAATGCTGAAACTGAGAAGTGTCTGATATAGAAATCTGGCAACTGGGGCAGCTGCAAGAGAAGTTTTGGAGTTCATGAAATCTCAGTTCACTAGCTCTTGAAGATGATTCCGCCTTTAGATACCAAATTCTTGCTAGAACTTCTTGGGACGTTCACTGTGCTTCTCCAACCTTTAGCCTTTGGACGCCTACCCTATAACTGACTTGGCTTCACACAACAATTCTGTGGTAAATTTCCAGGCAGAGAATATAGGCGTTTTTCCTTTTCTTTGGGAGGGGTAAGGTAGGAGAACAAACAAAACCCACAATGGAGTTTGGAGAATGAAGATATGTAACAGAAACTTTTCAAGACACTTGTGAAGTCACAGTGAAGTATAATGTCTTATTGGTTAGAAAACTTATATCTTTCTTACTCCAACACCAAATGAATTAGTGCTGACATAACATTTTTATTTAAATCCATTTGTTTGATTTCCAGCAAAATTGCAAAGTCCTGTAAGACAGGTTTTGTGAGTGCTGCTCAGCAGGTAATTCCTTGGTTTTATTGCTTCTCCAGGAGCTGCAGTCCCATGGCACTTGTGCTGGAAAGCAAGGAGTGCAGCAGGGAGGAGGACCTCTGTGCTTTGTGGTTGTGGAGTGAACTGGGTTAGAGGGAAATTTCCCATAGGAAACAACATAGGAACAAGAAAAGGGTTGGGGTGAACACAATGGGTTGTAATGGCCCATGGGCACAATGTACCAGCTGTACTGCAGCTGATAACATTGTATGATAAACCAGAGGAAATTTCTTAGGGGCTGAGAGATTCACATTTCTATTAAAAATTAAAAAAAAAAAAAAAAAATCACCACCATAACAAAAAGAATACAGTCCATTAAAAATATATCAGCATTACTAATTTCTAAAGCTCTATACTTCTCAAACTCAGTATGTTAAAATAGTTAAGAAGACTGTTTTTGCTGTTGAGGTCCAATGTTCTGCTATTTCATCCTCACTTCAATCTCACTTAAGTCTAGAATTTATTTGACTTAACTCTGCAATTTGCACTGGATTTTGAAAACAATGTATTGTAAGAATTGCAAAACAGCAACATTCCAGTGTCTTCATTCTTCCACTGCTATTTGGGTGTCTACAAATGCATCATTACTACTATTTTTTTGCTGGTTATATTTACCTCTGATATTGAAAAGATGGAGTCTACAAGTGACAGATATTTGGATTTTATTTGACAAGAATTGCACATTTGCAAAGATTTCTAACAAAACAGAAACAGTAGAATAAAATGAAAGATGAAGAAGAGAATGCAACCGAGATAAAAGAAAACACAAAAAAACTACAGCTCCAGTTGTAGCATACACAAGCAGAACAGAACTGCTTCCAGTTACAGTGGACAAAATGAGGCTGACCACTTCAATACCTTTGAAAGAAAGATAGCAGTGATTTGAATCCATGATATATAGTTTATGGTTTGAATCCATGATCCATGGTTTAACTTAGCAGCTGACACTATGTGGCCAAAGGGTTAAAGAATGCACAGAAAAAAAAGAAACAAAACAAAACAAAACAGAAAACCAGGGTGATTTAAGGATTTCAAACAAATCTTCCATTGACAATACACATTAAATAAAAAGTAAAATAGACATTATATTATATTTTAAAATGAAGCATTTCTTTCTGTAGATGCTCTATAAATCAGGACAGTTAAATCAATCTTGACAGGGCTAATGTATATTCATTTTGGTGCTCTAGTAGCTAACTCCTTTCTCTTTCATAGCAACAAACGGGTACAGAGGCAAAGTACAGAGAAAGATGAAGGTTTCAGAGGCCTGACAGTTGGTCTGTAGTGCAGCAGATGCTACAAAACAGATTTAACTACAGTAGGAAAGCATCTTGACTAGGAAGAACAGTGCGGGCATGTTTACTTTGATGTGACAGCAAGCAAGTCTATAGATGGCAAATCTTCAGAAGACCTCCCACTACTTCTGCAAAGGGGGAATTTGTAATAATGATAGTATTAGACAAAACTAAGGAAGACAAATTCCCACAAATCTAGCTACTGCATGGCTTATTTCCCTTTCCCCTCTATACCTCCTCTCATTGTATCCCTCTCCAGTTCCTCAGTGATGCCCATACCAAATATCAGGTTCTCCCCTTCTACCATGCTCTCTAAGGTCCTTTTGGTATCTCCAGCTCCTTTGAGAAGTACCATTACCTTTTTGTGTCCCCAGCGATGCTTTAACAGTAGTACATTCCCAGGACACACTCCTGGCAGTCCCTTCAGGAAAATAACTTTCAACTGTCTGTAATTTAAAGTGCGTAAAATATATAACTATGTAAACCTTCTTTAGCTACAGCTGCTAGTATCAGTCCCACATGAATTTGGGCTTGCCATTACATTTCATGCTGGCTGTCAGTTTGGTACAGCACCTACTGCAATCAACAGCGAGCCCTCAGAAGGGTTGTTCAGCCAGCATTTGGCACAGGATGAATGCCTCCTCTTGATACCTAGTGATTTCCCTTTGGTGGAGCAGAGGCACAGCAACTTCTGTGTGACTTGTGCCATACTGCTGCAAGAATAGCGAGGGGGAGTTGCAGGGGCAAGCTGTGGTGGGGGCTGTGCTCCTGCTCCTGACTGTGTTTGGTGAGATGAATCCTCCCGTTGAGATGTTGGGACTATTCACAGTCACGATAGGTGAAATGAAGTGCGTCTACAAATGTTTTCAGGATCATTCACTGCGCTGATGAATCCAATTTTCTTTCATTTGCAGAATATAATTATCTAGATTAACTGCAAATGTATTTATTTATTTATTTTTGCAAATCAGGAGTCAACTCCCAGATGTCTCTGCTGGTTTCAGCTTTAAGAGGTGTGGATGCCTCTTTTTCTACTCTCCATGCAACAAATAAAATCAGCACAAATTGTTCTGTGTGTTCTCGAAAGTGTTTCGAAAACGATAAAAATTCTTTCTCATGTCCCCCTGGTATTTTTAGAGCTCAGATACAATTTCTAGGGAGAACTTCCCGACAGCACTGCAGAGAGACAGGCTGCGAACTAACAGTAGGTGGTGCTGATACTACAGGCAGCAGTGACTGCAGGCTGGACTTCAAAGCCAACAATTCAGAACTTTTCCCCCAGTTGATGCCATTACTACAGCTCATTCTAATTTTAAATATTGTCGTCTTGTTGCTGTGGGGGCTAAGAGCTGTCGCTGCATACCAGGGCGATGCAGTATGGAGTGCTGTATAGAACAACATATAGAGCAAAGCCACGACGTATAGCATTTGATTCCTCCCCTGGTTCAAGTAACAGGATGGCAATGTGTTAGGTAGCAGATGGGAACTCTCAGAAGCTTTGACAGAATGCTGCCAATGAACCAAAGGTTAGGTTGAGGTGGTTTCTTTACCTTTGATATAGTGCACACCTATAGGAACACCTCTATGTTACCACATACACGAAGAAACATGCTTGGAACTTGAATTTGCATTATAGAGCAGGCACTTGAAAGGGAATTTGTGGAGAAAGAGTCTCTGCATAGGATACCATCCCTAACACTTTGAATCCTTACTTTTGAATCATTATTCAAAGAAAACTATATTTATTGCAAAATGCTCTCGATGTAAGTCTCTCATGGTTAGCCAGTTGTGGAAAGCATCTTATATCCTTGAATCTCTTTTTCCTGTCAATGCATAACTCTGCCATAGGTCAAGGTGAGATTTTTGCTAGGGAAAAGCATTTTGAAGTACAAGCAATACATCATAAGGTATTTAATGTCAGAAAATACTAATTGCTTCTTCAGTTTGCTAGTGGTAATAGCAATGATTTGTTCAATTTCTGTCACTTGTAAGTAGAATTATACACAGTTCTCATGCTACTTTCAAATTATTTGCACTGGAGGTTATAAAATCTTATTAAGCCCAGAGTTACTTGGAAACAACTAAAATTTTGTCTTTTTCCTTATAAAGACTCTAATTGTACAGCAATGCTCAGAGAGACACATCTAGAAATAAACAAAACATTTCAGCTGTGTTCTGGTCTCCTAGGGACGCTTGGGATGCTTATTTCTTTTCAGATTTGTTTCTTCTATCATTTTATTTATTGCATCTTAGAACACTGTTTGACCAGATCTTATTTATTATTTTTTCTTTCCTTCTAGAGGTTGAAATTTAAAGAAATAAATAAAATGGAGGGTGAAATACACCAGGGAACATGGGCAATACTTCATCCTCATCTCCTTAAGCTTCTGCCCTTCCCCTCAATGCAGGGTCTAGCATGTCATCTACAGGCATCCTGCCCATGCAAGCTTTCCTTTCATTTCTGCATTTTTTGTTTCTAACCTTTGGCAGTTCTCTAATCTTCCCCCATGACTGAAACAGTAAATGGAAGCAATGAGGAGAGGAAAAAAATTAAAGGAGGTGAATAACAAGTGACAGGTAATGTCTGCTAATCAGCAGCCACACCAGTAAATTCTAGGCTCTTATAGACAAATGATGGAAGTGTGGATCTACAAATCCCATTAATCTGTATTAGCAGGGACAGTTTGCAGCAGAGTTGTAGAAACTGCCCCATGTTGTGAACTGGGAGATGATGAACACCACCTCGGCTCTCAGAGTGTATGTGAACTTTGGAAAAAGGTAGTATCTAAAAATTTCCATCAAGAAAGATTTCCGGTAAAAGACATCTCTCCAATGAATCATTGAAATGTTCTGTACAAAGCAAAAGTACATGATTGCCGAGAAAGGTCACTTGGTATGGCATAAACTGGTGGATTGATGCTTGTAGGTTTATGCAAAGAGCAACAGGGAGTCAACTGCAAGTTACTTTTGGAAGTAATATGTTTTTCTTCTAATCACTTCCTTTTTTGAAATGAGTTTTGGCCCTTGCTCAAATAAGAATGAAAAATTAAAATCTTTAAGAATGTTCATGAACGAAATTAAAGAGGTCATTTATTTTTAATGATTTTTTGGTTGGTTAGTTTGGATAGCTTGAATTTTGGAATAAGTCATTTAGAAAAGGAAAGTTGGAATCTCTCAGTTAGTGATGATGCTAATACATACTTAGTCAGGCTCAAAATGTTTTTGATGGTTTATTTGTTTTTCCCAAAAATGTTTTCAGGAACAAATATTTGTTGAAACCAAAGCCCTTTCTTCATTAATATGTCAGTTTTGACAATTTGGCGTTTTGCAGTTGAAAAATTACTTCAGTGAGAAATTTCTGCCCAACTGTAATTATAACAGGGTAGGATTAGATGATTCTGCAGTCCTGCTTCATTGGTATTCTCCACAGCTGACTGTGAAAATACTCTTGAGGTGCTCCAGATTCACCTGGTCGTTTACCTCTGACTGAGGACAATGTCTGGTTATCTGTCATGTTCTGACACTACATTTCACATCATCCGATGTGAAATTATATCCTTGTCAAATAAATGTTAATAAATTGTGGTCTAGCCAGTGAAAGAGTACAGTATAAGCACTTCCAGGATGCACAGTTACAGATTTTTATCTATCTAGGCAATATGTCAAGCTGGACGTCCTCTCATGTATCACTTATCAAAGAAGAGCTGCTGGCTGCCACAACAATGGAAAGTGACATCAACAGGACTTTGGTTATTGAAAGAATTACTGAAGGATTGACTTGTGCTTTTGAGCTGCTTAGCCATTTAGAAGCTAAAAGTTGTTTGTAGGTCAGCCTGCCTTCAGAAAAGTTTTGGGGAGTTTCATCTAGTGTTTACCCAACTTTGATTCCTCCCTCTGACTTGTTTTGCATTTAAGTGAAAAGCACTTTGTAACAGGGCTCCTGAACACTCATCATTTCCCAGTGCTTTATGCAGTGCTACATGATGAGACACCAGCCCCAGGCAAAGCCTTCCCAAGATGAACATACAGGCAGTGCAGTTATGATCAAGCCAAACTCCCCAGAAAAACTCTTACTCATGAAGCATTTTGCACAGTCCAAGTCTCATGTGTGGCTGTACAACTAGTCAGTGGCTGTGAGGTATTTTTGGCCTTCTTTGAAACTCCTTGGTATGACATGGCTTCTTATTCTATTGGATTTTTATTCTATTTGTACACAACCAGAAACTGGTAATTTGTTAAGGGATGCTGTTACATATCTCTGGGCTTGTGGAATTACATTCAATATTGCTAGCTTAGTCACTTCACCAGGTAGCTGGCATTGGCCCAAGAATGAAAGATATTAGCAGGCAGAAGCACCTTCAGACACATTGACACTAGTCTAGCAGAGCTATTGCAAATGCTGTGGGTGAGTTGTATCAGGATACCACTTCCAGGAGGGAAACAGTAACAAGATAGAGATCTTTGATCGACAGAGATTTCTTCTACAGTGGCTCCACTAGCATAGCACCTCTGTGAGGCAATTAGAGGTTACCTTTGTATTAAGAAATAAATGAACCATTTTTTATTGGGAAAAGCACACTGAATTACCCAACATAATATTGCTACATTCAATAATTCAAACTGAATATATCTCTGGATAACGAGGGGCCTTTCTGTGCTTCTCTTGCTAGCAATGACATGAAGCTCAATTTTTTATGTCTGAATTTTCAGATCTCCTCCACCTCTGTCTGAATGTAATACTGGGTTGCACACTGGAACTTCTGGATCATTTCACTCACCAGAACACACTTTCAGTGCTAGGCAAGAAGAATGCTATGTAGAGTTTGTGTCAGAGTGCAGAGGATTGCATGATAAGTTTGTGCTGGTCTAAGGTGAAGCACAGATTCCAGGATTCAGGCTTGTGATCTGCGGCTTGCTGAGTTACTGCTCATCAGCCATGCGTCAATAACTGTTCGTGCATGTTCTTACTGTGTAACAGAAGTAAGGTATCATGACTTAGACAACCCATCTTTATGTGAATATTGTAGCCTGACATAAAGTTCAAGTAAGAAAGTTGGAGATTTTGATTTAGGTTATGATACCTTAGAACGGATTAAAAATAGCAGTGTTGAAAGAGGCATAATGTAACAGCAGTGGTTCAGTCATCAGAATAATTATGCTGGCTGCACTTGAAAGCCTTTTCACATGTAGACAAACTTTGAGAGCCTTCAGGCTGTAATGCGATCTCTATAGATTAACTATTCTGACATAGTTCATTATTATACTTTTGGTTATGACTGAAGGGGAAGTTTGCAAGAAATGGACTGCACAAATCAAAATTCAAAATCTGAGCTCTGTGAATGGTTGAAATTTACAAGCAAACTTTCTTTGTCTGTGTTTTATTTTACCAAAGTTATCAGTATTTAATGTACTTACCACCACATCTCTGAGCAGTCTGCATGTCTATCTGCCCTGCACTGGCAATGAACTTCACGACACAAAGAGGCTGATTTTTTTTTAGAAGATATATAAGTGTCTACAAACTCAGGAAAATGTCTAATGGGACTTGGTGTCTAAATACTTTGAAAAATCTGGCCATAAATGATTTGCCTAGGATTACAGAGTGAACCTGTGATGAAGACTTGAGCTGAAGTTTTAGGTTAGGTTTCTTTGAAAAAGTTCAATTCCAGAAGCACAAACTAATATTTGCCAATTTTTGCAATGAATTTATTTCCATCAACTTCTGACGTACCATAGATTCACTTTTGTTTTGCTTTGCTTGGGTTTTAACTTTGCTAAAAGAGAAGATGAAGCAGCTTCCTGTTATAACAAACTACCTCTCTGTATCCTAGAGACTTACTTCTAATATAGTATTTCTAATTTTGTTCATTTTCCGCATATACATTTAACTCATTTGTTCTTTGTCTTTGAGCAACTATGGGATGAGGTCAATACCAAGAAGTGGTCAGAATTTTAAATATAGATTACAGAGTGGGTCCCTGTTGACGTTTAAAAATCTGAGCTCTTCCAGTAAATGTATGCAATATAGGTCAGTTAAAAATTAAGGCAGGATGGAAGGAAATTACTTCCTTCTCATGGTTTAAGAAAAGGAGAACGAATCTGAAATTGAAGGTTTGTTTTTAACAAACCAGTGTAATAGGGCTGAATAAATTAAACTGTCAGTCTCTAGTCATTACACATCTTCCTGTGTGAAGCATGGAAATTGGAAGCACAGACTGTGCATATTATGTTAATACTATTTACTCTACTTGGTATCCATGACGTTGTATCCTGGTGAGTCTAAGCTACAACAGAATTATTCCTTACAGAAGAGAAAGAGAAATAAGGTTAATGAAACTGCATCTTGGCACTATAGCTAAGTAAAACACTACTCTGACTAGAGTGCTGAACAGTATTTGGGGTATTCATGAGCTATTCTGCAGATGCTATGGCTCACATTAGCATGTATAACACCAAATCATCCTGTCAAAGAACCTTTTTTCTGTTCAACAGTATAACAAGGCATTGATTGTGATTGTTGGATTATAGAGTCTGTCTACTGAGATTTGTGCAAGATGTTAAAATGACACAAAAGGCTATATTCTTAACTAGAATTCGAAGTACAAAATTTCATAAAATAAATTGTCCCAAAAATATAAGTGGAGACTGTACATTTAGAACTGCCTTTTTGTTTCATTGTGCTTTAGTATTCTGGAGTGTCTTACACAGTGTTCCGATTTCACAGCAGAAAAACATTTCAGTTCCACCAAAGAGTTATTTATCTTAAAATAATTAATAGAAAATATATTGATTTCCTCCAGGAAAAAGTCTCATTTTGTCGTATTGAGTGATATCCTGAACACAATGTGATTATTTGAAAGTAAGCAACTTCTTTTCAGATAAAGATGAGGCAAAGTTAATGAATATTTTTGTCTGCTGCACATAGCTTTGACTTCAACAGAACAAACACTAAAGCACTAGTGGATATCAAATTGTTCTTTTATGTTATATAATGCAGATCTACATCTGATACCGCAGGATTTAGTGTCTATCCCTTGGGCTATGTCTAGCCTCCCATCCCCCCTTATGCTATCTACTGGTTTTACTTTGGAAAAGCTTAACACTTATTACAGTCACTAGAAGACTGTTTTAGCATTAACTCAGTAACACAACATTTATGCAGGCTGTGGTGTGTATGTACAGGTGAGGCTCATGCTTTACTCCTAGCCCTACAGTGCCATGAACAAGCATGTGGTGATTCTGAGGATGAAAAGAGAATGACCTTATGTTTTCTTCAAGGTTAATTCCAAGGGTCATGACGTTGTAAAGAGATGTGAGGCCATGGCCCTGAGAATCATCAGATCTGCCGTGTGGTCATCAAGTCCTCTTTCACCTCTATGGGAGAGCAACATACTGTAAGGGATTTTCCTCCCTTGAGTGCCAACCTAGTACCATGCACACCCCTCACTGCAGATTGTTTTACCCTGCCACCAGGGCATGCATCCCAATGAGTGAGAGAGGTTGCTTCCTCCAGTCAGCCACTAGCTCTTGTTCCCATCTTACCAGGACAGTGTTCAGGGTTTCCAGACCAAGGCTGTGGCAGAGATGCTCTGCAGCAAGACTGAAAAGAAGCAGCAGTGCTTTTTCCTGCCAATGCAAAATTTTTTTTCGGACTCTCTGGAAATAGCAACACTTACAAAGAAAGTTTGTTTTCTGGCTCTGAACAAAACACAGGAACATTTTTTTTTATTGGATTATTTTCTCCCCAAAATGAAGCAGAACAAGCATTTTCCCTTGTTTGGGACCCCAGAGGTGTGGGCAGTCAAGGCTGTTACCCTCATAGAAGAGCCCTCAGTTGGTATTGCTGACTGTGAGTTCCAGGTACATCAGTGGATTGGCCAGAGATGTGCAAAAATGCAAAGGGTAAAAAAAAATAAATAAATCTATTTTCAGTGAATGTGGTGACTAGGCAATGGGAAAAGTTGGGGAGATGCTCTTGTGAGTTTAAACAGGCCACTGTGACCCTAAGAGAGTTTTGAAAGTTCAAGAAATCATTCTGAGAACAACAGAACTCATGCTCACTTCTGCAAATAACATATTTGATGCCAAGCAAATTTCTGAAATAAGTTAGGAAGCAGAGTACATGCCCTTGGTATGCATCTGGAAGGTTGTATTATGATACAATCTGGAGGTGGATATTTCTGCTGAAAGAAAGTAGAATTTTCTAAACCATTGATCACAGACATAAAAAGACCTAAAGTGAAAGTGGAATGATGGCTCTGTTGCAATGTAATATACAAGAAATCAGTTTGAAAGGAGCATAAAACACTATTTTGAGAAAAATCTAAAATATATTTGTTTTAATTAGACAAAAATTGGCTGACAAAATTATTTGCATTTAGCACTGTGAAATGTAGTGAATTAATTCATACATGACACATTAATATTTCTGTTTAAACCTGTGTAGATGATTCTTAATTTGCTTTGCTAATCAAAATGTACAGCTGTAATAAATTTGGGGATAGGAGAAAATTACTAAGTTCCAGAAGGTTGTTTCACAGCATGTTTTACCAAGTGAAAATTTGGGCAGAACATTTAGAGAATCTAAAATACAAATCCTCTTTATTAACAATAAAAGTAAGTGACTTTGGATTCAGCAACAAATAAGATAAAGTTAGGGCTGAATATATGTAACATATGGAAAGGAGAAAAAAAAACAAACAAACTAATTAAAAAGAATATAGACCCCCGGATGCTATGTGAATTAAAAGGCATGGATCCATTAAGAAGTTAAGGTGTCTACCTCATGGGAAATCAGGGAGAGAAAGAGACCTCTAGGGACACCATAGATACTTTTGTACCTCTATGACTTAGTGATGAATATGTTTAATTCACATTTTGTTGATTTTGCCATTTCATTTTACAATTTAATTTGTACTGGGGGAGGGGTGGAGGTCTCAAAACTCACTTGATAAGAAACATACTTCTGCAGAAGAAGAGTATCTCAGAGAAAAAAATAAGATTATGCAATGTATGTGTCACCTAGGAGGTTATACTCTAATTAAAAGAATTAATCCTAAGCAAGTTTACATAAGAAAGGAAGAAATCGTGGAAGCTCAGTGTGTTTTTCTGCAATGCTGATTTTATTGGACTTTTATGCCTTTGTCCAGACAACATACGTGGGCTGCAGAATACAAAATAAGGCTGGAAAAGTGCTGTGCATCTGCCTCTCTTTGTTCTGAGAAAATCACAAAAATCACAAGTATGGTTCCCACCAGACTTCAAAAGACCAATCTAAATGGTTTAAAGATATGAAACCCTGGAACTGTTTAAATACTCCTGGAGTGTTAAAATAAAATATTTAAATCCAAATAACAGGACCTTTCTATAATCTACAAGTACTCCACTACATAAACAGACCCCCTCAGAGTGGCAGAGAATGTAAAGGGAAAAAGGCTCCCTCGAAGGAGGGCTTTTGCAGAAAGCTGGCATTTGTGTTAAAATTGCTCTTTAATTCAGACTGCACCAATCCGACAAGTCTCACACCACTGTATAAGACAGAGCAACTGCTTATCAAGCAGGAAAATGTCAAAAAGCAACATGATTTATTTGCTAGAAAGGGGGAAAAGCACTCAATGCTACAACAGACTTGACCTAAGGCCCTTTAAATTCAATGAGAGATCTGTGAAAGTCCTGAGCAACTACACCTTAAGGAAATCATGGGGAAAAAAAACAACAAGCCACTTCATCTACCTCTCCTGACTATGCTGGTGCATTGGTGTTGTTTTGCTTATTGCTTTCCCTCTGATCTCCATCTGGTGCTGGTAGCAGCCAAATGCTGATATTCTCATTTGCTTTTCCAATTGAACAAAATGGGCAGTTTTACAGCCCCATATCCTCCTCTTACACACAAGCACCAACAACAAGGTTAAGGGTTCTCTGTACGTGCGAGGCAAAACTGTTCATCCATCCACACGCCACTGCAGTTAAAATAGGCCATCTGAAGCAGTGGCACCCAGCTATCCTCCAAAATGATGTAACTTGGTGCTACAGGCAGTAAGGCTTGGGGAAGGGAAGGAATTACAGGTTTTCCTCTGCATGGGGGGAGGTTTTCAAACAGGGAAGGACTCTGGACATTGCAGATGGATATAATGCTCTTCCTTTAAGAAGGTACCCATATGCAGAAAAGGAATACAGGAGGATATTTTTTCTCCTTTACTAAATAACAAGCACTGAAAGTGCTCCTGAGGCAATGAGAATTGGTGGAACTGAATCAATAAACAGGTGCCAGAGAGAAAATCCAAAGAAATGCCAGATATGGGAGGTCTGGCCAGGTTGTCTGTGGGCACGCAAGAAAAAGAAATATCTGGGTGATGTAGAGTGGATGATATCTTCTAAACATCAAGGGATTTTGGATCTAATATTTTGCAAGCCCTCAGCAGCAGACTTGAGTCCCCCAGCTGCCTTTGAAAACCCAGCCACTGGAGATTATATTATTTTTGGAGAAGGATAGAAGCATCCTACCTACACTGCAAATGCTATAGCTTTGAAAACCGTACAATGAAACCTTTCAGGTGGTCTACTCTTGTCAGCCTTAGTGGTTGGATTCCAGTTTTGGCTTCCCGCAATATTTTGTGTTGATGTAACTGTAAGTGTTGGGTCATGCAAACGCCTAGGGAGAAGAAATGCCTACAGTTGCATTTTCCCTATATACATACAGTGCATAAATATTTCAGCTGCAAGTGCTTCATCTAGTAACCTTCCCTGTGTTCCCTTTGTGAAAGGTGGTAGCCCAGAGGGAGTTGTCCCATGACGCACCAAATTAACCTTGTAAGTGATGATTTATTTTGTGAGTATTATGGCTATTTATACTATGAACCAAATTTTCCCTGAATTGTCTTTGAGGCTATATTCAAGGTAGGACTGAACTGTGAAATTTTGTAAATACTGAATTTGATGAACTTACAGCTAAATTTGGTGATTTTTGTTATGTTAAAAAAAAAAAAAAATATATGATGAAGAGAATAGATAACTTTTTGCCTCTTCTTCCCATAGACATTTATATTCAGATTCACCAAAGGCAGCAAAGCCTTAAAAGCCTATACAAGAGCCTATTCTACTCTGTTCCAAGAATATGTCATGTGGTTACATACTGAACAGAGCTGTGTGCAATAGAGCAGACTTAGCTGAGATGACTGGGGAAAATGTTATCATTAGCTCCGTAGGCAAACAACATTAGGAGACAGAAAACACTTGGGGAAGCCAATATGATTAAATCAGTACTTGCTAGTCATGATCACATTGCATGTCGTGTCCAAAAATATCAATGCAGATATTGAAGGTAGAACTGGCAAAGAGTGCAAGTGCCACATCTTTGAGGAGGGAGAAGGTATCAGACTCAGACTTATCCACTCCATTTTGTTTCCAAGCTAAGAGAGAAAAAGGTTTGATTAAAGGAAATGATATCATGGGATTTTTCTAAGCAATTTTAAATGTACAACATAGAAAATTCGGCAGTGGAAATGAATCAAAACATCAAGTAGATATTGTATTGGCATAGTGCATCCATAACATTTGGCTCCTCTAGAGCAGAGTTTTCCTGGAGAGATCTCAGCAAAAATAGTCCAAAACACAGTAACGATTAATTAATGTGGGCACCCAGGGGTCTAGTGTCTAAATTCTCTTCTATGCCCTCTTTTGTTTAACATTAGAGTCTTGCCTGTGCAGTACAAAGTACTTCAATTATGTTATTCCAGACCACATAATCTGATACCTTTACCCCATTCTAGTGTCTTACTTGGCATGTTATACACTGATGAGTATGTTATTGTTGCTTGAAAACAATTAAAAAAATACAATTAAAAGAAAAAAATAAAGAGGACACATTCCTCACTCCAATGCAGGTATTATTTTAAAATATTTGCATGTGCTCCCAGGTACTGAATATTATGTAAACAGATGTGTTGAATACATCAACCTCTGCACATTATCAACTGTCAGAAATATATATATTTATATATGTATATATAAATAAGTTATATAATGAAAGTCAAAGAAACTGAATCAGTTCCCAGGCAATGCTTTAAAATGTATCCATTACTAGTGATGAGACTTTACATTCTTTCTACTGCTGTACAATGAAATGAACTGTGCTGGAGCAAATGTAATAAAATACCAGAGATATATTAGGTGTTGTAGCTTATTACAGAACAAGGAGATGGTTCTTTTAGCAGTAAGACAGAAGAATATGCTTTCTCTTCTCTTGCTTTCTTTTCAATAAATTCTCATGGTTATTCACTTGCATGAAGAATCAAATGCCTGATGTTTAGCTTCAACTGATGTGAACAGATGCAAAGTAAATAGATTTCATACTGATTAGCCTCTAGGAAATTGTATGAGTTCAACCTCTCTTTAAACTTAGAAATATCAATGATTTTAATGTTAGTGTACATTTCCTGATTAATGCTATGGCAAAACATTTGCATTAAGTAATTGGCACATCATCTGAAATGATGAGCACTGACATTTCATCTACACTGATTTCAGGTCTCATACTGTTAGTTCACGTGAATGCATTACACAAAATTTTCAAATTTTGTACCTGAAGAACTGGGTTAGAAAGGATTCATACTATCTCCTTATCCTAATACCTAAGAAATCAATATCTTTCAGGTACTAATTCATTTTTGTATTAAGTGGAGCCTTTTTATGAAAATCCATACAGAATTCCTAAATACCTGATTCTCATAGGACCTGATTCTCATTTACACTGATACTCAAACATTCTTCTGGCAATCTGAAAAAACATTAAGCCATGTATATTTTCTTCTCAAGTTATAAGAAAAAATGTCTTCTTTATTTCTGGACATAAATGAAATACATTCTTTGTAGAAATAACAAATCTATAATAGAACTTCTTAAAAAAAAAAAAAAAAAAGGTTTTCTCTTAAAACAACTAGACATGAAGTTAAAAAAATCTGTATTGCTGTTCTTGAGAGAAGTAAACAATCTGCTCTCTGCATGCCCCTTAGCTGTAACTTGTTTGATTTACTTATGAACCTTAGAGAACTGTCTTGCATGAAGTACAGGGCTGATGTTTTTGAATGATCTTAAAACATTCTAAGCAAAGTTGAGGTGTGCAGAGTATATATCCCCACTGTATGGAAAATATGTTCAAAATTGTACAGGTATTTTCCTGTCCTGAAATACTCTGTGCCATGTGGGGTGAATAGTGCAAGGGAATAAAGATATCAGTAACTGCAGACACTACACAGAGCAGAGGGAAAATCACACTGAAATGTAGTGAGACAAGTGTCCTGAAGTTTGCTGGTCAGGAAGAGTATTCTGCTCCCACTCTGAACAAATGTAATGGCAGTCTGATGCACTAAAAGCACAATGTGTGACTTAAGACTATATATGATGCTGCCCAGTGCTCTAACAACTCCAGTACTACACACTTCAGTATGAATCAGAAGTCCCCATGACTCAAAAAAAAAAAACAAAAACATGAAAAACCCTGATTCCAGTTTTTCTGAAATGTTTATTATGACTGGAATTACACCGAATTTTTAAAAGCTTTATATTTTTATTGTTCTCATGCCATTCTTGCCAGAACATCTTTGTATGTGGCTGAATGACAGCACTTTAATGACTTGTTGGGCGATGGATTGGATGACATAGAGAATACTGCCCCTGAGCTACTCTGAGACACTTCTTAGGAAACAGTCCTGCTGCTGTAGTATGAAGTATAGATGAGTTTAATTGGAAAATAAAGCTTTCCCATGAAAATCTGAGCCCTGCAAATCCTAAGGGAAATGATGAAATTAATATTATCACCCTTAGCTTCCTCTCTCTCTGTGTGCTCCGTCTTCCAAACCAGCTTGGAACACTCAGAAATCTGATAAATTTACATGAAGTCATCGGTCTCAGAGCCTTTTTGAAGGAGCTATGGACTCCATGTTGTTGATCTTATTCTGTTGTGTATGAAAGAGTGAAGCTGAGAACAGCTCAGGCATGTTTCGTGGGTTACAAATGTCTCACACTCCACAGAGGTCCCTGAAGTAAAGTATTTCCAACAACCTTTTGCCAGGAGTCTCTAACCAATAGTTTCTTTTTCCTGAAGATGGACTTCATCTTAGACTTCTTTGACATGACATTTACAAATCATAGCCCTTGACCTTTCCAAAGTTAGTTCACCTGCTTTTTGTAGGTTTTCTTCCATGCACTGAAGGCAGCTCTCATTGTTCTTGATTCGTTTCATCAATCAGAGAGATTTCCCAGGTTGTGTCCAATTGTGGATACACATCCTCCATAATCAAGGCAAAAAATGCTTTCATTTTAATGACTGCATTAGACAGAAGACCAAAGTGTTCTCCAGCCCTTTGCTCTCCATAAGACTTAATTTTCTTTTTAGCCATTTAAAATTATATGGTAACTCTTTATTTAGTCTCTGAAGGAGAGAGTCTTACTGCAAGAGATAGCACAAACTATATGTATGAAGATGAAGAACATAGAAAATTCTATAGCTAGTGATTTTTGATGCTGTACATCATGTAACATCAGCTTTGAGAGTTGTTTGAGATAACACCATCAGAAATGAACTCAAGAATCATTTCAGACCCTAAAAAGCAAGTCCTAATTTTATATCACCTTTTCTTCTCCAAGATGTCCCAGCATGAATTGTAGGATATATTCTGTAACCCCAAGGTCATAAAAACACCTTGGAAGGACCTGGTACACTGAGTGAACAAAGGGGTTCTGCTAATCAAAAGAGGATGCAGTGATCCATGGGGTGACAACACACAAAACGTGGGACCCAGGCATGCTCTCAAGAGCCTAGCATCTTTCAAAGATTATGGGTAGACTAGTTCTCTGCCACAAAGGTTCTTGCTGAGGTCTTTGTGCACAGGAAGGAAGTTGAGGACAATGTGTTGAGACACTGTTGAAGCTGTTCTGGTGGTTGAGAAAGTATAGTGTAGATGAAATGTCACATCCCATTGTAGGCACGATGAAAGCACCCTTTATTCTCAGACTGTTCACAGACTCATGGGAGAATGCTTGCAGAAGTGCTAGGCATTACTTGCAGTGGCAATAGTGCTTAGGTTTGGTAGAGGCATTTCCAGGTTTTCAGATGAAAGTTTAAATATCACAGCTGGTAGCACTTCTAGCAGCAGTTGCTAAAACTATTCTTATAAACTGAGTTGTCTCTTCTTTCTGCATTGGATAAATTGAATTCCCTTCGGCTTGCTAAATGTTGAGTATTCAAGACCAGATTTCAGAAGTTGTGTTTCTGTCTGAGCAGCACAGACATTAAAACTCTCCTGATTAATACATGGTTCAGCTTCACCTTTCTGTCCTTGGCCACAGTCTCCCTGCCCCTGAACACTGCAGCTCTGCCATACCACATGAGCTACCTGTCATCTTTTGCCCTCAAAGTAGCTACATGTCAGTGCTAGTGATTGTATATTATTAAAATGCACTTCGACATCCTTTGGTGTGCGAGTACCTATGGATATGTATTATTCAAAAGAGAAAAAATGCTCACAAGACCTAGGATTTTCCTGTTTGCCCAGCCCTGCTGGAAAGCAAAGAGAGCTTGCTCCATAACCACCACTTAAAGCAAGCATTCTCAGTGATGTTGTCTGACGCGTTGCATTTAGAAGACAATATTAATATAAAACTCTGGATAGCACAAATTCACTGAGCATTCCTATCACACAGCTTCTCCATTTTCTCCATTGCCAATGTCTGCAATATTTTTTTCCATTGTGTAAATATTTGGCTTTTGTATAAACCCCACTCTCATCACTTTGGCTATGTTTAAATCCTCTGAAAGTGGATATTGCCACAGCAGAGGCAACAGGAACACATTTAGATATAATGTAAGGAAGTTCAGTTTCAGGCCATACCAGACTTTTGCTGAGTGTGATTTGTAATATTGCCTGCGGAGTTATTTCTGCCTGGCAGAAGGACTCCATTAGGATGTAATGCTGTTACAAGCTCCTTTATACCTTCACTGTGATCTCAGAGGGACAGTCTCTCTTTTATATTCTCTCAGACTTCCTGAGGAACTAATTTATCTTTGCAGAGTTTGTCCTGTTCTTTCCAAGGCAGAGGCTTTCATAATTAAAAGTCTGGCTAGGAGCTGATCTGGGGAAAGATACATCCCTTCAGAGTGAGATTTCTAAAAAGTCTGAAGAATATATTTTTCTCCCCCTCTTTCTAAAAGCACTTATCCTGGTGACTAATTAATATGATCTGGGAGCACACTGAAGCTGTTGTCTAAAGTCTCCTGTTGCAGGCTGAGGTAAGTGTTCTGATGAAGAAAGCAGGGATAAAGCACCAAGAAGCCTAATTTGGGACAGATAAAACTGTGCAGGTCAGAGAAAATGCCGTTGGGGTAAAAGGAGTTTGGGGAAGGAAGAAGCCACTGGAAACAATGAAAAATCTCCTTTCTGAGCAACTTGCAGCAGGAAGAAAGAATTACAAATAAAGAGTCGAGAGGGATAAGAGCAGTCCTCAGGTCCAGAGCCAAAAAGTTCAGACCTACACGTCACTAAAGGCACAAAGCATTTATATATCAGTAGACAATAGCTAGCTGTCTGTGTGTGAGAAGGGTACAGTTCATGTACAGCTTGGCATCCTGGAAATGCCTGCAATTATTTCTTTCCACACCCAGGAACATCATTTTGACAATGGAACCTAGAAACTGAACTGTAAAATGTATTTGTTGAAATGCTGAAATGAGTCTTTCTCAAATTATATAAATTGCAAACAGGCATGAAGGGGAGCTGATTTTCTACATGACTGAGCATCCAGTTTCAGGAATCTAAGGGGGGTGAAGCTTCCGCTGTGTGGCAGGGTCCTGTCAGAAGCCACTAGTTCAAGAACACCGCAGTGAACCTTATGGTTCATATGGCCTTGAATATAAACCAGGGTGTTACATCTGCTAGGCCTTTTTTTTTTTTTCCTTTTTTTTTTTTTTTTTTTGAAAGAAATCATGGCAACAATAAGGTATCAAGTTAGCTTTCATGTCTAATACTGTTCCCTAATCAAAAGAGTGAAAAACTTCTTTACTGGGGCCATGCACAGAGATGAAACCAGCTGACAAAGCAGATAAGCAGATGCTCTTATTGAGGTCCCAGGACCACAGAAGGATTATCTCTCTACCTGAAGTCAAACACATTGCAGTGAAATAAAAGTTCTTTGTATATGACCTGAAGTGTAAACTAAAGGCTGCTCTCATCCCCAAAGCATCCTAACTGTAAAACTAATTTAGTTCCATTCACTGTGGACCAGGATTACTTGATAGTTCATTGAATTAAAGTTGCCTGGACTCATTCTGTGGCAGTGATGCCATCTGAAGCCAAATATCCCATGCCACTCTCTTACCTGGTAAAACAGATGAGCTGCCTGTTGGGAATTATCCTTGGCTTGTTTTATCTCCCAAACTCTGCCTGGGAACTGCAGGAGAAAGTGCAAATCAGGCAGTGTCAAAAACGTGCCAGAGACCCTTGTAACATTTAAGAGTGTAAATGATTTCAGTTCCTGTGCCTGGGAACGCTCCTCGGTGTTGTTTATCTTGGAGAAAGGTCTCTGTATGAGTATGCTTTTTATAATCTATAAATTATTATAAGAGAGGACTTTAAGGCCTTTAAGAGAGATTGGGGTTACATGTAACATCTACAGTGAAATTTGGAACAGCATTTTAATTCCTGGCTGACTATTTAAATTGTTTACTCTTGTATCCGATGCCTAACTCTTAGGGTAAGTTTTTTTGGAAGTCCAAACAGATATCGGGATCTGTGTTAGCAAAGAAACTATCACATCATATTAATGCCATTTTATTTATTTATTTATTTATTTTTTTAAGGAGAGTTTGTAGCACTGATTATTAAGTAGATGGACCTACATACTAATATATGCTGGGATAAATTTTCTTTTTCATAACAAAGCTATTCCATGGAGAACTTGCAGAAGATTGTGTTGATTTTTTTTTTTTCCCACACTCTGTTGGCTTCCATTATTTACAAAATAGCTTGGATGAAAATCTACTTTAGAAAATATGCAAGAGTATAAGAACTAACCTAACTTTTCCTGCTAATGGGTTTGGGGAAACATTGAGAACAGCTAAAGGTGAGCTGTTGTGAGTCTTCAAACAAAATAGACTCTTTATCCATTAGATTCATAACACTTCTACAGGAACATACACATATTAAAGTAGTCTCAAGAGTGTTCTGATATTATTCCTTGCTAGCAGCAACATCATGCTGTGAATTACAAGTAAAAACATAATTAAAATGGAATATGAAACTACATGGTTCACACAGGGTTGTTGTACACATAATATCAAACTTTGTCTGGATGCACCTAGAAAATGTCAAGTGAATTTGATTGTAAAATGAGAGGTAGAAGTAAAAAAAAAAAAAAAAAAGGCACACATTGATACCCAGGAGTTATTTTAAATGGATGACCTACTTGTTATAGAAATGCATTTTAATTGTGTTTTTCTGCATGGAAATTTAAGACAGTTATGCTTACTCTCATGTCTTTATCTGTGAAGTTACAATTTACTCATTCTCCACCAGCTTCAACCTTCTGGACAAAGCAAGCACTGTTTAAGTTATCAGTGGGGGCATTAAATTATTCTAGTACAGTGCAAAGACAAATTAAAGTTGTCTTTGCTACTATTCAGGATGTTACTTGGAGATGAAAGAAACATTTCTCTCTATATAGCATTCTTTGGTGTCTGTATCCTAGCCTTACTCAAGTTTGTGCCAAAATTACCATGAAATTTACTGGGGTTGATACAGCAAGTAGGGGCTCGTCTGCAAATAGTTGCAAAAGCAGAGCTGGAATGATTAAATCTGGTTTGATTCATTTCAGCTGGTATCCGCCACCTTATCTTGTGGTAAAACTTGCTAGAGAAGATAAGAACCACTTCTGCTAGAATAGATATATAACGGCTGTGATCAGAAGCCCAAGTATCATTAGGTGCTTGTCCCTTTTAAAAAAAGTGGTTTGGGGAATCTGTATTGAAAACACAACAGTGTGGATGAATTCGAGTCCAAATGCTTCAGGTTTTTGAGTCCTGTGAAGGGCAAGAAGGAGCTGGGGGGACATCCCAGGCCCTATGTGTGATCTGGTTGTGATAAAGACCATCAGCTGTGCATCCCTGTCAGGGAATGAATTTCCCTGGCTTGTCCTCTGCTATGGCGTTTTCTGCCAACAGAGCTCAGCAGAGAGAAAGTAACAGAGGAATATTAAAACCCCCAGTTCACAGGGGGCAATCTCTGGGGAGAAGCATAATTCTGCAGTAGTAGGGCTTTGATAGCCATATGCACAGGTATGTGCAATAACATGATAGTTTTGGCTATGGAGAGTTAAAAGGATAGGTCCAAACACTTAGGTAGAATAAGTCTTGTTGATGAATTGTAAGCATGTGTGTAATTGCGGCCAGGATTGAAGCCAAAGACAGGAAAAAAAAAAAGCATGATTTCTGTGTGGCTGCATACAGTGTAATGACAAAAACAATTTAGACCTGGGAAGCTAAGTGTTTTTATTGACTAGATAGATCATATTGTACTGTTCCCATGTGATCCTGTAAGCATATCATCGGCTAGCTAACCCAGCTAGCAACAAGTGTAACTCAGAATGGATTTAATGAGATATATTTAATGTACATTCGCAACCACATTCAACACACAGGACTTTTTGTTTCCCCCAGGCTTCTGACAAAGCCTGTGTCCAGCTGTGAAAGTTAATTGTATGTTATGTTGTAACTGGCTGGGGCTGGCAGAGAAGCCTTAACCTATGGTATATTTTTGTCCCTTGGCAGCAACACAGAAGAATGGGAGGCTGAATTTCATTTCCCCTTGGTTTGATATATCGCTAAGCATGGCAATGTACTGAGACATGTTTTTATGTTGCAGTGAGTTGCAGATGTGTTTTTAAACATTTTGCCTCTTTGCTTACATAAAATAAGGGTACAAATTCTTGCTGGTTCATTTTCCCATACTTCTAGCCCAGGTATGTGCCTGCCTAGTTTGCCACTACAGTAAACAATGACAGAAATTTTATGTATTCTCAAACTGTCTCATTAGCTATTCCTTAAATAGGGCTTGTTTTTCTCATCCAAGACATCATTCTTTTTTTTTTTTTTTTTTTTCTTCTTTCCTCCCCAGCTTTGTTTATTTCACTTTTAATTCCAGGTCTAATTATCTCTTTATTAATACCACTGTGATATTCATCTACTCCAGTTAAGTGGCTGTTAGTATTTGTGTCCTAAATGACAATAAAATGATTTTCTACAACCAGATGATGTAGAGTCTCCTTTTCTCTGGCTCTGTGTCTATGGCTACTGCAGCATCCTGGAAACCACCCCATCACATCCAAACCTTTTTTTTTTTTTTTTTTTTTTTTTTTTTGGTGAAAATTGTATTAAGAATGTGCTTAGGCATTCTTTATCTTAGTGGTGGGCTATGGTTTTGTTTCTTCATTCCTCCAAGGCCATAGATCGACATGTATTTTGCTAGAATGTGTGTTTATGGATAGATCAAGAGGAATACGCATGCTGCAGGTGTTCACTTACTTCTGTAGTTTGTGTGTGTGTTTCACAGGCATCTTTTTTTTTTTTTTTCTTTCTTCAAACTAACATTTTATCATTAAAGAGCAGAAATACATAGTTTTCCATCTTCATAATATTCCTGGAAATATATCAAATATTTGTAAATGCCAGCTAAATGTTTACAAATAATAATTTCAATAGTGTGATATGAAAGTTACAAGCTAATTAAATTGAGTCCCCATAAGTGAGGAATTTTAAGATATTTCAGTTCAAATGTCTCCATTTCGAATCAATTTTAACCTGTTCCCTATTGATTTAGATTAGTGAGGTATCAGCTGAAGGGCTTTACAACTAGTAGGCTAGAAATGGTCAAAAAGAATAAAGTCAGCTCATAAGTCTTAAAGACATCTGAGGCTTTCTGGTTACATTTTGAACATAAGCTGCATAACCACCTGTTTGATCTAAAGTGGATCTCAGGCTGATTCGGGGTTTGTCTGTCTGACTGTCTCTGTCTGCTTGGCCTATGCAAACCTGTTTAAGCAGCTTTCACTAAGCTGGGCTAAATTGCTATGAGCTGTGTTGGGACTGAGTTTTGGGGTTCCATGCAGAGGATGCCATGTCTTGATCTCATTTAATTTACAAAATGTAGCATTTAATTAAGCCAGTGTAGCTTTAGGAATAAAAAAGGAACAAGGCTGGGAACAGCCTGGAGCTGACAGCAGATGACAGGGTGTGGGGACGCCAGGGCAAATTGTCCCCTTCAGCATGGAAATAGGTCCCTTGGGCTGAGACCACCAGAGTGTTGGCTACCTCTGTTGCCCAGGTCCTGCAGGTAGCTCTGCCCAAAAACCGAGACCAGCCTCTGTGAGCTGATCAGTGGGCACAGAATGGTGCCTTTTGGGGTTTTCAGAGGAAGCATGGGTTATGGGCAGTACGGTAAGGGCAAAAAGTCAGGAAGAAGAGCTGTGAGGCTTGCAGGAGTGGAGTTTTCAGCATACCAGCACGAGCCCAGCACAGCAGGTTAGGAGCTGCCTGTGCTCACAAACAAGTGTGGAGCAGAGGCTTGCACTCCGGCACCAGGGGTGACCTTTACAGGAGCACTTGAATTCGTGTCTTTGGTAAGACAAATCTGTGGCTCTTTTGGGCAGATATGAAGTGTGCAAACCTACTGGAAAGCCCTTTTTGTACACCCTGACATCTCCTAAGGGAGCATTTCAGCAGGTGGCACTGGCACTGCATCTGTCCCACGCTGAAGCACTCTGAGGAAATACAGGTCCCTCTTGCCAGGAGAGCTACTTTTTAAGCAAATAACCTGCTGCTGACAGGGGGATGCTCCATTACAGGCATGGAGACTTTCATCTATCTCTAAGCATGCTTGAGAAACAGCTCTAAGTGAAAAAATGTAATTAAAGAAGCACATTGGGTATTATGCTTAAAGCCTGCAAAGCATATGAAGAGATACCATCAAGAACTTATGGAATTGCTGTTTAATAGAATAACACTATGGTTATAGTTAGCATCCATAGCACAAAGTAAAAAATGGTATATAATTTAAAAATATGAGAATTAAAAAAAAAAAAAAAAAGCTTATTTTTGGAATAAAGTCCTCCAAACAGAATCCTGTGTAACCTTTACTCATTAGGTATCTAACATGCAAAAAGTATTTGTACATTCAATATCCACAATTCTGTATAAATATCAAATACAACCAGATGATATAGTATGTGCCATAGAAAAATACATTTCCCTCCATACATTCCTATTACTACATTGTTCCACAAAATTCCAAGTTTCCAATGAAAAGCCAAATAATATAAAATAAATACATCATCAAATATTCTGAAACATCTCTCTATTGAATTACAGCCTCAGAGTGGGTTTCTTTTAAATTCCATAAATGGAATGATTTTTATTTTAGTTCTCTGCTTCCTGTATTAAATGAGGGAAGAAGAGGAGTCACCATAACAACTGTTCTACCACCAAAATAAGCAGCATTTTCTTAAAGTGATACATCTATCAGGCAGGATAAATATGTATTTGGGGCTTACTGTCAGAGATTGATGGCCATTACATCAGTATTGCCACAATAAAAGCAAAGGAGGAAGCAGGCCAATATCACATATCCCATATCCCCTAGGCCTGCAATTCTTCCTTCTTTATCTTTTCCTCACCTTACATGCACTTAGCCAGCTATATTCAACAGTATGTCTCCATAGCACCACATGGTTCTTCTGTTTCTATTTTTTTCCTAGTGCAATACTTAAAAAAAAAAAAAAATACTGCACGAAGCTGACAAAGTTCATCAGAGGATAAGCGCAGTTTATTTTGTTTCAGGCAGAGCCGGAGCTGTTGGGCTGTTTGCTCACGTGGAAGAATTGTCCCACCAACCTGGGCATTTCAGACAAGTGAGTGGTCTGAGTGGACGTCATGGTCTGGAGAACAGCTGGGGCTTGGATGTAACATTAATATTCTTCTGCTAGGGTATAAACAAGCACTTCATTATCAGCACCAGTTCCTTTTTCCATTTATAAAGAAAACAACATTTGTTATAAATAAGAAAGCAATCATATCACAGCTGGAGTATTCCCTAGATTATTCTTAAGTTTAAGTGTAGCTGGATAGAATAATTACAAGACATCAGTGTTGGTAAACAAAGCTAATTTACATATACTGACTCACTCCATACATCCAGCAAGCTGTCTTAATCCCTTGCGATGTTTTCAGTCACAAGATCATGCGTGTAACAACAACAGACCTTTTTATCCCTCAAGTCTTCCATTTAGCCTCCCGAGGCAGATAATATCTCTTAGCTTGTCGGTGTGATGAGGAAAATGCTCTAATCAAATACACTGTGGGCCATTATGGCACATAATAACAGGGGCTCTTGATGGCTTCATCAGATGTGCATTGGAAGGTTCCCTTTCAACAGAAGAAGAAATTATTTCAGTTTAATGTGAAGCTTTGGGATATACATTAAGAAGGCTAGAAATAGGGAGACAAAATGGAGTGAAAAAGCTATTATGACTTCAGTGACACATAATAACGTGTTTTGTAATACATGCTGTTTAAATTGAAATGCTCTCATCACTGATTACTGGGGTCCCAGCCCAGTTTCCAGGGCCTGACCTGGATTTGGGAGCCTATAGGCAGCTGCAAATTCTATTATGTCATTTTGACGTTTAAAAGCTGCCCAAAACAGTACCACTTCAGGGCGAGGTTTTGTCAGGACTTGCAAGAAAAAAGGAAAAAAAAAAAAAAACAGAAATGGGTTGAGGAAGTTGCTGTGCCAGCTCCCTTCAAGGCAAGCCTGAGAGACCGCACAGAGCAGGGTGTGATGTGTGGTAGGGCTGCTCCCAAGCAGGCCCATGGAAGAAATAGCTCTGCAGGGTGTTGGGCAGACTGTCTGAGGGATCTGCTGGTAGAGGTGGTCTGATGAGCTCCCAGCCCAGTGAAAATCTTTATCAGTATATGCAAACCTATGTCCATCGACATGTGCGGTGTTACGTACTGCTATTCTGCTTACAGATGAAAGAAGCAGAAGGCAGAGTATGCTGTGCACACCCCAGATATGCAGAAAAGCACAAGTAATTTCACAAAGCAGGGAAATTATTTCAGGTTGAAGCATGAACTAATGAAGACCAAGCTGTTAGGCCTTTGGAAAAGACTTACTGCTGTAAAAGGTTTTTCAAAATGTTGGCATCTTGTCAGTCCATCTACTGTTCCTCCAACAGTTTCTCACTTTACATATTCCTATACAAAGAAACAATGCAGTTGGTCTCTAACCCTGTGATCTAATATATTTTAGGAAGATCAATCATTACTATTGTTCTTTTAGTACCTGTTTGTTTTCTCACAGATTATTTAGGGTTGGACGGGAAATCTAGAAATCATTGAGTCCAACTCCTCTTGTCCAAGCACGGCCAGCCAGAGCAGGTTGCCCAAGCCTGTGTTCATTGGGGTTTTGGTTATTTCCAAGGGTGGAGACTTCACAGCCTTTCCTTGGAAGAGGCTGGCTATATACGTGCAATTCGTTATGCTTTGTTTTCCTGCACTGAGAGTAGCTGTTCCTACATGTAACATTCACAAATGCTGGCTTTTTTTTTTTTTTTTTTTTTTTTATTTAATGCACACATAAAAACTTTACAGGCAACCCTTGTTTCCAATTCAACAGTAGAGGGTTTGTTTATGAAGAACTGGAGACAAGCACTTGCCAGAGTCACTAGATGCTCTCATTACAGCCCAGACCACTAGAAAGTCTGCTAGCCAAATTCCCAGAGCACAGCCACTAAGTAAGTGTGTCTGTGAAGAAGCAAAGGAGCAACACTGGGAAAGCTCTGGCATGTGTTGCAACATCTTGTTCTGGCCTGAGAGTTCAGCCGTGAGAACAGAGAAACCAGTGCTTCAAAAGGCATCGCAGGAAACCATGGGGATACTGCAGAAGTTCACCTGCTCTGAATTCTTACAAGCAAGGTGCAAACGGCACTTAATTTATATGTTGCAGGCCCAAAATGCAGATGGCTTCAATAAATCCCTGGAAGGTAGCTCAGATAGATTTTATGAAATTCGTTTAATGGAAGCTCTCATAAATAATTTCCACGCATTATACTGTACTTACACGTACTGTATGCAGATACAAGGATCCTGGGACAGAGCCAACCAGCTGGTGCAGCTGTACAGGCAATGATGACAAGGTTGGTGCCACAGAAAAGATGCCGGCCACCAAGTTTAGTTAGCACTCCCAGCAGGTGGATTAATTCATAATTAGGCAGCCATCTTTTAATAATTCGTTCACCTTTTCCTCTGAGCCGAGGTGCAGCTATGATAACCCAGGAAGGAAGAGTGATGGCTTCAACAAACACAAATGCAAATCTCTAACAGCTTAATTAAAAATGGAAGGTGTTATTCATTCCAGTCACACGAGGCAATGTTCGCACTGCAATGAAAACAATAAATATAAGCCATTGTATTCAAGAGGACAAGCTAGTCAAGAAAATACACTCCATATATCATGTTTTGACACTTTTGGAAGCATAAATTGGTTATGATTAACTCTAGAAGCGTTGCCTTGTCTTTCCCAAAACAGATGAGTGGATTTAGGAATTCATCCAGCAGAAAGGCAGCCAAGGGACTTTGCTACTGCCAGCAAATCCTCCACAAGTTCCTCCACGCTGCTCTTACACTTGACCTCACCTCTGACCTGCAGCGGGGTCTCACGCTCCTTCTCCTTCCCCATTCTTTTTATTACTTGCCAGATTCTCTCGAAGTTTGTTAGAATTTGTTAATTCGTTTCTGAGGTGACATTAAAACCAGGAGCTCAGTGACAGCCATGGTGTGGAGCAAAGATGTACCTCCTGGCACAGCAGGAGCAGCTTGAGGAAGAGGAGGCAAGTCCTGCCCTGTGCACTGATGCCTGTCCTGCATTTTGGCTCTGTGGTCAAAATGAAACCTGCTAGCAGGGACTCCTGAAACCAAACAAAGCCTCAAAGAAGTGAAAAGCGCTTTTCACAGGGAACTCACCAAATAGCTTTTTATTTAGCATTTTTTATGATTAAATGTGAGCAGCTAATAATACAAGCGAACCAGAGAAACACAACACCCTGACTTCTTTAATCATGATTCTGGCAGAACATTAAGAAAAAAAAAAACCCTCAGTTTGGCTTACTCCCATATATTTCCCTCAAAATGTAGCAGAGTTTCTAAATTCTGTACCAGCTTCGAGCACATCCAGTGCTGTTTTGGAAGTCCTTTCTCTGAGATAACATTTCAATGCTCATCGCTTAGGTCTCTTGCCACCCCTGATGTCCATCTTTATTTTTTTCCTGTTGCTTTTCTTTACCACTAGCAGAACTAAATATGTTTTGGCATGTTTTTGTTCTCTGTCCATTAATTATTTCAACATAAAATACTGTCTCTAAATCCTAGAGTTTCCTCTCTGACATACAGCTCAAGGTGTGCAAGTTATTCATGCTCACCACTTGTAAAGTGACCTTTGCTAGGGGAATAAAAGCTCCAGACTTGTGATTACCGCTCCTTCATTTTTCCCAACTATGATTGCACCGCTTCAGTCCTGTCAATAACATTTCCTTCTCCAAGGTAGGGCTTTTGATACACAATTTTATTTTTTTCATGACAAGTTGTGATTTGTCATCTTTCTCCACAACAATATGAACTCCAGGGCGTTTTCACAGGGAATTTTTAACATTTTCCCAAGTTGAGGGTCTATTTTTAAAATAACAAAATGATTGTTTTAAAAAATGTTCAGATGTAGAAAAACAGAAAATAATGGATTTGAGGTAAATTGTATTAGACTGAAAAGGAAAATGATGTTAATGGTGCTTGTTTTTGTAGTTGTTGTCAGCATACGTGTTCCCAGGGAAACGCTACTGGTTTAAGCACATGAATTCATAATTTTCTGAAATCTCTGTGATAAATATGACTGACACTTGAGGAATAGCTATTTCCCAACCCAAACGAGCTATTTTTGTCTTGAAATGGACCATGAGACCAAAGTTTTATGGTTTCTAGTCATGGATTTATTTTTCACCTTCTCCTTGAGGGACAACAAATATAGCCTTATTACCAAGAGGAGCAGCCTTTTCTTGGTGTGACAGACAAAAAATTTAATTATTTGCCTTGAGGCTTTGTCAAACATTCCTTATTGCTGTATTGACAATGAAATGTCAAAAAGGTCCTCAGAGCACTAGTTTTATTTTGCTTGGATTCTAAGGAATGACAATTGAAATAGCTAGTTTTTTAACATAAACATCAACTTAAAAAATAAATTATCTTTATGTCACTGGGAGTCATAATATTTCCAGAAAGCCTGCAGCTCAACACAGGTGAGAAGGAGAACAGGTCTGAAGGCAAGAGGGCCTGCCAACTTCTGATAGCAAAGGTCTAGTTCAAGTGTCTCTACTCCCTAATTTTTCCATTACAGAGAAAGCCTCCCACTCCTCAAAGCTGAAATGGGTGCCCAGCTCATGGCCTGTCTTTACTGTTCATTTCTCACCCTGAATTGTGTTCTGTTCCATCAATAAGCATAGATAAAATGTTTGTAAAATGTTTCTGGATTAGTGATAGATGAGTGATATATCTCCTGGGAGATGTGTGTGAACTGCCCCACTGACTTGCTGAGATTTGCACTGGATCAGAGGTAGCTCCCATGACCCCGGCACCAGGCATACTCCTCCCAACCTTTTTCTCCTTCCCCTCTCCTCCTCCCATGCTTGGAGGTAAGGTGGAGTTTGCCAGCTTCTTGGGCATATAGATGCTCTATACCCGTGTTTTTCAAACTTTTGCAAGAAGCCAAAGTTCACTAATACTGAGCCCTGTGTTCAGCCCAAGTTGATTTTTCTGTTAGAAGTAAATGTTTCACACGGCTGCATCTGAAGTCATTTGGGATGAAAGGCTTCATTGGGAAGGAAAACTGTTTCAAAAGGCACCAAGTTACTCCTTTGGGAGCACCGCTATCTGAGATAGTCTCACAAGAGAACAACAGACCCTATTCACACAGACTCTGGGCTCAGGTTCAGACACAAACCATAGCTTTAGACCAAACGAGAGCACTGCATCGGAATGCAGCCAGCTTTAGGAAAAAAAAAAAAAAAAAAAAAAAAAAAAAAAAAAAGTAAAATTGGCTACAAATCTAGACCAAGTATCATAGCTGAGAGCCTGTTTGAACACGTGCTTCGGTCCTTATGATTCTTTGCATTACAAGCAAGTAGGGTATAGGCAAGTGGCTGCAGGCTGCTGCTTTGCCCAGCGGGTCCTGTGCCAGCAGAGGGACCTTTGCAGCAGTGGGGGCTGGCACCTACCAAGAGCCCTTTGTGCACAGGGCTCTCGCGCACAAATACAAGGATACCACATTTGGCTCAAGAAGCCCTTGAGCCAGAGATTGCTGGAAGCAGTGCAGAAGGAAAGCAGTGGGAGGTATTGCTGCCTTCACCTTGTTCCTACACCCTCCCAAGCCAGCTGCTACTGGGGGAAATCAGACACCAGGCTCTGTGCGGCTTTGGTGTCCCTTGGTGTGGATAGTCTTAATTACTAAAATGCAGTGTATTTAATATATAAATGCTTTGGGAGAAAAAGAAAAAACAAACAAACAAACAAAAAAATCACTAGTGGTGTAGAGAAGGAGGTATAACAGGGCCAAATTTGCAGGCTCTGCAGTTCTCTTTTGCACTACCTCTGTTGGGATTCGGGGGATTCTGAGCCTCAAAGGTTGTCTCTGTGCCAGTTCTTCTTGGTGGCCTCCTTCCCACGAGAGGGGAGGGTATGCTGCACTCCCATTATCCCTAAACACCAGAGAATATCACTCCCAAGAAAAAGAGAGGATCTATTTTCACACATTTCCATTTCCAAAAAGAGCCACAAACAAGGTGTTCTTGGCATGGTGAATCCTTACTTCAAGAGGGCTTGTGAAGGTAGACAAACATTTCTGTCATTTAAAGCTCACTTGAAATTCTGCAAGCAGCTGGTAGGACTTGAACAGCAAACTGGAAAGCATATTCTTTACCACTGCACTTCATGCAAGCAACAGCTATTCTCTGTCCTGGGTGACTTCCCCTACTCGTACCCCAGTGCTATGTATGCCAACAAATGAAAGGAGGTCTTGGCCTAAAACAGTCACCAGAATTATAGATGAGATGGCTGTGTCCATACATTAATTTGTAATTAGCTTCCTAAGGCAGAAATAAAATAATAAACAGGCATTGCTTAATAGGTATCACATGGCCACTATCTGCTCTGTAAATGGGATATAAACTAGGAGCCAAATACTCAACTTCGTTATTTTTCTAAATAGTATTAATAACAATAATAAAATATCTAATATTAATTTAGAGATTAAGGCAATTTTTTGCATAGTCACAAAGATCTTTATTTTCAGTGGAGCTGGAAGTAGAGAAAACAGATTAGCAATCACAAAGTTATCCTCTTCATTCTCCCTGCTTTGTCAGTCTGACCCAAATGCATGTAAGCTTTCTTGCTAACTTCAGTGAGTGCTCAGTTATGTCTTCACTGGCAACACCAGCATCTTTTAGCTAAGCTAGTGCCTATTTATCCTGGTGGAAGATTTTAAGTCAGGTGGACACCTCAGTGTCCAGATCTACATCACCTGGATCAGATCTGCAACATCCAGATGTAATCATCTGTTAGGCAGTGCTGCTGATGCCTCCTTCCAGAAGTAGTTTGAGATCTACAGGTGAATAGTGTTATGAAAGAAGATGGTGCTACAAAATTACTGTCCTGATTAATTCATATTCATGGCTATCAGTTCCACTACTTGGAAGTCCAGGGAACTGCTTCTGTAAATGAAGAATGAAACATTGCTTGTAGCAGAGTGAAAGAGAGAGGAAAAAAAAAAAAAAAAAGGCAGTTCCAGGAGAGTCATCCCTAGAAACTCTTTTCTGGGATTGCAGCTGAAATAACTGCAACAATTGGTAAAACAGGCATTAATCAAGCTAGCAGGTTTCTCTTATTGAAAGTAATTAGCTACTCTGCCAGCTTCCAGCCTGCTCTGGAGTGGTGATTGGCTGGTAGAAAATTTTCGTGGCAGCCATATGAATGTACACACCCATACACGGATCCTGACCAGATTATAAATTAGCTTCGCCATGGAAGCTTTGACGCATAACGGCTGCTTTTAGAAAGAGAAGTGCTCTGCACAAAGCCACTTAGTGTGATGTCTTAGTTCCATGGGTAGCAGTGGGAAGTTTCCCATTTATTTTTACGAAGCTGGGATTTTACCCTCTGTTTTGCTCACATGTATTCTCTCTCTGCAAGCTTAATCTTCAGGGGTTTTGAACATCTGTCAGATTCAAGTGGCAGAAGGAAATGGGCTGTTATTTTTGTGCAAAGAACATGTTTTTAATGGATTCCACTAAAACCTGAATGAACCTGATAGCAGATACGCTTGGGTACACGCAACTGAAATAAGGGCTAGCTCTAATTTTTGGGTCCATCTGCAGCCCACCCATAATGTGGGGAAAATTTATGGGATTACACTTCCTGCATGCATTAAGTTACTCATAAAAGACTTTACTGGACTTATCCCTCAGTTTATTCCATCCTAAAGAATATCCCTATGGCAAACTACAACGGCAGAATCAGTTTGATGCTGTTGATTGGCAGACAAAACAACCATAGAAGAATAAAACAGAAGCAAAAAGAGAACAAAAAGACAAACATTTACTTTCCGGAGGGCATGTTCACAAAGACTAATACTTCTCAAAAGCTCAATAAAAGCTTCTTGATACTCCTCAAAAGCAAGAAGCAATTCAGAGTGCCCAGTTGAAGGTTCACTAAAGAGATCAGGTTTCCTGAGGCCAGGTGCTGAGCACTCTCAGACTCTTGAGGGATTCTGAAGTTGGTATCTGGAAAGTGAGAAATTCAAAATCACTTGTTGCCCAGAGAAATGCTGAGCAATATTCATCAACTCTGGTCTCATTCCCAGTTCTCAAACCTCCAGCAGGGTTTATTTTTAAAACTGCACAATTTCAGCTCAAGTGTTCCTCTGCTAATTTCTCAATCTCCTGCCCCCTTGCCTTTTTCATTGAGGAAAAAGATAGATAAATAGCAAAGATGAGAGAGCTTATTTCACATGCAAGAAAACAGGCTGTTATCAGCGTCTTCAGCAATGTCTACACATTTCTCTCTAGCTTTTTCTACTGATGGCATTTAAATGCTGGTGGGAGCAATCCATGGAGATGGAGGAGGAGACACCTAAAAATGCAATCCACATCTCTAGCAATTGTGTCAGATTACAAGGAAGGAACGTAGCTGTACAGAATTAGATTGCCAGTAATGTACAAAATGCTGTTCCCCAACTCTACTGCTGATGTATCAAGGAGTCTACAATTAAAGGACTCAAATCCAAGGCTGCTCAGGCCTTGTGCCTTCTCTTGTAGTTAGCAGCAGATATATGTATGTGAATCAGGCAGTAGAGCTGAAGTCCAAGAGCTGAGTCCTGTGAAGAAAGCTATTCAAGGGCATTAAATCTTCACAAGACTGAAGCCTGGCTGGAAAACCCAATGGATAATGGAGCCTGTGTTATCCAGTATTTTCTGCTGGAAGGATCTGCAGCTCATCAAAGTGGAGGAAATCATCTGTGTTAGTGTTTTCTACAAACTATTTGGTGTCTGAGAATTCAATTAAGTAGAATGGAGGAATAGTCAAATTAAGCAGCAATTTCATTAAATTCTCCCGTTTTTTGTTTAACTTAAATGTATATGTAATTTGTATTTTCTGTTTATAATGGGAAACAAAGTAATAGTTATTTCCATGTGAAAAGACAATGTTGTGTAGCAAGCTCTGCCTTTTTCAATATTTGTAATGCTTGGTAAGACAGGGATTTATGTGTATGCACTTAGTGCCACAAATACAATAAACTGTGCTTTTCCTGAAATGGTATGTTTATACCATATGAAAGTGGTAACCCACTAACAGAAGAGGGTAGGTCAGAATCACTAGCAGGAGCAATAGCTTCAGAATCTGAGATAAATGTTTATGGCACAGTGTCATGCCGTGAGAGATGCTTGCTCTAGTTCTGGATGAGCCTGTTGAGGTACCAGATGTGTTACAGGACACTGAACCAAGTGTAAAGAGGTAGCACCAGTTTCTGCTGGGCTTGCCTGGCTATTCTGCTTCTCCAGCCTGGACTTAACTGGGCATTTGTTGATTTTTGAACTCACCCTTCCTGGCTTCTCGAGTACAGTTCTCTTTCTTTGTAGTGGTTCAACTTAAACTAAATGAAAGAAAGTGCCTTGCTCTTTCTCCATCTGACCTCTGCTACCACATCAAGTTTGGGACATTTACTGGGAATTAGTCAATGGGTACTCAAACTATCTCAACCAGGTATTCAACCTGGGAAGAACCCTAAATTTTGATTTCCCACTTCCATTAGCCATTAGGCTATAACCTAAAAGGACAAATAGCTGTTATTGTTCCATCTGACGTATTTGCAAAAGAGTGTCTTTTTTTTGCCATAGAACAGTTGTAAGCACCACTTTTGGAGATGGGTGGCAGTTTCAGGCATGTGGTTTAATCTGATTGAAGCAATATTCATTGGGAGAGTTAATATCTTTTGTTAGATCTGCTGACAGAATCGGAAAAAGCCTGACGTAGTTGAAAATAAAAAAAGTTAGGAGCCTTTCTGCTCATCCTAGACAGGAGTTGTGTCACTCTTTGACCCTAGCTTACAGCTCACTGTTTTGTTCACATGGAACAGACAATCCTAAAATCAGAGAGGAAAAATCACAGGAACAATGAATATTCAATCCTTTAAATTTCTCGTGTGAAAACAGATAACAGTATATTTTATATTACTTTATTAGGAAGCAGTAAAGGAGGGTTAAAACTCCAGGGCTTTGTTAGTCATACTGCAAGCTTCAGTACTGCTGATAACAAGCCACATCTGCTGATAAAGCCATTTCTGAGTGTTCCCTCCCTTCACCTCTTGTTCCTCTCCACGCTCCCATTTAGGCATCTGTAATTAGTGGTGGCCTTCAGCAATAACCAACAGCTCCCAAGCCTCCCTTTTTCCCAGGGCTTTCTGCAGTGGTATCCACTTAAGAGCCTCAGATCAAGTAATGAAGGAAATTTTTCCTGTTCATATAATAAATAACAGCTAATTACTAGGCACAGAGAAGGAGAGAGAGAAATCAGAGAAAATGAAAAGGCAAATATTCAACAATAAAAGGATAGCCTGGGACCAGCATCTTCCTGAGAAGGAAGGGCTGTGAGGACAGAAGAAGGTTGTTTGGTCACCAACAACTGCGTAGCACTGAGAAACTTCACATCCAATAAGTCACAGCCTGTGCACAATGCATCATTTACCATTGTGCAAGACATTGCTGTTAATTTCCAGGGAGTGAGTAATAGGAACAACTCCCGTGTATGCACACACACCCACGTAAGCACAGTTAAAAGTCAGGAGTGTCCCTTCCCCACAACTGCCCTGCGGGTGCTTCTTTTCAAAGCACCATGTGGCAAATGTAGCTGCCACTGCTCGTAACCAGTGGCTTTATTGCTTTTGGAGTCTTAAAGGATACAGCTCTTGGCCACACATAGGCCTGTTATTAATACATCTTGATAGTGAGGGATAAGCCACTTCCATAGAGAGAAGCGAAATGAGAAGCAGTGATAAAAAGCAACCTAAGTACCTGTGTGAAGCTGTGGGCTGTTGTTCTACCAGGATACCTCCATGCAAATTCTGCCTGGCCTGAGCTGAACTCTGGAGTTCTGACAAGAGGCTGAGGGAGATGTTCTACTTCTATAAATCATCCCCTCTGAAATGCATTTTGAGGATTTAACTGTATTCAGAGCTTCCAGAATTAGAAATGCAAAGGGTTTAGTGCAATTAGCTTGCCCAATGTCAAACACTAATGGGAAAAATCACAAGAACCTCAGTAGCAGCACTGGGTTCTGTTACAGGAGCAGATGATGCAAGTGCAACAGGGAACCTTTCCCCTAAGAGGTCCATACAACTGGACACTACCAGGCAATCCTGTCACTGGTATATGTCACGATGTTAGTGCTCACTGTTATCATCCCTGTACTGCTCAGCAGAAGGCTGCTTGAAGAAGTGATAATGACAGCAGCTTCTTGTATTTGAGGCAAACACTGCTGTCTTACTAGACAGGTTTGCATTCTATGATCAGGGAAAGAAAAAAAAATAAATAAATAAAGGAGACTGCATGTTAGAAGGGCACTGAGAGAGCTTTCCCCCTCAAGACTGACAGAACAGCCCTGAGAATACAAAGGACAACATAAGGCAAACATCTGTTCAAATAAAGGGAGTCAGAGAGCTGCCTTTTGTAGCCTTGAAATAATATTCCACCTATAAAAATTATCCACTGTGTTTTTCCCCACACTTTAAACCCTATTCAGCTCTCCTTAGGATTATGTTTACTGGAAAGTTTTGCTTGTGCCATTTCTTTTTGTAGCAAGCTAATTTGTGGTCTGTGTAGCTTAATCACATTTTCTTCTGCCTTCTATTGGCAATACTAGCCCGGGACAAATAAAAGCCATCATTCAAAGGAATAACATACTTTCTTAACACAAGCTGACATAGGAAAGCAAGCGAGGGCTCAGACAATCCCAAACCTGCTCCATTAAGAGATGACGTTTTTAACAATAGATCTGTCGGACCCCACTGGAAATAATGGGGCCCCGTCACATCAGGAATTAGTGCGCACGACAGGTGATTATATTCTGGAAATGTTCCAGTGCCAGCTGTGTTACTTCATGTTATTTGTAACCTCTGTAATTGTGGCTTTTCAAAACCATTTTTATTTGGAAAGCCACGTACAGAAGGACAAAAAAACCCTACTACCATTTGTTCAGAGAAGAAAAAATCAGCATATCAAAGCCTGAACAGTAGTGCCCTGTTTTCTGAATTGCTGGCTTAGACTCCCGTATTCTAACAAAACCCTAAACCCTAATGTAATCATTGTTACATGTTTCCCCCTTTCCTCACAGTCTTGTTACAGTTCCTGCTTACCAATGAATGGACCCACAAGCATCTGCTTAATGCCCGCAAAGAGAATTCCTTCTGAAATATCAGAACTCTGGAAAAGCTGAGTCTGCTCACTAGGCTCACTCCATCAGTAAGTAGGCAGTTTTCTGTGCATCTGAGGGATCACCAAGCAGGAGACAGACAAACAAACCATCCAGAGTTGCTTACAAATGGGCTTCATGTGCCTTTTCAATTGCACACACTTTTAAATACACCATCACTGTTAGGCTGGGGGTAGGATAAGACTGATTAACTGTCTGAAGTTACTACTGCCACCTCTGGTCCATGCTTCTCCTCTGGGTAGGTCACTACTTTAGTTACATCCAGTCACAATTTGACCAAAAACACCTGTGTAGAGAGAATGTTAATTTCCTTTGCTCTGTACAGAACAGGACCACCTTTTGGTTGCTACCTGAACAGTAATTCTTTCAAACTGCTCATTGTGCTTGTCTTGGTGTTTTATGAAATTTCAGTTCTTGAATTTCTTTCCTTAGATCATAGTGGAATATAGGTTTAGAAATTAGTAGGAGAAGGTCACTCTGCCACCCAAAATTACAAAAATTGCCTGCCCATTATGCAAGTGATGGATTACTAAGGCAGTAATATCAGTAGTTATGCTCCTGGTGGAATAGATAATCTAGACATGAATCACCTTTTCTCTATTGCTGTATATTCAAAGCAAGTACTTTTATATCTGACATCAGTGATTTCTGAAACCATCAGAGGAAAAAAAAAAGAATATATAAAAAGAAGTCACATGAGAAGGGGAGGAAGTTTAAAGAGCTTTCCTAGGATTTTTAGTTGCCAGGGTAACCGTTTTACTCAGTAATCAATATGTTTGGCATGTTTCTATTGCTTTGTGACTACTTCCATAGACAACATTGAAAGGTGTTTAGGGAAAACACTGGAAGTGAAGAAAACTACAAACTTTGAAAGAACTACTATGATATTTTTTAAAAAAAAAAAAAAAGAAATAACTTTTCTCCAAATAGTTCAAGGTTTTGTCGTTATATATATAAATATATATATAAGTAGTGTAGTAATTTTCTTTAATAGGTTTTCAGGATTTGATAGGATCCTTTGGAGTATAACAGTTTCAGTACAATGCCTGCCAAGTTGAATAAAAACTAGAATTTAGCTGTTTCCATTTTAAACATATTGCATTGTGCCAATTGTTCTGTTGCAATCAATGAAGCACTACCTTTAAGTGAGCAACTCCGAAATTTAAAAAGTAAATATACCAAGCCCACCATCAAGCTACTTTAGAAAAATATCTGAGCAAAGTTACCTATTTAAGTTCATTTTTAATAAGACATTACAAATACTAGGCAGCAATCCAATGTGCATCATTAAGAAATTCAGGAGTGTAATTCATAACAGTCATGTAGTTTTCTATCCAAGCCTTTCAGAGTGTTTTTAGCAAATGCAGGTATTACCCATATTGTTCTAAAGACAGACATACACTGGCAAAAGAGGTAGAACTATTTCCTCCAAGCTTTCACAGCAAAGCAGGACGTGACTTGTCAGTGCAGCTATGACTTATCCTTTTGTTGACATTTCCATTGTTCGCATGTCTGCAGTTGTATGGAGCAGAAGTTTATGACCTGGCCTCTAACTCATCTGCTCCTTCCCCATTTCTTTTCCTTCTTGGGCTGCTGCATTACAAGGTCTGCATCAGATGCCCGTGGTGAAGTTGGCCTAGGTTAAGGAGGTTGCATTACCCCAAACCCTTCATTTCTGAAGGAAAACAGCAGGAGGGCTTTCATGCACTCATCATTTTTCAGAGGCTCTTCCCACCCCTGTGTTCTGAACAGCTCTTATAGCTATGAAACGTCAAAATGCTAGAACTATGTATTCAGTTTAGCCTATTTTTTCTTACAGCCTTTTTCAAACAGAGAATCTTCAAAAACTTCACAGCTCAAGATAAAATTAGAAATTTTTTTAAAGAACTCGCTGCAGTGATGGCAGGATTGCAACAGAAGAGACATAAGGAAATATGTTAGAACAGAAAAAGAAGAATTTTTTATTAAAATGAATGCTTGTTATGGATGGGCAATTCCCATAGCTACAAGGCAAAAAGAAAGGGGGGAAATGCAAAAATACTGTTAATAAATTGACTGGGTTATTAATTTTATACATTAGCATTTTCTTGGTTCATAAGCATAATCCCATGCTTATGGAATTCCATAAACATTGTTCCGTGCTGTTTCGAGATGGCATTGCACAAATTTTGTGGTGTCTAGATACCCCATGTGAAAAAATCTGCTGTGCAAACAGTTCTCACTGCACTGATCTGAATTTTCTTTCTCTGAAAAACAGTCAGAGACCTCAGTGACGGATTTAGTGCTCCTGTCAATTTAGGCTCCCAGAGATAGGCCTTCTGCCTCTCATTGATCTTGCCCAAGGCAATCAGCAATGCGGTTAAAGGCTTTTTCCCTCCTGGGAAGTGCTGTAAAATATCTGAGCTACCCAGCCAGGTAGTTGCTTCATCTGTGGCAGTTGTCTTCCTGCATCTTCTATTATCTGTAAGTAATTGTTACTGTTGTTGTTGTTTTCTACTGTAATTAATGACACCTTTTGTGGCCATACCGGCAGGATCAAGAGCTCAGGTACCACCCGCCTGAGGAAAAATAAGCCTGCGGAGTGCAGGGCTGTCATGCCCGTATCTGTTGTTTTGTGATAAAGAAAAGGAGAACATTACATTTGTAAACAGAATGGCAAAGGCTCCCTATCTCTGCCCAGAAAAAAAAAGGAAGGGCAGCAGGTTTGCTGTGAAGCTACAGACTCTGCAATGCTCAGCTCCCTCCAGGCAGACCCACGCTGCAGTTCCCGGAGCTGCCCTGCACCCAGCGCATGTGTGTGTGTGAAGCGATGGGTAACAGGGGGGTTTTTACACGGTCTGATGCAAAATAACCCACTCGAGACTGCACTCAGACATTTGGCAATCAGTCTGTGCAGACCCCTGTGCTGTGACAGCCAGAGCAGCAGCAGTACAAAGCTCCTGGTTTCAGGGGTGGGTTGCATGCATTTGTGGAGCTTATAGGTGCTGGCAGTGTTAATCTCTGAGCCCTTACCAAGGCAACGGTGGGGTTTGCTTTTATCTTCCTTCAAGCCACAACTCCCAACAGCATAAGATTTGTGTGAGTCTCATCCTCCGTAAAGAAAGAAAGGCAAACCCACTTTCTTATCCTCACGCTTGCCAACACAAAAAATACCCCATCCCTTTCCCTCATATAATTTTCATATAGTTGGTTTCCAACACCCTGATAAAGTCTGTTCTGCCAGCAGAAGCTGGGAACTTGGTGCTACCAATTTTTTCAGGTCTAGCCCATCTTGGCCACTATGACCGGGAGGCTAGGAGTGCAGACCCGGTACATTTCCCTTAGAGACCTTCCTGATGTCTAATTCCTCTCCTTCACCACATGCCCATATATACTACATATTAGTTATTTAAAAATATATCTTAAACTAGAGTTAGTGTTGAGAATATATACAGGTACATTAAGGCAATAAAACCTTACGGGGTTGTTATAATCATCCCATAAAGAAACATGGCAATCCCAGTGACTTGAAATTGAGCATAAAAGAAATGAAATTAGGTTAGAAATAGGGAAAATGTCTTCATATAACCTTTACGAGGCTCTCTAGTGACATAGTGAGAATTTAAAAAAAAAAAAAAAAAAGCAGTTTAAACTAAAATATCTTCATAAGCAAGCAATCATTGCTTCGTGCTCCTACATTGATGAAGTACAGTGTATTTTAAGCAGGCTAGCTGTCAGTGGGCTAAACTTAATTAGTGGTGCTGATTGCAAAGGCTGGGTCAACTCTGCCTTGGTTCACAGTACTCTTCAGAGCCAGGTTGCAAGATGCTGGAAGCTACAGTGAAGACAGAAACCGGGCTTTTGTTTGGATGAAGCTTTCCCAGACTTGTTGAGAGCATGCTCTGCTCGCTCTCTTCTCTTGGAAGAAATTTCATTGTTCACACTTGACAGCATTCTGTTGTCTGCAGATGTTTCTTAATTGGTTTTGGTTTCGATGACACCCATATGAGACCTACAAAATGAAAAATAAAATGAAATTTGATTAAATGTTATGGAAAAAGAGCTAAGCATGAAACTGAGAGATTTCATGAGCAAAGCAAGGAAAAAATAAATAAGTCACAGTGGGATGTAAAATGGCTAGATTATTATGGTGCACATTCATTTCCATATTGCATTTACATTCGGCAGTGTTGTGATATGCTGACTGTACAGCACAGATAATAATAATATCAAAATCAATCAGGCTTCATGGGTTCCAACATTTCCAAAGGCAGCTTGAACTGTGAGGTGATCTAGCTTCCCATGCAACCGCAAAGGTAGCAATCAGCTCATGTTCAGCTGGGCTCAGTTGTAGCCACAGTTCAGTGACATGACTGATTTTTTGTTAATCCCCTCCTGAGTATCGATTGCCATCTATTCCACGACTACTTTTGCCTCTGACAATTTTATTCCCACCTTTTTTTATTCTGTGTTGCATCACTGTCATTTACCAGTAATTTCAAGCTTAGTGTCTTCACAAGACAAATCCTACACTTCTATTACCACCCTCTGGCAATTCTGTTCCTCCATTTCTGCCCCCTTGCCATGCACATGTGCATTGGAGTATTATTTTACTCATTCTTCAATTAGTTTTGTTCTCAGAATGAAATACCCAGTGGGCTCTATTATTTATGTGATGAACTATATCACAAATACTGTTGTCCTAAATTAGACCATATAGTAGTAAGATATATGTAATGTAGGTATATAATGGTACCTTGCAGCAGAAGTGGACTTGCCTTGATTACCCTTCTGATATTGAGCTTTTGCATTGGTTTAACTTCCTAGATGAACTGAAGTGTGGCAAGGGGATGATGGATTTCACTTGTGTGTTCCCCACTTCTGCTGTAGGTACTACGTATTTTCCTATGAGACCAGATTGGACTGCTGCATTTTAAGCAGGCAGAGCTCCACCAAGGAGGGCAGAAGGCAGCAGGGAAGGATGTTTGTGGAGACTGAGCCAAATATGAATCATATCTAACTCAGATGTTGTAGCAGGGATCCTGTGATGGCAGCGGGGCTGGAGGCTCCTCAGAAGAGCAGGGAGGGCAAACACACAGCCAGACCTCAAAGGTGATGGAAGAAAGATGTTCTCCCAGGGAGAGACACTAAAGTTTCCTGCAATTAGGAAGCCACAAAGAGTTGTTGGCCTGTGAGTAAGACTGAAGAAAGACCTACCCTGAAGAACAGGGGGCTGGGGATGTGGGGAGGAAAAGTTTTGTTTACATGATTTTTTGTTTTAATCTGTTTCAGATGCAGCTGATTCAGGTTTACTTGGCTGCAACCTTACCCTATTCTGTAGCGAAACAGAGGTGCAGAGACTGAAACAGTTTCCTTGTGCTCACCAGAAGGCCAAAGTGTATGCAGATCTACCTCAAAGCGCTGCCTCACATAGGATCGTGTCACATTAATTCAAGTAGAAGTCCTTTTTTTTTTTTCCTCTCATACCTCATTCAAAGCCCCTCTGCTATGCCCTGTTTGAACAAAGCACATGAAATCCAGCCAGGCTGCTACCACAAAAGCAACCCACTGCTCCAGAAACCAACACCAGTCCTCACACTGTTTGTCTGCTTTCTTGGTGGTTTGTGCGTGCATCTAAGTACCGAAATCACCCTCAGCCCCCTGCTGAGGACCCTCAAAAGAGAACAAGTCACTGCTGAATTCAGACTCCCTTTGGCTATGTTATTTATTCTGATGCAAACACAATTTAGGGTTCTCTAGATGGCCAGTCTTTCAGTGGAAAGGAGAACCCTATACTGCTAGGGATATCATCTACAGGGTTGAGTTTACTTCAGTCCCAATCCAAGTTATTCATTGATTGGTAAACTTTATTTTCCTTAGCCCAGGAGTAGTCATCAGCTCACACAGTCCAGCTAATTGCTGGTTTTCCTTCTTTCTCTTCTCATCTGTCAGGGCTTCAGGGCTCTGCACTTGTTTCCTTTCTATAACTCATACAGCTCAAACTTTCCTCTCTTCTTTTCCCCTGCCTGAGAGAAGCGTCGGTGTGGTTAGGAAAATCCATACTGATGCTTCATGATTTTTCAGTAACAAATGCTAGTGCTGCAGATGCAGTTGGTTCCCTTGGATAGTTTAATAATCATTCTGTAGCAGTAGTTACATTTTATTATAGCACCTCTCCCAACTTTTTGCAAATGTCAGTGCTGCTTCACAATTTCAGCTGTCTTTTTTTACCTGTTCTTCCCTTGATCTGATATTTTGATCCATCTGAGTCTAGTCCAGACTGTGCCTAGGGCCACTGTCTTTAGCCAACTGCAGGCTGGTCCTCAGAGGGATGAAATCCACATTTTAGATCACAACCGTTCTTTGTACACCTTCAAACGCAAGGTTATTAGAGCCATTGATCAAAACACATAATAAATAAAGCCTGGCTCTCCCTGGTGCTAGATGCTGTACTAGATATAGTGTTTTTGTTTGCCACCTTCTACTCTGCCCTCAGCCAGGTCCACGCACCTTTTGATCTCTGCTCTGCGAGCCTCCTTCTGTCCAGGTGGCACGTTACATTGACGCGCTAATGAGCCTGCAGCTCCAACAATGCCACATATGCTGCCGGTATAAATGCTAAACACACACGTTCACATGCAAAATATATTCTGAAAGATGGGCTGATTATCATGAAGAGAATCGGGAATGCGCAGATGGCTGCTCCACGCCTGGGCCTGCTCTCCACGGGGTGACCCCTGCTCCGTTGTGCCATGAGAGCCCATTATCCTGGCAAACAATGCAGATACAGCCAAAGTCGTATCATGCATATGTAGCATTGGAGAGTTTTTTTCTCTGACTGTATCAGTATGCTGGGATCCTCAGTTTCAGAGGTCACTGTTGCTCAGATAACGTGATTTATTTTTTTTTTATTTACAGAACGAAATTTGGTGAATGCTCACATAGCACTGTAATCTCGTTGGGTTTTATGTATTTTCTATGTGCTGTTTCAGAGACTGCCAACACACTGGCATTGGAATGTGGCTGATGCGTGTCCATAGGACACAGTACACTTGAGATCACACAGACTTTTCTCATTAATGCCACTATGCATTTCCAAGACAAGCCAGCGTGTAATTCCCTCTCCAGCATAGCTGAAAAGCAAAGGGCTTGAAACCTCTGATGAAACTTACAAGGAAGAAGTGTGGGATTTTTTTGATTTCCCACATTTCTTCCCCATTCTCTGCAGCTATTTCACCTGCAGCATCCTTGCCTTTTGGGCTCACATTCTGCCCTCCTGCCATAGGTGTGTAATAGTACCAAAAAAAGAGTCCTCTCTCTTTCAGCCCTTCTGACTTAAGTACTATGTGACTGACATCCTTACTTAAGTATGGATCTTTCTCCTCAAGCTTTTAATTAAGCTTTCCTTCCCATCTTGTTCCAGTTTTTCCGCATAATTCTCACCTCTTGTGTCTGTGAGGATGCTAAGTCTGCCTTCTCTCGCTTGCTACACATCATCTTACTTGAGACAGTATCTCAGCTTCCTCTGCCAAAATCCATTTTTCTTCTCATTTTGACAAATATACTGTCTCAGGCTCTGAGCTCTCATTTTCTTCTAAGTCCAGTGTCTCCAGCCAGAGCTGGAAGCAAGAGAGCTGTACCTTCTGCCTCTGTTGTTGCTGCCTCTCTCCAGTCAACAGAAGGACCTAGAAAAATTCCTGTGTTGCATACAAATACCATGAACTTCCAGAGCTGCTCTACTCTCCTCTAGCCTTCTGGTGTCTTCTTTTCATCTTGTCAGATTTGTTATTTGCGCTCTTTACACTCCTGCATCATAACTATTTCCTCTCCTTCTATCTTTAGCATCAAGAGAAAATCTGCATTTCCTTTGCCATTAAGCGTGTGAGTGCCTATAAATCTCAGGATATCCCCACTGTGTATTCCCTTTACAAAGTCCAGGATAGAGCTAGCATCTGTGGTGTTGAAGATCCATCTCTCCACTCAAATACATGTCAGATTTACCTCCCTCTGCACTGCCCATGCTAGCGGTCATAGGCAAAGAACCAGGAGAGTGTGTCAGATTCAATCTAAATTGTGTACACATTCAGCACAATAATGAGATTGCAGGCACAGGCATTCTAACCATTATGTTATATGAAAATTATATTTTCATATTTTCCCAGATGAAATATCATTCATATTCCATCTCTTCTTTCTGCCAGAAAGGTCTGGATGAGAATCATTTTTATAATCTACTTTCAATTACTACAATCACACAACCATAAAAGCCCTACTAAGATTAAAAAAAAAAAAAAAAAAAAAAAAGAAAAAAGAAAAGAAAAAAAGAAAAAAAAATATTATAGAACCTCAGAAATGAACTCTTAAATTGCTGTATTACATTCATTACCTAGCTCAGTAGGCTCTCAATGGTTTATTATCATTTTAAACTCAATAAAAAGTGCACCCCTCAAAGAGCAGAAAATCTTCATGCCATCATGTTATTGTTTATCAAGTTAATGTAAAATCATTTCATAAAGAATACATTTTCAGTTTTCAGAATTTTTCTGTTTTTAGGCTCATTTTCTGGGAAAATAACGGATGGCAAACTGATTATTGCAAAGATAATCAGTTGTTTGGATTGCTGAATATTTTATTCACTAAAAAAAAAGAAAAGAAAAGAAAAAAAACACTGTTTAAACCATCCCTCATCAATTGCATATTTTTATTTGAATGGAATATTTCATAATCTGAAAATTTATTTCACTGAGGAATAAAAAAGAGCTTGATTTTGTGTCACTTGCAAGTGACATTTTGGTATCGTTAGAGAAAACTTGTGGAGGCACTGTGGTCACACTTTCATTTTAATGATACAGATGCAATTCAGGGAGCCTAATGTAAACAGCAAGTACATTTTCATGTATTTGGCACATGTAAAAACAAAATACCAAGTATGACCTCAGTGAAGATCCTACTGATTACAATACAGAGCAGTTCAGAGTCTGGTAACGGCACTGCAAAATTTCCTACCACATTTCTGAATCAATTTAATTTGATATGGGCTGAAATCACTATTTCATGAGAGGGATTATTTGGTCTACGGAAGTGGGTCTGTCTGGTTGTTAGCAGAGGACACACATGCATAGGTGTGGAGGGTCCCCATTTTGTGCAGGTTCAGCAGAGGGAGTCCTGGACTGACTACACAGAGAGAGACGTCTCCTCTTCCACTGGTAGCACCTACAGTTTTCCACCAGGACCAATCTGACCTAGGAGGAAGGGTGCAAATGACGGAGAACCTTTCCACCAATAGAAGGGATTCACCGTTAAACAAAATTCAATAGATAATGTTCTAGGAATACATCAAAAAAAAAAAAAAAGTGTGGGTTAATAGCTGAAAATTATCCTTTGTTGAAATAACTTATGCTCCTATGCCCTGTCCTTGGAGGTGTTCAAGATCAGGTTGGATAGGGCTGTGAGCAACCTGGTCTGGTGGGAGGTGTCCCTGCCCACAGTAGGGGATTGGAACCAGGGGATCTTTAAGGTCCCTCCCAACCCAAACCATTCTGTGATTCTGCGATTCTGTAATTAGCAAGGATGAAGGTCCAAGTAATGTACTTGCTCTGCTTTTGTCCACAACCAGTGCTGTAAGACTGGCAATCCCTCTCTATTCAGGGAAATCTCTGCTGTTCAGTCAGAAGTTTTTGATCCTTAAACACTCACCATGGTGCAAATGACTGCCTGATTTTTGCTAGGAAAGCTACTGAAAACCATTATTCCAGATCCTGAGATATTCTGCAAGCCTGTGTGCTTACATATATGTGATTGTGCAGGTATCTACATGGTGCTGGCAGCAGGGAGGAAGGGATGAGTGAGTTCACTGAAGCCTTGCTGCTGCATGCAAGGTTTCTGATGAAGATGGAACTGGCACCTGCAAAATACCTGTGTTCATTTCACTGATATCCTGTGCTGTGTATTATATTTTATCCACTTGTGGTATCTCTAAAATCTGAACCAATCTTGGTACTGTATGTCTAGAGTGACTGCTGAAGTGGATCTGGAGCCTCATTGCAACCCTTTGCTGCTGGTGTAACAAATGACACTGCAATTCCAGGAGACATACCCTGTGCATTTCCAGGTGTACAACACAGAAGTTCAGAAGGAGACTGCAGAGCCTTTCAGAAGATGGTTCTTCATAGGCAAAATACACAATAATAGAAAAAAAACTTTGTTCAGTCAATCAGCACAAATGTGTATCTGCAAAAACTCACAGCACTTGCTACCTGTGAGTAGCTTTGGAAGCCTACAGAACCATCACATACCTTGTCTATACATTAAAAACAAAAGCAAACAACAACAATAAAAAATCCTTCATTCTTGAAAGTTTGCTTTTCTTGTCTGTAAAAAGGTTTTAGCATACAAAAAAAAATTGGATGAAGTGCACCCTATGAAGGGATGTCATCTTGTGACAGTCACATTAGCCATATGGGAGTTTCTTAGCTGGATCTTGTGGCACGAGCAAGCTGACAGTGCTGCTGGAGGTGCATGGAAGTCACTCCCTTAGCTGCAGGAAGCAAGTCTAAAATCTTTTAAAAGGTTTCCAGCTTTGGGAAGAATTACAGCTCTGCAGCCTTGAAGCTGGAGGTGATGTGCTTGGTGTTCTCTCTGGCTTGGGGGATGCTGAAGTGAGGGGCTGAGAGTCTCCCTGGGAGCACCTCTCTTTGCTGCACAGGGAGAGGCTTTTCTTTGTTTCTTTGTAAACAGAAGAGAATGTGATCAGTAGCTGTGGGTGTGTCTTGGTATTATGTGTTTGCAATGTTATCTGCACGTACACACACACACATAAACTGATAAAATAAACTTCTTAAAGGAAGATATATTTATAAGCCCAAATGCCTTCATTCTTCCTGTCTTGCTGCATATATCTTGACCTTAACCCAGCTTTTGGACTTCTCCTTGTAGCACAGTTATCAGAGAGGAAATAAAATTATCAGTAAATGGTAGTAAGGGAAGTCATTCAGATTCAGATACCTGAGGGGGTTCTGCTTTACTTGACCCCTTATTATTCCACCAGACGATTCTTTACCATTTACAGCTTCATTCTCAAGAATGCCGAGAAGCAATACATTTTGTGGACCACTGAAATGATATCCTGAATTGGTAGGGAAGTTGAATTGTTTTAGGATGTTTACATGTCATATAAAGCAAATAGCATGATTTTCTTTCAAACCAAAAATGTCGAATGCAAAAGGTCAGCACAACCTTAGTAAGAGAAACACTACTGTGGCCCGCACATGCACATGGGATGTGTTGCATATATTCCTCAGATCTTGGCAGCTAAACTGAGAACTGAAAAGTAAAGTAAAGAAAGGCAGGTCAGTGGCCTTAGTGTGCCATGATGCTGTTCCAGTGGCCTCTTGGGAGGATGCCCAGTGTTTCAGCTCAACCTGGGGACAGCTATAACCTGTTACACTTCTTTCAGATAGGTATATCTAGTATTTCTGCAATACCATGCAATTTCTTTCTGCAGTGCTACAAGTTTTCAAAGGGGAGTTCATCAATCTTTCTGCAGCAATTGAAGATTTTAAAGCAGAGAGATCAAATGTATTGTGGAGTACAATCAAGCTTCCATGGACCAGCCGCATAGCTGAATAAAGAAGATATTGTAATAATTAGAAGAATCTTGTGACTGTAATCACAAGATGCTAGCAGATAAGAGATGAATCTGTTCTTGGATGTGATGTCAAATGAAGAACATCTGCTTACGGGGTGTGGAAAGTCTTACACTCCTGGATGGAGCCTTAGTTGGCTCACAAATTGGAATTGAAAAGAAGAGGGAAAAAGTGAGAAGATGAGTGGGTGCTGAGAAGCAAGATGGAAAAGAGAGGTATTGTGTACGAGAGACAGGGTCATTTTCATACAAGATTGCCACTGGAAGAAAGAAATATCTGGTGGGTGGCTTGTGTTATGTTTTAATACACATTTACCATGGTGAAAAGCTCAGTGGGCCTTCTGAATATTGAAGCTGGTAAGACAGTAGATCACTGTAAATCACCAAAAAAATTTTGTAGGGCTGTTAAAGGAGGACCAGCATGCCTGGCCTGTATTTACATGCACACATGAATGTGTGTGTGTGTGTGTAGAAGGACTGGGACAGGCTGTTATCCCAAGTCTTGACTCTAGCCACTGGCAATGCCATAGGCTGAGAGTGGTCTGCAAAAGACAGTTGTCTCTGCATACGTGCAGAGAGTATTACAAACTCCTTAATTCATATGGGATTTGGCTCCCTGTTATCTCTTCTGTAGAGGATAGTGAAGTACAATCTCCCATAAATAGCAATCTTTGTGGCATGACTTGCAAGGGGGTAGGGTATTCAGCTACCCAGTGGTACTCATTACGATATAAGAAGGAGCTCCTCTTTTACCTCTGTGCAGGATCTGTGTGCTTATGCAGGCTGTGTGTTCAGAATCAAGATGCAACACAGACTGCAACAGTTTTCCAGTACTTGGTGATAATACCAAAAGCTGATCTTCCTCTCCTCTTGAGGCATCACAGCATCTACTGGCTTCTTGTACATCTTCACCTGTCCTTTTCCCTCACCGCTGAGGCTGCACCTCGGTGTGTCTGGCAGATTAAGCTTAAAGGCTTTTTTGAAGCGTTAATGAGGTGAGCTGCTTTTCCCACTATGAACGCTTGGTGCGTTTCTATATAAGAACCCTGAACAGCTTCAGCACTTTTACTAAGCTGCACAGTATTATTGATTTCTCCTGCTTCTGCTGCAAGGGGTTTGTGGTGAAAAGCAGTGACTCAGCTGGTGTGCTCAGTGGAGCTGTTTTACATGCTCAGACTGTGCTGCTGCTGCTGCTGAGTGGTTAAAAAAAAAAAAAAAAAATCAAAGGCAAGCCTTTAATTTGTTTGAAGTAAAGTGCAGGCAGCAGCAAGGTTTTCTGGCAACTTTGCAGAGATTATTGTAAAAACTCTTTAAACTCCTGATTCTTGAGGATAACCCTATGTGATTGTGCAGCAAGAAAAGGGGAGAGACCGAGATTGGGGTTCCAACTTCTCTCCTAGAAAGATGCACACTGAAGGTAAGAACCATCCCACCATGCCAGGAGGGCAGCAGCTGCAGTGACTGGAAGTGGAGATACCTGGAAATGCTGGCCCATCTGCTCAAGTAGTGAAACCCTTCCTCTGCCACAATAGCAAGGCTTGTACTAGCAGTTGCATTGCTTGTGCTCTCTGCCTGCGTGTCTTTACTGCCTGCCTGGCTTTTGCAGTGGTTTACTGGCCAAAAGCTAGAACAAAGCTCAGGCCTCTCAGATGTTTTCACAGAGAGGAAAGTCAGTAGGAAGGGGAAAAATACAGCTGTCATGTGAAGAGAACCAAGGGTTCTTTATATTTTTCTGGAAGGTAAATAAGCTGTTTATGTCTCTGATCCTGCTTATTTGTAGAGCAGGACTCTTAGAAGCTTTCAGATCACTTCAGAATCACAGAACTGTTGGTTAGAAAACACCTTCGGAGGTCTCTAGTTCAACCTCCCACTAAAAGTAGGATTATCACCAACACTGCATTAAGTTATTCCTCAGTGTTGCCCAGCCTCCTCTTCTTCAGACCAAAGCCCAATCTTTCTTCACAAGATGCTTCCTCTAAGCCTCTCCTGATAGCTTTCCACTGGATTGGCTCCAATTTGTCCACAAACAACCAACCTGGAAAGCCTGAGAGCCCCACCAGTGGAGTGTCCCATGGATATGGAGCTGAAGCACTCAGGGTACCCAGGGTCCCCACTGCAGACCTAAGACACTATGATGTGAAACTACAGCTCTCATCTCCAATGAGAAATTGGAGACGGGGTTTGGGGCCTGTAGCAGACAGGCAGATGTGCTGGCAGACACTCAGGCAGTTGTCCATAGGAGATGATCTGTGTGCATTGAAGCAGAACTTTTTTTTTTTTTAATAAACTTTACTGTTTTGATACCCTGATCCCTGATGCTCATCCGTCCCAGTAAAACTTCTGAAATACTATGGGTTACTTCAGGTAAAGGGTGCTGGCTGGAGACAGGACTACTTTTGAAGTGCTTAACCCATGCATGCACTCTGAATTGCTCAACAGCTCTGCTCTCTAAAGCAGAAACGGAGAAAAATAGAGAACAGGCTGACCTGAATTCAGAAAGCCTGACAACAAGGCCAGCTGTGGAAAGACCACAACACGGAAAGCTCACAGTGGGATCTCTGAAGTGAGGAGACACGGAAACTTGGGAAATGAGCATGGACATGCTGACTCATTGTCCACAGCAATCTCTCAGGTACTGCCAGGTCCTTTCTGTGTCGGTGGGACCTTGAACTGCCAAATCTTATGAAAAACATTTTCAGTTTTATTTAACAGTTTTGTAATGGCAAGAAAACTCTCACCCTTCTGAGTCCTAAGAGAGCTGCTGTGAGGAAACAGCAGAAATGCTCCTTTTCAAGGTCTGTCCTCTCCTTGGATTTATGCATCTGCTGACCTTGGCAGATGTACAGAAGAAATCCTTTACCATAGCAGTGGGTTGTTTTTAATTTCTTTTAAGATTAGGCACAAACATATTTTTCCTCATCAGATACACAGATTTTGAAATTCCACTTTTTTCCTCCCTCTTCAATAAAAGGATTTTCTGGTGCAGAGAAAAACCACATACTCCAGCTGTTTGGTTTCTTCTGCCCTCCTACAACATCCCAAGATAGTAGATAAAAAGCTGCTGTTTTGAATCCTCTTTTCTGAGTCCAGTATTCAAATTACAATGTGAAGTGACTATCTACATTGGCAATTTTAGCTCTCTGGTGATTGAAACTGATTCTTGTTAGCTATGCATGTAAAGATGTGGTATATTTTCCTTCATCTAAGAGTATATAGGGATGGTATTGAGAGCGAGATGATGGGAATTTGGATGATTCCCAACTTAAACAGAGGATTTGCTATGCTGGATCAAACAGGTTTCCTATCCCACCCCTCCACCCTCCAATCAGGGCTGCTGCATTTGGTAATAACTGATTCATGTATCTGAGGGAAATGAGAAAAGCTACTCATCACTGATGCTTCATGCCAGCAGTGCAATACTGTAGGTGGAGAGAAGGCGATTTTCTTCTGACCTTGGAAAAGAACAGCTTAAAAATGAAGTTGCCTTTATGGAGGCTAACAGATGTTGTAGTTGATTTTTAAAATCCACCCCTTCTTATAGGAAAAAAAAAGGAAGTTATTGCACCTAAAGGCGATAGTATTCTCAAGAAACAACAAACAGTTGCTTGATAATCAACTAGACTTTGTTTAATTAAAATCTGGAAATTTATGTCTTGTAGAAGTTTATATTATAAAACCCAGTTCTTTCTGAATGTTGCTTTAACAACATTCTAGGCTGATGCCTCCACACATTTCTGACTCGGATTATTTCTTTGTGTTGGCAAGCTGCCTGCAAGATGTACCCTTTCAAGCATAATGAGCAATCTCCAGGTACAGTGAGTGAATCTCTCCTTAGTGCCCTCCACCATGGAAGGATAAAAATCTTTGCAGAATTAGCCTGCAGTTATCCCAAAAGAAAAAGCACTGCACAGGTTTTCAAAGGAAGTTATGTAGCTTGCTCTTATCACAATACTAGTGAACGCAAGCAGATTACAAAACCTCTCTTAATTTTGCACGTGCTATTATGGTGGATAGCAATGTAAAGGTATGCTAGACAACTGTATTCATTCAATCCCTTCATCCCACCATTTTTCTTTTGAGTAGATGTAAGCATTACATTTACAATATCAATTATGGGAATACCTGATGAATAACTTTGAATTAGAAGTTAGTTGACTACTAAGTTATCCAGTATTTATTCGTTGTCTTGAAAATGATCTAAGTTTTTCTAGTTAATCCTGAAGTCTAATTACTGCAATATACTGTATGAGCAAGTTCATCAGCTGTAAAACAAAATGTTTACATTATCAATTTTAACAACAGCAAATTTTACTCCTCACCTGTATGTATGGCTCTTTATAGACAGTGACATCTGCAGGCACTCTAAGAAGGTTTGTTCACAGAAACATGTGGCTGATGACAAATATTTGCTCACTTCCAAAAGATTTACTTATGTATCTTTTTGTTAAACAGTGCTAATGTGATTTTCATTAGCCCCTCTTGAAGGGCTAATCAGCACAATTTACCTATGCATGCATCACACTGAGGGACTTGTTAGTAGATGATTAACATAAACGAGGTACCAGAGTTACCATTACACCAGCTTTCCCTTGGAAGGTAGTTCACAGACACCTGTGTATTTATGGTTTCCTCTCTTGTCTGGGCCATAAAGTAAAATAAATACCAGATAGACAGACAGATAGAGAAACAGGTACATATTTTGTCTGTCTGACTTTCACTTTACAAGCCATATATTGGGCTAAGGCAGCTGCTATTAAATTTCACCTCAAAATTCAATTGTAGTCCTCTGATAAGAATCAACCTGTTTAAATCTTGTCTTCTGCAGACATTTTTTTTTTTTTCCTAGGGATAAATAGTCTGTAATGCATTTACACCAGCCAGAGATAGACAATGAGAAAATAGGAGGAAGGCTTCCTCCTGAGCAGACTGAATGACCTACTTAAACCTTGAAGTGTGAGACCTGCTCTTTGGAGCTTGCACAGACACACTGTGGTCCACCTCCTTTTAAAACCCCAACTCAAGGTCTACCCAAAGAAATTCTCTTAGACATTGTGTAGGTATGGAAGGGACTGCACTACATCTTCTAAGCACTGATCCAGTGCTCTGAGCATCCCAGCAAATTAGTTATATCCCCGACTCTTATGAGTGAAAACACGGCTCTCCCCAGTTCAGAAGTGAAGCACAGGAACGATAAGTGACTTTCTAAGTATCAAAATATGTCTGTCACACCTAGCATTTGAACCCAAATCAATGGTGTTCCAGGCAAAATCTCTCCCTGGGCCAGTACAGAGGCTGAGTGAAAGAATGCCTGAGAGCCACATCCTGCACCCGGTGCTGGGTGCGTGCCATTATGCACAGCACATCAGCTGGGCTCCTCACAGGCATGGCAAGGGCTGCTGCAGCAAATGAAAATAATATTCTCCTGGAGCTCAGAAGGGCTGGAGTAAAACCTATTATTCTCTGCACTAGAGTTGTTCCAGAGTAAAGGACCCAGAGGCCAAACCCATTAAAAAAATCAAAAAAACTACCCGGACTAGAAGAATGCCATTTGCATTCATATTAAACATCATCAAGGAGTCTCACATTCCTGGGTTTTGTACATACCAAAGAAACTTCACAGATCTTGCTCTCCCCACCCCTTAGTAGAAATGTAATTTAGAAAAAATATAACTGAGAGATTAAAAAGACCTCACCTTGCTTTTTTTTTTTTTTTTTCATACCTATGTTTGGTGTTGACTAACTGAAACTTTTTCTTAACAAGTATCTCCAGTTTCCCGCAGCTGATCAGAGGCTTTCTGTGAACACGTTTGACCAACTGAGAAATGCAATTTCCTAAAAAAATGAAACTTTTCACAGCAGGAGGCTGGGTTCTGTGCTAAGCCTTTCAGGCAGGTTCACAGCTCTGCCACAGCACCTCTGCTTTGAGAGTTTTATCCCAGATAGACCAGCTGTGTCTTATGGCAATCTGGTAGGTCTGATACCTGCTGACCCCTCCAGGCTTAAACAGGGACCCATGCCTTTTTGAGGTAGCTCTTATGGTTATCTGTAGCCTTCTGGGTGCTGTTTGTCTAGCAATATGGCACTATCTTCCGTGTTTGTCTCTCTCAAATCCCCTTTTGGGAAGGAAGGACTCACCTGTCCTGAGCTTCTTTGGAAACACTGGAAGAGACAAAGTGTTAATGCTGCTGCATTTCAGCTGCCCCCTTTTGTGAGCTCCAGCGACCTGAATGTACCCACTCCCTGTACTCAGACAATAGGTTTCCTGGTGTGCTTCTTTTCCCTTTAGCTCTTTTCCTTCCCAGGAGAGCTCAAAAGTTTTGTTAGGGACAGGTTAGGAGTGAGAAGAGGGCAAGGGAACTGGAAGAGGACAGAACCGTGGTGGCATCATCTTGCGGCAGAGCTTGGCAAGGGGAGCAGGACAGGGCCCTGCAGTGTCTCATGGCATCTTCTACCCTGCTCTCTTTGCAGCAGATCTGAGAAACTTCCCTGGAGGAGGTCAGGAAGTTTCTGTAGGAGAAAGAAATGGAAATATTTAGAAATGTTGCTCCAGTCAGATGTACTTCCTTTCTCTCCCTCTCCCTCTCTTTTCCTAATGGAATCTGTTGCTTCAACATTTCTGTACTTTTGTTTCCAGTACTATTCTGCTCTTACTTGAAGGCAGCAATTTTGCTCAAGAGATTTATAGCAATAGAAAGTAGAAGACAAAAGTCTCATTGATGATTTTAGACAACAAAGGAAGAATGGAACAAGAAGGTAATTAAAGTAAAATCCTGAAAGCACTTCATTCTACAAGGTAAAAAAAGTGTCTCTAAATCCCAATTTAATTTTTCTTGTCATGTTGACTATCCGGTGCAAATGAATAGACAAAATGTTCCAGTGTATCTCCCTTTCTGTACATACTTTCTTTCTTTTTCCTGTACTTCCATTACAAAAGGTTGAGAAGCTGGAACCAGTTTTGTGCACAAAAGAAGTGTATTTGCTCTGCAGTCTGATGCCTATTAGGTTTTAAATCTATTTGAAATAATGAGTTGCAATCTATTGTAATTAAATACAAAACATTAATTAACTGAGTATTATTAACAACACAAACAAAGAACAGTTTGCAAAGTTTATATTTCCTTTTACAGCAATTTCCCTGCATATGAGAACACTGTCTCCTAACATTTAGTCAAAAACTCCAGACCAATCATGAAAGGCATTTTTCAGTTTCAGATGTGAGGACAGCATTCCTTTATGCAATGTAATATTATTGCAAGCGTAGTATTATCGTATGAATAGCTGAAGCAAGAATTCTACCAGTTAAAACCATATTTCCTTCACTGCAGATATTTTTCTACACATCAGTGCCAGCAGAAAGATGCATATGAACAGTATCATTGAATTACTGGAACACACCATATATATCACTTGATAATCTGGGCCTGAAAAACCACTCTAGAATCTATCTATCTCAAACACTGGCACTGGGAAGATTCCTTCTTACAGCAAAACTTCCAGCCAGGAGAAAATAGTTGTATTTCTTAAATGTTGCTCAGATTTTATTTCTTGGGAGTTAGTTGTTTCTGTCCCACATGGCACTTTGAAGGGCTGTTGGTAAAATTTCCTTTGGGCCAGAAAGTGCTTGTCTCTGGGAGACCCTAATGCACTTAAAGTCTTCTTCAGATTGGAGAAGCACATCACTGCCTGGGATGTTTACTGTAGTATATGATTAGCATGGCAAAATAATGTCTTTGGGTGCATGCTATCATGCTCCAGCTGTTCTCTTCTCTGACTGTACCCCCCATTGCATGGAACCTGCTTACTAGCATAGCACTGAGCCCCAGGGTTTGCCTGCCAGGAACCAGAACCCAAGAGTACCAACCTGGGTACAATTTCTCATTCCTATTGCATTTGGACTAATTGCAGCCAGTTTCCCAGTGCCTCAAAGCAAGTATACTAATTCCTTAAAAGTGGTGGGCTTTTGAAAGCAAAAATTTGTGAAGGAAAAGTGTTTTCTTCTAGGCTCTGTGGAGAGAGAAAATGAACAATGGCTCCCCTGTACAATGAGAATTTGCTTTGCAGCAGTATCCAAATGCCAGTACTGTGCCAGCAAGGCAAATACTTTCTGTGTCTTTTGTCAAGCCAGAGATTACTTGTTAAAGTAGGTTTTTATATCAGGACACATGAGAGCACACCCAGCAAAAGTATGTGGACACCGTAGCCTCTACCTTGCTCAGAGAACAGCATTGGTGGTAATGTGTAAAGCTGCAGCCAGAATTATGTCATTTACTACAAAGGAGGGTGTAGCCTCCAAACTTCTCAAGAACCACTGTCAGTAACAGAGAGAGAGATTTGGTTTTACATCTTCAGCTCCCTCTCCTCCTAAGTGGAGGAGTGTTTGCACTGGTTTTGTATAGCTATCCTTACTCAAACCACAGTGTTCAACCTGGTTAATCCCTGTAACTTCTCTGCGTGCACATAATCCAAACAGCCATCTTTCCCAATATTTTACTGTCTTCTTTTCTGTTTGCATAACCCCTGTGAGGTTTACAGGCTGCATCTAGTCCCCTCAGGGAGGTGGCAAAATCACAGCAAATCAGGCTCTTTGCTCTATAATTTCCCAAAGATCAAAGTTTAGTTATCATTAGAATGTAAATGTCACAATATTATGAAACTGGCGCATCAGGACAGAATATATCTCCCACTTTGAAAGTGTTTCTATGTGATGTGACATTTTCATAACATTTGAAGGAGGAGTGTGCTTTTATTTTTATTTTTTTTCTATCTTTAATGATCTTTTGCAGTTTTTTTTTTTGTTGTTTTTTGTTTTTTTGGGGGGCCAGTACAAGTTACACTACTCCCACCTGCTAAAATGACATTTGAAATGAAGTATTTCACAATGTCTTTTTCTTTTTCAAACTGGGTCCAGCATCCACCTTGTTATTTTATGTTAACTGTTTCTCGAGACAAGAAAAAAGATGCTTGAGTTGATGAATTTCAAGAAAGCACAGCTCTTCATCTGTTTATTAATATTCTTAAATTATTAATATACCACAGCAAGAGGTGAGCTGCTGGAATATACAGGAACAGAGGATCCACATGAGAAAAGCAAGAGGATAAAATTCAATTAAACTGTTATTCCTTTGAATAATAAAATGATATATTTTAAACTTGCTCCTGTGAATTCATTATAACTATAGAAATTACAGTCCATAATATATCTCAGCTTGTCCAAGAACACAAACAGCTGGTGATCCTGAAACAGCATAATTTCTTGGGCTTTACTTCTGAAATCAGCCCTAAATTGCATCAGAAGTCACTGTTTTCTAAAGCCCCTCTGTAAACAAATTGCATGCTGTATGCAACATATTAGTAAAACCTGTAACGTCAGGGAACGGCAGCTAGCAACCTGAACTATCATCAAACAAATTTTACCAAAGCTATCACCCCCAGCAAGCATTCTTAATGTCAGAATGTTCCTCAGATTTTCCAGCCCATCAGGGCAATGTCATTCAGCTGTGTTGTTCAGGAGACAACATCAGGCAGTTTTCACCTATTTAAGTACCAAGGTAATTCAGTGGGAATTCTTTCCCAGAAGTGGCTAGAGCAGCAATGGAAATGTTTCTGGGTTCCTAAGGGGTCTCCACTAGCCTACTTCCCTTTTATTGTTGTAATCCACCAAGTGTTTCAAAACCACTAATAAGAAAAATTCCCATCTGAAGTACAGAGTGAGGTGTGTGTGTGTGAATGTCACTTGTCCTCAGCCTGATGCACCCTCACTCATGCATCATAGGAACATAATGCTCCAGGCAGAGGAAAAACCACAAATGTGATGGCCGAAAAAAATAAATAAATAAAACGTACACCACCTCCAGTGTGAGACGTAGTACATGTTATCAGCTCGTGTTTGCCTGTTTCTTCTCCAGCAAGTCAATTAAGCTAACAGGAAGGAGGTTTCTAGTGATGCATTACGTAAAGCAGTGACGGTAGGAACCATGCGGTGATTACATCGGGTAACTCCAGTACATTGCACTGTTACTTAACCCTAGCAGCCCAGAAACACTTGTTCATATACCAGTCTGGTCTCATAAATGATTAATGGAGATAGGCAGTGTGAGATGAGGTAAGAATTTACTTGGGGCCCCAGAGTGGTTTGGCAGTGGGTGCTGGGTAGGGGCTGAGCTGCAGACCAGCATTGAACCTGCTGGCTCCTTTGTGGTGTTGTAAACCAGGTTTATAGGGATTTATAGGTTTATAGGGATTGGTAATAGTTTTTCTTAGATCAACATCAGCATTTAACCTCTTGTTGGGTATTATGTCTTAGAATTTTCTTCTCTCCTCTTGTGTCATCTGATTTAGTAATGTTACTTTCACACTATGTCTTAGAGGGAAGATAAATAACATTAACAATGTAATATGTTATAACATTATAAAATTAGACAATAATAAGAGTTTTCACTGCAGCTGTGTTGACCATATTACTCTCAACAGTTACTTTCTAGACCTGCATGAAGATGCTAGTGTGATCCACAAAAGGCAGAGTCTAAAGACATTTGAAAGACAGAACCTAGGGCAGGGACAAAAGTTACAAAACCTGGTATAAAGCTCAACAAGATTATCAGCAAAGAGCAATGTGCTAGCTGTAAAATCATTGAAAACTCAGAGTTGACAGAGAAATCCCAGCTCCACTGAAATCATTAGCAGAACTTCACTGACTTCAAAGGAGCCAGAATGTACCTTGGGATGAGTAGAAGGCACCCAGCTGAACTCAGGCTGGTCAAGCTGTATTTGACAGAGCCTGCATTACATTATATTTGCTGCCACTTGGAAATATTGCTTACGGTGCAAGCTCCCTACAGCAAGAGCAACAGGCAATGACTTAGAGGGTCACTGGGGTACATTTCTAGGAACTGCATATTGGTAAATTCTATCCTGTTTCAATGCTGATGTTTTTACAAGGAGTGTTAGTAGCAATTAAGGAGAAATTTATTACAGAATAGCTCTTGTATGAAAGAAAACAAGTTATCCACATTTTGGCTTGGACATCTTAAGGAATACTTGTAGTCTTAACTAGCTGAGTGTTTTTTGTTTAGTGCAGCCAGAATTATATCCTGTAAAAACTCCGATAAGACTTGGAAAGGAAACAAAGATTCAACTGCAATTTTAAATTGGCTTGCCTTTTTTTTTTTTTTTTTTTTTTGGGGGGGGGGGGTGGGAGGTGGGAGGGAGGAAGATGTGTTTTTTTTACCTTTTTTCAGATCCTGCTTACACTATTGTATAATTGTCACTGTCTGGCAGGTAACTTAGGTAAAGTCTACTTTTCAGCTCCTGTTGTTATAACTCAAATTCTGTTTTGGTATGACTAATTGGTATAGAGAGGTATGAGTATTACCTATTATTGCAATGCTGCAATATGGTTCTTATTGAAAACCTAAGTGACAAACAGCTTAATTAACTGTGATTTATATTGTTATATATGATCATAAAATCACCAGAGTTTGGAACAACTTAATTTGTTTTTAATAAGTGTTGCCCGAATGACTAGCAATTACAGATGTAAACCAATTACTGAATTAAAGCACAGTAAATTTAAAAACAAAAGTAGTCACATGATGTTTCATTATGAAGTCCAATTCCTAATGCAAAAAAAAAGGCCAAAACAAAGGTTAACTTGTTGTTTGTGGTAACACCTATGACAGGTGAAGTTTCACGACTTTTACAACTCTAAACACACAACATGTTCTTGAGGTTTCCAAAAACATTTATGTTTTTGGCTTAATCACTGTTAGCATGATCCCAAAGCTGTCTCGTTGATTTAGGTGGACAGTGTTAATATTATTCCTGTGCTGTGTTGAGTTGAGAAATCCTGAGCAGACCTAAAATTTCATAGGTCATGGTGAGTTTACAGGTAAGCCTGAAAACATCTGGAAAGCAAGAGTTATTTGGCAAAGCCAGTAGTTATTGACAGATATATGTGCTAGACAGGTAAGAGGCAAAAATAATTAAATAAATAAGTAAATAAAATAATTTTTAAAATCATTTTACAGAGCTCTTTATAGGAGACAATTACTTGAGAGGACCTAATCTCTCCTAAATCCTTGTGCTCTGTGAACCATGACATTAGGGCTCCATTTCTGGAGTAACTGAAGAGAAGAAGGAGCTATAAGGAAAAAGTAACTATTCCACTTGGTGAATGGAGACTGATAAACCCCATAGCTTTCTTTGATGGATCTCTGAAGACAACATTGAGACAACACAGAATGTGGCAGTTCCCACAAACGTTCCACTGAGTTCCCCCACAAAAATTTGGCAAGGACTTATAAAATAACTCATTAAAGGAGAAACTTGTAAAGGGATATTAGCAACAGATGGTCAATCTTAAGAATAGTGATTGCTTAAGAACGTCAAATTATCGTTTGTTTGTGTGTTTTTATTTTTTTACTTCTTTTTTTTTTTTTTTAATGGATAAAAGAATTAACAAAATCTGAAGAGTTTAGAGTAAAATGATTTTGGTTCCTCCAGAACAAGCAATAATCATGATGAATGCCAGACTTTAACACAGGGTGTGTGGGCAGATTGATGTTCAGTGATGTTCACTGTCAACAAATCCAAGGCAATGAGTGTTTAAGGGAGGCCTTGAGTAACATGCAGTTGGGTACTAAGTCAGAAGTGAATACTGGGGAAAAATGGTTTCTAGCAAGGACTGTCGAAAGGACTTTTTTCACAAACAGCCTTGTACACGTGAAGTGAATTTTTGGCTGAGCTGGAACACCATGTCCCAACTGCAGCTGACCCAGTGGAACTGCTCATGTAACCACTTTCTACCCCTGTTCTGTCACCGTCATCTAGGTTAGTCCTAACACTCTCCATAATGTGTTGCTTTTTTATTTTTTTATTTTTATTTATTTATTTTTTTTTTTGACCTGGATCATTGTGACTGAAGTGGGTTAGGGAGAGGTAGCACGTGGTGCTGTGCTGACAGACCTGGTGATGCTGTCCCACAGATGGCAGGAAGGGGCAAGAAGCTGTGGACAGGGTGACTTACTTCAGAGATGGCCTGTAAAGCACTGGCCATGCTACTCAGCTTTGCTAGGACTCCCTGGAGCAGATAAAATAAAAAACTCTTCACATGAGATCTGCTTAGTCTGTCCAAGAAAAAGCTAGGGGCAGGCACAATCATAGTCTGCACCTACACAGAAAACAAAGCTTTGATAATGGGCTCTTCAACCCAGAAAACAAATGTAGCAACATCTCGGGAAGAATGTTTGAAGCTAAACAAATTCAGGCTAAAAAGGAGATTATAATTTTTCTAAGCAGGGGTTATTAACCACTGAAACGATTTAGTAAATGGTGTTCTGGGTTCTCCATCACTGCCTTTGTTTAAATCAAAATAGGATCTTTCAGCTGAAATATTATCTGCAATTCAAAGGAAAATTAATTCGTGACTGGTTATAAGTGGTGTTACGAAGAAAGTTAGACAAAACAATTACAGTGATCTCATCTGGCCTAATAATCAATGAGTCTTTTTAAAAGGAAAAACAAAATAAATTAAAAAAAAAATCACAACAGCATAATAAAACTCACTCAGGAGGAATGAATTTCTTTCTGGAGATCACACTTCACAATGGCATATTACTTTCCACTAATGCAAATTCATATCTGGGATGACAGTGATGAATTTATCAAAAACTCTGTTTAAGGAGTTAAATTGCTTTTTAATGAAAGTTATTATTATAATTCCTGGATTTAAAGACTTCATGCCAGAAAAGACAGGAGTCCCACTTCTGCAGTGGTTCTGAACTTCATCTGTTTTTCCCTGCTTTCACAGCCATAAGCGTGGCTCAAACTGCAGTACTTTACAGAAAGATAGAGGGGATTTTCTGCTCTGCAAGTTGTGGTATTTCCTTTGGAAATGAAAAAACCCAGTGTACTCTGGCTGAGTGGTTGGCTTTGATCTGATGATATCTTGAAATCAGGGATTAGATGAACAGAGAATTTTTGCTGATAATTTTCAGCTACAGAGGTTTGGAGTTACAACAGTGTGACATCCTCAGCAATAATGATGTGGTGTTTTTTTTTTTATAGCCTGTCATTGAGAAGGACTCAAAATCAAAGTAAAAATACGGAGTACATGGAACGAATCACTGCCACCAGAAACTTAACTACTGATGTAGTTATGGACAACAAAGGAATAAAATGAGATTTTAATACACTGAGGATAATAGATTAAGCGAAAGAGACAATGGATGAGCTTTCCAAAACAATGAAATGACAACAACCCTCTTTATAGCAAAGTTATATTTTTTTTTCACTGTGCAGTAGTGGTCACAAAAATATTGGGACCTCAGCAACACAAACCCACATTGCTGCACTTTGACACTTCAGTGTGCAAGCTGAATTGTTGGAGACATCTCACTCGGTGTCCAAGTATCCTAAAAAAGCCTCCTGTTCAAACCCTGACCAGGGCTGACTGCCGTGTTGAAATGCAGCATTTAGATGCTCACATTCATGTTTCAAGGTGGCACTTCATTTGAGAAAGCAGTCAATCCAATCCCACCCCTCAGCAGCTGCTGACATGCAACTTCAGAAGTCAGCGGCCCTGCGACCCGAAAACTGATCTGTAAAAAGAAAATTCACTAGTCTCCCTTTATTTAGAGTTTTCAGTGTTTTTCATGAAACAGAAATGCACATATTTTACAAATTTTCGTAGAAGCAGAGGCATATTTTCAGTAATGTGAGCTTTCCTGTGAAGCCAAAGAAGAGGAGGGGGCAAATAGATACTTGTCCTGATTGTTTTCATTTTCTATCCTACATTTTACTATGGAGAACACTTCACTAGTTTTGTAGATTTTCCTTGGGAAGGACGGAAAAAAGGAGGAGTTGTAACTGCTGTAAATTCCCGCTCGACTTTACAGATTAGCCTGAAACAACAGCTGGCAGCTGTGCTGACAAAACCAACCCTGTGTCAGGAAGCAGTTCTCCCCAGAAAGATTGAGATCTCAAAATACAGTTCTTAAAGAATTTTGAAAGCTCCCACGGAGTAGGAAATGCCAGTGTTTGGGGTGGAGGGAAGTCTTAATAGCTGCCACAGAACTGTGGGCCTCAGGGACCCAAAAGGGAGCGGGTCCTTAGCCTCCATGTGCAGCATCGCACAGGTGTGTCATGAGGGGAGCTGAAGCTCCTGAGATGCCCAGCTCTCCATCAGCTGAGCTTACTGACAGCTGATGAGCAGGGTCTGAGAGCACAGTGTTTTCCACGGGACACACTGATTTTGGTGACCATGAATTCTCCAGGCTCCAAACACCCACCCAGTTCAGGCACAAGGTGCCTCTTCCACGGTTGATCAAGGACGACCAGCTGCTTCTTCATCCATCGTCGTCTGAGACACCATACAGTGGAAAAATACCTTCACTCTTTGTGGTGCTTACTCTTACAGACCACATAAGCTATTTGTGGTGGAGCAGGAGTTGCCAAGGCACAGTACCAGGAGAGACAACTCCATAATGGCTGCCGTTGTGAACACTCTCTGAAGGAGGCTCATCTTCGTGAAGCAGGCCAAAGAGGATGGCTGCTGCTTCACCAAGTCCTAAAGGCAAAATACACCCTTATTTTAAAGACAGAGCTCATGCTGCTTCTGAGCAGCAACCTCTGGTGTGGTGGGCCATGATAGCAGGGGGTGGGCTGCAGAAGGCAGCAAGGCCTTAGGAACCACAAATTGCCGTATTTACTGCTATTTCACAACTCTTCTCAGTCAAAGCCTTTGCTAGAAATAAAACAGAAGTGTTTCAACTGAATTATTTCATTTGGGTTTCTTCTAACTTGAAAGTGGCTTTTTTTTTTTTTTTTTTTCTTTTTTTCCCCTGTTCCACAGAAAATTTTCTCAACGTCAGTTCTATTATACGCTTCTGAAAAATAAACAGGGCTCAGAATTAGTTATTTCTTATGGGAAAATGGTCTGTTGGGAACACATTACACATTCCATTTCCTAATCAGAATCTTGTGATAATTTTTACTGTGCATTGCAAATACAAGCAGCCTGCATTACATCTGCAGTGCTCAGATAGACTGGAACTGCTCCAAACTGCTTCTCAAACATTCACTTCTAAAATTTCCCATATATTTACCATTCTTTTATTCTGGTCACTAATGCATATTTATCCAGTGGACTATGTGGATATTGATAGTTTAGTAGAGTTACATGTGCCATATTGTTAACAGATAATAGACCGCCTTTCAAAGTACATAGAAACAGTTGCCTAAAAAAATAAGTGCTTCAGCCTGAGGAAACTTGAAGACTAAAAATTTCAAGGAGGAAAGATAAATGGTCTCAGCTTAAAGGACCAGAAACAAGAAGAAAACTCAAATTTTAGTGATATGTTTTGTTAAAGAGCTTCATGTGGCTGGTCAATAAATAAAGCGGAGACGCAGGCTGTTGTCAGACAGATTTCAAGGACAAGCCAAACTGGGAGGCAGCTGCAGCTCTAATTTCTGCCTTCACCACTCATCAGCAGAATGATGAGGGCCAGGAGAGAGGATCTTCGCCTCCTGCAGAGCAGACATGAAAACATGGGTCCAGGAAAGAGATACCAATGATGAAGCACAGAGCAAATATAAAGTGAAAAGCATGGCTCTGCAGACACGTACCTTCCTGCGGTGTGGTGGGAAGGGACACATGAGGACACGGCTCAGCCACTGAGGTCCTGAATGTGACATTTCCCTCCATACCCACTACATGGATGTAAAAATGCTGCTGCTTTGTGGCAGCAATCACATTTGAGGTACCACGCAGGGCAGTGCTGAAGAAGAGTGACAATTTTTTTCACCAAAAGCCCCTAGGGAGCCTGCAATTAGCTCCTCTTTTAAAGAGGCCAGTAATTCCTTTCCAAAAGGAGGCAGTTTAAAGGTTGCAGCTCCCACCTCCGCTGTTGCACATCAGTGCTTCCCCCAGCGGGGGTGGTTTCTGGAGGGAGCTAACAAGATAACTTCCTGGACTCCTGGACCTTTTGCATCGTTCTCATCCCTGCTGTGTTTCACTGCTGCAAGTACAAAGCCCTTCAGTATTCTTATCTTGGCATCCCCCATTTAGGGCAATGAGGGAATCATCACAAATGAGTCTTTAGGGATGTATCTGGAGAGAGGCAATAAAAACTAAAAAGCCGGCACTGGGGGCCAAGGGCAGTCAGATCTTTTGGGAGCACTGAGCAGTGAAACTGTTCCGCATTGCTGCTCGGGAAAGCCTGTTCGCTTAAACACAGCAACCAGCTCTGCTTCTGGGGAAGACCTCATGGCCGGGCTATCACAGCCATTGCTGTTTTCAGATCCCATTTCTCCTTCCCCTTCTGTTCTTCCATGCTGTCCCCCCACAGCAGGCAGGACTTGAGCAGGACATGCTAACATCTAAGGTTGTTCTGAAAATTCATGGTCTCTCTCCTGCTTCTGTGTTTTGATGGTTTTATAGACAGCAAGCCTAGCACTTATTTCTGGAGCCTAAACACTTTGTTTTAGCTGTTGGAAGAGACACACATGCAATAGTCAGCATCTGTCAGGAAAAGCTTCTGTATGTGTTGTTTCAAATCAGATTTTTTTCAGAAGAGGTTTGATTTTTCCATAGCCCACTGATCTAGTGAATTAAAACACCTGCAATGCCATTTTCTATTCAGCAAAATGTGCATTCAGAAAAAAACATTTCCATAGACCTTCAACACATTCCACACTTTCATGGCATTGCACATGCAAACCCAGCATCTCCCCGAGCATCAGCTCTCTGTGTACTTGCATGGGAATGAGCCCATTAGGAAAATCTCTAATGCCACACCACAAGTGCCTCTGTATATGGACTCATACACATCCCCAAGTCCTGGCAGCACCAGAGTGCCCTGCTGGTGGTGGTGGAGCTGCCAGGATGGTCTCCTGCCCCTCCTCCATGGCAGATCTGGATGGAGCACAGTCACGGATAAGGGAACACCTTTGAACGGTGAGCTCCAAGGAGCAGGGTCCACCCTGAACATTTCAGAAATGAGCCTAAATAGCCTCCAAGAAGATTTCTGATATCACAGCTGACTACTTTCCAGTTTATTAGTTAAATGTGGTTCTCGGTAGGGTCAGTTTGTTTGAAAATAGCATGTGGCTACTGAAACACCTCATTGGTGCTCAGAAATGAGCAAAAGGAACACCCCTGAGGCTTGATATGAATACTGATGATGGCTCATTAGTCCCCAGTTTTTCCATGAGTTGTCCATTAGCAGTCCAGTAAAAATTCAGAGAACAATTTCTTTGCTACCTTTGTGCAAGGAGGGACATTGTGTGCTGGGCAGGTAGGTCCTGACCTGCTCCTGGTACCAGCACTAGCATCTTGCTGAGTTGCACTTTGCCTCTTCTTCACCTCACCTCACAGATCTACATCCTGTAGAAAAAATAACTTCTCATTAAGATAGCTCAGTGCAGAACATGATATATATATATATATATTTTTTTTTTTTTCTGTGAGTAAATACAAATTGCAAAATCAATGATAGTCTGGGTACAACACATGCAGCTACAAAGAGCTTGTTTATTTTATTTTATTTTATTTTATTTTATTTTATTTTATTTTATTTTATTTTATTTTATTTTATTTTGATCAAAAGCTCATGGCTACCACATGACATACCTGCAAGCCAGGAAGATGAATGAGGTCAAAGACAACACTGGATTTTCACTTCCTAGACTGAGTCAGGCCCCACTGTGAGCCAGGCTGCAAACAGCGGGTGCAAAGCAGTGCTCTGTGGGTCTGTCTGAAAGCAGGGGGGGTGTCTGAACACCTGTGCAAGATGTCACCATTCCCATGGCTCCTACTTGTGGTGCCTGGAGGGATGTTTTCATAGTGCTGGTGGAGGAGACAGAAGAACGGGTGAGGAAGCAGGAGAAAAACAACGCATGAGATTCACAACAAGGAAAAAAAATACAAAATAGGGTAAAATATTAAGCTCTGACAGCGGGTGAAGTCCTGCTCGTCCCAATTACAATCAGCAGCAAAATTCCCATTGACTTCAGTGGGACCAGAATTTTGAGATCAGTTTTTTCATGGTTTTCTCAGCACCCGGGCATATTTTAACGTTTCCTCATGTCACCGTAGGGAAAACCTGCAAAATGTTATTAGCTTTGTTGTCTCTTTTTTTACTCCACAGCATTTGTAAAAACAACAACAAACCTGCAATATCATGAGGAAGCAGCAACAGGAAATAAATAAATACATACATAAATAAATGCATAATTTAATGGTTTGACTTCTCTCTACCTCCAGACTTCGGTACTGGAGCACATACCGAATTAAAACTCCTATTTTCACTCAGTCTATAATGCAGGGCTTGAGAGGCCTCATTTGTTGAACGTGTTAGAAACAAAACCATGGGAAGTATAAAGCCTTATGACAGCTCTTTGTTCGGAGTCCTTCAACACAAAAGAAAATTCAGCAGATGGACTCGAATCCTTAAGCTCACAGATCATTTTCAGGGGGCTGAGTTAATTTTGTGCTGGATATGTGTAAGCTGATACCTTCCAAGATATGCAAAGCACAAATAAAGAAATCAAGCTTTTGCCAAACCTATTCATTTTTGTGCATTCAGACACCTTAACTAAACCAGCCCTCCCAAGTGTTATTTGGGGGTCAACATTAATAAATAAGATTATGTTAATTTTTTGTCCTCCCCCCCCCCAAAAAAAAACAACAAACAAACCAACAAACCTATAAAGAACAAAACCAATATCCCCCCAAACTTCTTTATAAGGTTCACGTTCTGCGAAAGCCCACTTTTATCCCACTGCTTAAGCCACTCTAAATCACTGTCAGTGTATTTCTAAATGCTCTGAGCTGAGAGTAGCAAAGCTTTTACAGTTCAGAATGGCAAGACTGACTTCATAAAAGATTAATATCCTTGAAAAGCAGGTCAGTTATTAAAAGATCTTTTAAAAGCTTCATTTCTTAAAAAGCAAAACTATCTACCCACTCCCCCATCTCTTCTGAAAGCATTTGCACACTAGCTATTCCCTAAATTTCAATTTATTTATTTTTAAACTTTTTCCCCCTTCCTCTTCATTTCTAAGCTACGAATAGCAGGCATTTATTGACACACTGGCATGCTCCACCAGGTGCCTTCTGCTTCCAGGCACCGATGTGACCTGTGCCCAGGTGACACACTCATCCTCCTGTTCTGTACACACGGATGGGGCATTGGAGTATCAGCCCCAGGGCTGCATCATGCTACAGCCTGGGGATTTTGGCTTGCAAACCTGCTCTTACCACCGCTGGAAGTCTGTAGCAGCTGGGCAAAGGACAGATTTCTCTCCCTGATCTTCCATGGTCCCTTCACGTTATGACAGCCTTCTTAGGCAGCACTCTTTAGGTGGCAGCCGAGGAACCAAGCAGGCACCGCAAGTGGTCTAGATGCCACAGGTGTAAAACACATCGGTACCGTATTAGCAGATGGCAGAAGATAAAACAGCAACTGTTGCTCAGACAGAGGGCTCTTGTCATTCTTTTCACTGGACGTTGTGTCACCTTTGCACACCCTGATCCTCAAGCCAGCATTTTGTATGGAGCTAAAGAGGTAGCGAGAATTTTCGGTGAGATATAAGGGAGAAATACAGCTGACTTTTGGCCAAGAAGCTGGTATTTCAACAGATGTTTTTCATGAGTGTTTTCAGTGACTGTTTACTCCTGAAGAGCCACATCTTCCTGTTAATCTTGCCTGCAAATATCATGGCACATAGTGGGAAAAATATCCATTAAATACATCACTACCTGCTTAGGATGTGGCAGCTCAATTGCATCTTAGAAACACAGGCTGTCATGGCTTTGGGGCTGTAAAAGACAGGGCAGGTTGTGGGAAGCTTGCTATGGGATTCAGGAGTATTAACCGAGCAATGATGCTGCTTAAAAAAAGAGGCTGAGCGGGGAGGTGACCTTGGTCACAAACTTCAGAAAACAGAAGGAAAAGCCAGACAAGACAACAAAAGGATGAGCAGAAAGGAAGAACAGGAGCTGGGAAAACTCTAAAAAGGCAAGACACCAAGAAGGTGGAGAAGACTTGCAGTGCCAAAGCAGAAACATTAATAGCACAGATACTAGCACTCTTTTACTCTTGTCATAAGACCATCATGAAAATTACTTTAAATTTAGAAGAATGACATTTAAGAGAGTACAGTTTTTGTTATATAAATGATTGTTTTTCGTGGAAAAGAAAAAAAAGAGTCACCACTGATCATTGCTAAGTTTTGACGGGCAGCCACGACCAAATTCTTAAGCAATCAAATATAAACTGTGCTCGAAGGCTGCTCATGCTTACCGGGGCAGGACAGATGGTGTGGCATGTAGGTGTCTCCACTTTGGATTGCTCTGCCCCCCCGATGGACATCGTCTGAGAGTGCAGCAGCCATCTACTGACTGTAACAGACACCAGGACAAAGGTATTGATCACACTTGGGCTCCCAGGGAGAAAAATTAAAGGTGTTCATGGGCTAATACTTCGGACTGAGGTTTGCTTATTTAGAGCTTCACTTAACAGATGCCATCATCAGGAGATGAAAGTCCTTGCTCTGAACAGACAATTTAAGTGGCTTTTCCCATTAAGCTATGGGTGATATATTTCAAAGGGCAGATTATTGGAGCCTTTCTGCTGACAGCAAGGAATGTCAGATGAACTCACAATACCGGTGAACATCTAAGACTCGGTTAAAAAAAAAAAAAAAAAGAGTAAAATTACAATTCAGGGCAAGACACCTTGACCAATTTATTCTCCATACAGCACAAAGGGACCTTACAATATATCTGCATTTATATTCATTGCCAAAATAGGCAACGGACCCTTACTGTTCAGGGGAACAAAGCTCCAGATGCTCTTATATTCTCAGCCTAATGCGCTCAGCTACTGGTGTGGCACCATTAATCACATAAAATATGAGTTTTATAGCCTCGGAAAACTGGCACCTCCCAAATGTATTCATTTGACTGCTCTGCCGAATACAAAAGCTTCTCATGAACAAGCAAGCTGTGAATCCAACACATGAAACATTACCACCCCATAATCAATAGGTATCGGAAGGGTGCGCTGAGGTTTAGCTCCTCTCTGGTTCTCTGGCAGACAGCAATCACTCAGCTCTGTGCTGCAGAGCTCCATTAGGCACTTTGTTTTGCATTGAATGACTTGACTCAAACGTGTACGGCCTCCACGGATGGATAAACTGCTGTAAAAAGAGATAAGTCAGCAACACTGATTGGCCCCATTGCCTGAGCGTGTCTTCTGATTTTGGGGTTTCTGCCAAAAGCATCATCATCATTCGGGGTTTACCCTTCAAGAACTCTTGGTCACTCGGATGCTGCACGCACTTGCAGCTCAGCGTTCTCCCCAGCAGAAACCAAATTCATCAAAAAGGAAATTTCCAAACTCAAATTTATCAAGAGTAAATTTGTAGCACAGATCCCGTGTACCTAATCTTTCCCGTTGTTATGAAACGAAGTAGTTCAAAGACCAATTCAAAGACTGTGCTGCCTACCTTTCGCTCAGAGGAAGGTTTATCTTTGTGTACAACTGCAGAGATTTGAGGGCACACCTTGTTGCAGCATTTTCCTTTTTCTCTCATTGCAAATCAAAGTAACAGAACCACTGTAAGCTTCGGTTTTGTTGTTGTTTTGGGTACGTATGTATGCTTTTCATCATCATTTCTGGGGCCAGGGCTGTCAGTACTGGGCTCAGTCCTGGCTGTCGCAGGATTCCACAGCCCTACATCTCCCTCAAGAGCTGCTCATGCAGCAAAAGCTGCTATTTAACCAGGGATGCTTGCCGTGCATTTTGTACCTGGGTAAATGCCTGCTGAAGGCAACAGGAACAAGACCAGAATGCATCCCAGGCGAGGCGTTCGAGTTGGTTACAGCCATCTGCAAATTCAGTGTTTGGCACTTGGGAATCTCCTAAAACAGTCACAAAACGAGGGATGCTCTAGAAATGATTGGATTACCTGCCTGCAAAGGCAAAGTGGTAACTCCTGTTTGAAAACAAAACCAGCTCAGACACCAAAGATGTGGCTTTTATACAGACACACAGGTAAGACTATAAATAAATAAATCCTGTCTGCACAAACGCTAATAAAGTGATAAATGAAGGCAATTGTTATCTGCTTGTTCAAAGCCTTGTGGACTTTCTGCAATAGATCTTTTCTTGCGATTTCTATTGCTGCAGCGTCATCAGAGTTGCAAGGACGGCTGACTGTGGAAGCCTGACTCCTGTAAAATCTTATTCACGTGCCTATCCTGAAGAAGCAGGGACTGCGGGGTTGGACTCTCATTGACCTGTGTCAGAGGTGCCTCTTAAGAGCCTGGGTGAGGAAATGTTCTCTTACAGGCAGCTTACAAGCCTAAACCCTTGTGGCATTAGAAGGAAATGAATTTGGCTTCTCAGAGACCGGGGCTTCAGAGCAAACCTCGGGAAACAAGTCCAGAGTACCAGCATATGCGCTAATCCATTTTTCTCCTGACAAAGGCTTCTTTATTAATGTCTCTGGCTGACAACAGTTGAGATAAGTGTTTTAAGAATGATGATAAACATGCTAAGAGAGAACAATGTGAGTGCATTTTTATTTCAGTATTCACTTCTTTATTTCACTGCTGTACAGCTGCATTACACTTGGCTTTAATCCCTCCAGCATTATTTTCCTTGGCAAAATAGTCACTGAACTGAGTAGAACCTACTATTGGAAAAATATGCTTGAAAAACCAGCGTGATGTCAATGCCAACTGAAAGCTATGGAGCTTAAAATGTCACAAGTGTGCCCGTAGCTGAAATGCCTATCTCCTCATTTTTATTTTTTTTGACCAAACTGGGAATGTTGTAGTCTTAGGTTGTGAAGCCAACTGTACAAAGCACAGAGTAGCCTACCGAAAATGAATATATGTGTTTTTTTTTCCCCCACCCATGAAAAATCATTTGGAAAGCAATTTTATACAAGGATGTAGGGATAGTTTCATAGGCAACAAATGACTGTTCGCTCTTTTAGTCTTGCCTGTGTTAATCGTGGCTATCAGTAAGAAGCTGAGCTACAGACTTCTTAAAGAAAGGATATAACCCAACTTTGTAAAGCATCTTTAATAGTCAAATAAGCACTACTGAGGAATAACTCAGAAGACCGTGGTGATTCATTATGAGCAGATGCTATAAACAGGAGCAGTAAAACTGCTAGGTAAAGAAGCAGCAAGCTATTTTAGGAGTCCTGAAAAATCTCTTCTAGTTCTTCAGACGGATCATGCTGCTACAGTTGCTTTATTAAAAAAAAAAAAAAAAAAAAAAAAAAACTGTATTCTGAAAAGCACTTTTAGGAAGAAACCTAACTGGGACTATTTTACTGGAACTATTATTTCACCAAGATCTTCTATAGCACTAAAACACACTGCAATTGAGTTCCCGATACAGTTTGAGAATGGGAGGGGTCAAAAAATGAACAAAAAACCCACCATACCTGCACCAGGAGCTATTTATTAGCATAACACTCTTCCTTTTAAAGATTTCATAACAACTGAAGTATATACAAAGTCTTACAGCATTTACACAATAAAAAAAGTTTCCTATTAGCTGATGAAGTATAAGGTAGTGCTGCAATTTACTTTGAAGCATGTATACAATAATAATGAAGCAGACCACTGTACTTTCAACTTCTCCGCTACCACACCACAACTGTCGGTTGAAATGACAGTTAATTAAACCACTGGGAAGACACAGATTGTCAAAAGATTTGTAACAGGTTGACTTGCAGCACTAACCATCATAAGGAGGAGAAAAAAAAAAAAAAAAGAAAGCTACATACTGTCATGTTTCTACACTTTTTCTAGAGCTGTAACAAACTTTCACAGCCTTAGATATAACATATGCAAGACAACATAATCACAAATTTTCAGATATAGTTCAGCTACTGAGTGTATTTACTTCTGAATAGGAGGCGTTATATTGATATGGCTGTGTGTTTCCATTTTTGATCATTAACTGTTCAAATAGGTCTACAAAAAAAAAATTAAAAGACAGCATGGAGTTTGTAGTCATGATGTGTTTGACTAATAAAGGCATTCAATATCAGCTATAGGATCTAATCATTCCTGTCAAAAGTTTAAGACCAGGAATCTTAGAGTTAAAACCAAACCCACAAAATCCCCCACCTTCAACGTTTTTGTTTGTTGACTCTTCAAACTTTTCCAACAGGGTAATACAAAATCGTTACAATGCTTACACCGAACCAAATGTAAGACTCATTTCGTTTATGAAAGGTCAAGCAGATTCATGAGACCGCTTCAGTTGTAAAACTGAGGGTGCTTTATCTAGAAACGGAAACCTTTACTTAACAGTCCCTCACCACAGGTAGGGATACACATTTTAGCAAAGAACAGAGCATCCTTTGCTCTTCAGAGACAGTTTTACTGGTGCCAATAAGCCACTTTCTGCAAGAGATAAGGCTGCTTTGCCTATTGTTGTATGTCTAAACCTCTTATTTTGTCCAAATTTGCCCCACCCCCCGAAGGGATTCTAACTTCAGCTTTGAAGCCAGTAACGTCAGTTGACAATATCCGTATTAAGACAGAAAGTGACATATAAAATCCACAAGGAACCACATAAATACCAAAGAAGTCATATAACCTTTCCATGTAAACACTTTGATTATACTGAAGCCCTAATTAGATTCTTGTCTTAAACTTTTGGCAGATAATGTGTATGCTCAGCCAGGCTTTGCAGTTGGTTATTGTTCAAGTGGAAGCCAGGTCAGTTCACATGTTGACAGGCATGCAACTTGGAAACATTGCACAACAAGCAACACAAAGAGATTTGAGAAGTGTACAAGACTTCAAGTAGACTTCACAACCCTTCACAACTGAATATTCACAGACAAAGATACAGTCCTTGCTTTTTCTACTGTGGATTTTCTCTCACACATGGGACACTTTCTGTGACTCTCTAGCTTGCTTGATGCTATACAACCACTTGATGATTCTGGCATTCCTTTCAATTGCAGAAATACCATATGGCACACGGTCATTGGCACTGTCATCGTTTCTAAGGTCACTGTTGCTGTCCTGAGACTGTTCACAGTCTGAGCTAATCATGCTTGCGCTGCGAAAGTTGAGGGATATAATATCAGAGTTAGCCCTTGCAAAGTTTTCCATCCCGAGGTTTTCAAGCTCTTCAGGATCCAGTCCGCAGTAGTTAAAGAATCGTTCAACGTCTGCGTCGACACGAAAGTATCTGTCGCTTAAGTCTGATTTTGACCGCTGCAGGGAGGGTCTTCTACTAACTCCACATCCAGACTCGACTGCCTCGATCTCTGGGGACTTCAGGGTGGCAATGGCAGCGATTTTGGGTTTTGGCGGCAGAGGTGGGGCTGAACTACTGCAGGGTATTGCTTTTAAGGGCTTTGCGCTAGTTACTTTCCTAATGTCTGAGGAGCTGTGAGAGACGTGCAAGAAAGTCTCTGCCGACTGATCTAGGAGCCTTCTGCTGACGTTGGAGCTGCTCTCCTGCGGGCTGCTGCGGCCCTGCGTGGGGTAAACCTTCAGAGACTCGGCGAACGAGTGTCGGTTCAGTTCCGTCGAATCTGCTCTGTGGGGCGGCCAGTTTCGGGGACCGTGCTTGTGCCCCGAACCTGAGCTGGAGCCTTCGGAGCTGTTGATGATGTTCTTCAAAATCTCCAGCTTCAGGTTCTCTCTCTGGACGCCGCTCTCGGTCTTGGCGTTGTTGCTGAAGACTTTCAAGGTGGGGCTCCCCAGCGCTCGCTTGGCCGCGGGACAGACCGGCGGCTTCGCCAGCACTGCCGGCTTCACGGGCTCCTGCTTGGCGTTGATGACCTCCTGGCTCTTGACATACTTGGCCTTGTCGGCTTCCAGCCTCTCCACCGCGCTCAGTCTTTTGGGGTTGGGCTCCGCCTGCCTGCGAAAGTAATCTGGTCCTTTGTTCAGGATGCGGAGAGGGACGGCGGACGTGAAAGTCACGGCAGGGCTGACCGGCTTCACCATGCTACCTGTCGGTAGTGTTTCTGTAGGCATGTTTGGTGGTCTTTCCCCCGCAGCCGTTTTGGATTCTTCTCTGGGATCTCCTAAATGCACGGTGTAGAAACATGTACATTAAGCACAATGAATAGCCGATGAATCCCGGGATCTGAGCGTTAGCAGCAGCGCCTCCTCATCTCACAGCTCATTAAATAACGCTGCGCTTCTCTTTTAAAGGCAGCCTTTGTACCGCCAGGCCACCAGACGCAAGCCTGCGTTAGTCTGCTCCGCTGCCTCCTTTCTTCTCGCTGAAAGACGTGGGAGTCTCGCCGCTCCCTTTGTGCTCCGCTACAGGCAGCGATCTGAAAGGCAGAAGGACCAACCACACGTTAGCGGGAGTGCCTGACATCAGAGCGATAGCAACAGCCGACCCGGCCCTCCTCTCCTCTCCTGGCCCTCCTCTCCCAGCCGGGCCGCAAGGAGCACGGGGAGGCGGCACTGGGTGGGTGCCCTGGTGCCAGCACCCAAGGGCCCAGCAGGGGGAACGCTCCCTCAGCACCCCCAGCACGGTCCCAGCGTCTGCGTTGCAGAAGGAAGGGGAAGGAAACCCCAGCCCCGTCGCCACCCGCTTCTGCAGGCAGACAGGGGAAGGGGATTCAAAGTGTGGGGTTAGAGGGTTTCACCCATCCGCCACCCGAAGGTGGGTGAAAGAGCACTGCCGAACTGCTGGCCGTGGCTTTGACCGGTTGATTTCTCTACCTATTTTCTCTCAAGCTCCTGATCAGTAATATACTCCATATACCCCACAACTTCAGTTTTTTTTTTGTTTTTTTTTTGTTAAAAGCTCCATAAAATGAGCTGGTCTAAAAAGCAGCAACCCCGTGGACATGCGAGTTTTCAACTGCAAGGTACCTGCTTCATCATTAAGCTACCAAGAAACCAGCAACCATAAAGCAGAAATCATAGAACCATTAAGGTTGGAAGAAACCTGAAAGATCTCGCTAAAGCCCCATATTGCAGCTTGAAGCCTGCTTGAACATTGGTCCCCAAGCATAGGTGCTCCAGCAAGGAAGCAATGATTTCCAGCTTTTGATCATTAACTTACAGGCTAAACAGAGGGAAAAATACAAATAAAATTAAAAAAATAGTAAAATTAAAATTAAAAATAGCTTTGTTCTAAGAAAGATTTTGGAGCACGTAAAACATTCTGACTGGGCTTGAAAGAGAACTTGTGTTGACGCTTGGATACAATTGTTCAAGCTTTCTATGAAGCACGGATTCCAAGCAAATTTTACCTCAATTTAAATCCTTTTAAGTTGCTATCACTGGATTGTCAAAACAATCTGAAATGCAACAGCATGGATGACAGGACAAGTGCTGTAACAATTTTTCCCACATGAGGCACTGAAGGGCACTTATCAAGGAATCTACTTTTCAAGCAGTGATTTAGCTAACGGGCCTCATTTGTTTTATTACTGCCCCATTAATCTATGCTGTCCTTTCTAACATCCCATTTCTGCTACTATCGCGTTCTTCAGGGAGAGAAGGAAAAACTACTGCTGCCTCTCCACTCATCCTGAGGTGCTCGAAGCAGCAGCCTTCCTGGTGATGACCTGCTTTCATGTATACTGCCATGCTCCCTGTGCTCATCCAGCAGCATCCAACTTACTTAATTCGGGTGTGCCATCAGTATCCTGTTTGGACCAACAAGAAACCACCCCCACATCCCACAAAAGAACCCTTTCATTCCAGCTAAAGGTACATTAGGAGTAAAAGAAAGCAGCCTCAAGTACTTATTCCCAGAAATACGTGATATATACATCGAATATTCCCTCTAAATCACTCAAGGTCAAGGCAAGGAAATCAAATATATAAATGCTATAATGAGATTACAGAAAAAAAAGCTGAGCTTTCTCCCGAAGGCTCACTGTCACAAGCATTCTTCAAATACAAACTAACATATTTAGGTGGGTGATAAACCAGACATGTATTCGGTGCAATTGAAAGGGTAGTGAAATGTTAATTAAGCTTCCCTTTCAATGTTGTTTTATAAATCCTAGTGCTAACTCCTCAGCAGTTTGACTTCCTGAATTTTAACTAAGTCTTTCTGAAAAAGAAAAAGCTCTCTTTCCTCATTTGAATCAACACATTTATTGGTACTATTTTGAAATTAAGCATCAAATCTCCAAATGCACTGAAGGCAATTCCAGCACGCATCTGCTCATACACATTTCCATTCCATACACACAAATCAAATCTTTCCACGTCGCCAGCTCAGAGCTTGATGGCTAAGTGCTTGTAAAAATACCCGATCGGTGTGTGCACTTGATGCTCATGTGCAGAAATCTAATATATGAGAGAACATAGGCCTTGTCAGGAAAAAAAAAAAAAAAAAAAAAAAAGACCCAGACCCCCAATTCCACGTACTATAACAGCAATGTTACCCATCTGAGTTAATACAACTTGAGTAAGAGAGACAACTCTGCATTTCTTCCTAGGACATTGCCATCGTCCTCACTCAGGACAGCCCTGGATGATGCCAGCCAGCATTGCTCAGAAGGCTAAGCATCCACCAACACCACACTTAAAAGGAAAATAGAAGAAGAAGAAAAATCCCACTGTGCATGCATGTTCACCTGAGGGAACCAGAGTGCTTTTTCGTAAGCACTTATAGGGCCAAGTGCCCCAAAGTCACTGGAAGTATGTCATGACTGGCAATGAGCTTCAGGCACCCTACAAAGAAAAGCAAAGGGCTCTGGGGGAGCCAGGGCAGAGATGCTCACCAGAGCCGGTAACAGCCAGGTGGTTACGTGGCCATCCACAGAGGTTTTGTACCTGTGGGGCCACTGGTAAAAAATAAGGTAGGTACAGCTACAAAGGAAGGATTAAAGTGTGTTGTATTAAAGTGTGTTGTTTAAGTTTTCCTGAGCTACTGCATTGAAATATCACAGTAAAGTTTATTCAGTATCCGCTAGATATTATTAACCAGACACCATTAGAAAAGCAAGTGGGATGAAAGAGGGGTGGGGATGGATACAAGTGTGAATGAAACAACCTCTCCTGCCTGTGCTGTGATGGCTGCAGCCTAATTCTGCTGCTATTCGGCCATGCTAGTGCAATGCCTATCAGCCCCTCTGCTGTACACTGGCACCTGAAACACAGCAGCGACACTACAAGAGCCTTGTTACTTATAAACTTCATCACTAATGAAAAATGCTGAGCAGCAGCAGCAGTACAGTGTAGTCCTAGGAAGACTAAATTGTGCCACTTAAGTTTCCAGTTGTGAAAACCATCATTGCAGCAACGGGGGTGAAAGTGGCTTTCTGTTGGCTTAAACTCCAGAGAAACTCATCGCTTAGCCATCTGAATTGCCTGTTGTGGACAGAGAAACAGTACCAGCTTTGCACTACAGAAATTCAATGGCAAATTTTCAGTCCCAGAAAACGCGTGAGATATACTTAGGGACCTAAGTAATGTTCCTTTTATTCTATATTGTTTACATCCAGATGTCTATTTTGTCAGTGCAATTCTTCCTGCAGACTGGGTTGTGTTTTTCAGGATTTGCTCCAGATTTCCATTATTGCTCTTCTGTATAAGAATCACTATATTTAAGAGATCATTTAAAAAAAATATGAAAACTTATGCACCCTTTCATGGCTCATTTTAATACTATGCATGCACAGATAAAGGCTTAAAGTTCATACTAACTGAGCTCTTCTAACATCAGCTACTCTTGCACAACTGCTCAGCAGAATACAAAACATACAAAGGGGTTGAGGGTTTTTGTGTTTTTTTTTAAAGCTACATTTTCAGCCAGGCACTTTGATTCAGGATTCCTTTGTGGCAGAGGCAGAGATCCAAAGCACTTACTCATTCTAGGCATCATGCTCTAATCACTCTTAGGTCTGCAATATGTTTGTCAGGTATTCACATTTAAGTAACAGGCTCACTATCTGCATGATTTAGGGGAAAACAATACAGTCAAGAGAAGCAATAGCTACACGACTAACAGTAACTACAAACAAGTTCTCTATAAAATATCCCTCCCTTGATTTAAAGTCAACATAGTAGTAGGAGAAAAACTATATAAAAACTTAGGAATTACAGCTCCATGTATTTTAAATAAACTTTTTTTTTTTTTTTTTAATGTAAAAGAAATTTATGAAGTGGTCACACTGACAAGCATTTATTTCTAGATCTATTAACTTACTAATGTATAATAATCAAGTTTATTTTCTCTCATACCTAAAACTGCATTCTAAACAGAACTCGAATGATGCTACCTGACAGCAAACACTGCACTTCAGTCCCTGCTCCCGTTTTGCCTTGTAGCTCCTATACCTTTCAACCAGCCTTTGCCTAAAAGTCTACTCTGAAAACCACCACATATTGTAGCAATATTCAAGTTGCAGCACAGTACCAAAAAAACAACAGTGAAAGTATGGCCTAAATGACATCAGTGGAATTTTTGCTCTTGACTTCAGTGAGGACAGCTTCATCCGACAATGCCGTGCTGAAGCTGATGCTCTTAATTCATCCCTCTGGGACAGTGGATGAGGGGAGGATTGTATAGGAGGTAGGATGAAGCACAGTGAATAAATATAACAAAGGTTGACAGCCTTTCCTCTGCTTTCCTTGATATTTAAAGGCCTGTGTCAATTTTCTTTTCCAGATGGTAAAATATAACTACCGCAGCCCCAAGATGCACCAAAAACATCACAAATTCAAGCGTAAGCAATCAACAAGTGATCTCAATAGGGCTCAAAGAAATCACAAAACAAAATTTGCAAAGGAACATAGTACACAGATGAAAAATAACAGGCTCTGTTAATGACTAGGTGCACTTTAGAGCTGAAGGTCCCATTACGGAGATGCTGCTTTGTTAATAGTCCCTATAAAGCCTGTAGGACTTCACTGAGAATAACTTGCTACAGTTTTATGCACTAGGATATACTAATATGTATGCCTAAAATGAATTTAAATTATTCTGTGGATGATTGTCGCTATAGACCTCACATATTTAGTTTATGTTACTAAGTTTAAAAATAGAAGCTAAGTCTAAATAAACTAGGCTTACAGTGAAATAAAATAATCCACATGAAGAATGGCAGCAGTTATTACATTTTTAAAATCAATTTTAGATAAACATGTGCATGGGTGTAGACTTGACCTCAGTTAACATTAGCTGTCAAGATAAAGCATGAGGAGATTAAAACATCTTTGAGATCTACCATGACCCAAAATACTAATCAATGTGCCCCTCTTTGGGAACATGAAACAGAGAACAAGTGAAGAGCAGTATCTTTTCAAGGAGATAAAGCCTTGGAAAGGTCACAAATATGGTATACACTGGCCTAAAAGTGGGAGTGGCACAGTTCTATAGAAGTGGGAATCATAGAATTATTAAGGTTGGAAAAGACCTCCAAGATCATCTGGTCCAACCATCACCCTGCCACCAATGTCACCCACTAAGCCATGTCCCCAAGCACCATGTCCAACCTTTCCTTGAACACCCCCAGGGAGGGTGACACCACTACCTCTCTGGGCAACCCGTTCCAGGGCCTGACTGCTCTTTCTGAGAAGAAATGCCTCCTCATTTCCAACCTAAACCTCCCCTGGAGCAACCTGAGGCCATTCCCTGTAGTCCTATCACTAGTTACCTGTGAGAAGAGGCTGACCCCCAGCTCCCCACACCTTCCTTTCAGGCATTTGTAGAGAGCAATAAGGTCTCCCCTGAGCCTCCTCTTCTCCAGACTAAACAACCCCAGTTCCCTCAGCTGTTCCTCATAGTTCCAGAAATTGGTGGAAGTTTCCACCAACTGGAAACGTAAGAACTTTGGCAAAGGCTACCACTTTGCACCAATGATATATTACATACAATCAAAAAAACCTTTTGACAACTGCAACTATCATAAATTTTCTACTACTTTGCACAGGTGGACTGTACAACAGCTTGATATTTACACTAATTCAGCTTTGCTCTTGCATTACATTCAATGACACCCATTAATGCTGCATGCTAAACATCACTGTGAAGTGTTACCAGGTTGTAAGCTTGTATGAGAAAAAATTTCTGTAACATAAAACTCTCCATAGACAATACTACAATCACTTGACACACTTTCTATTATAGCGTGCAGTTAAAACTATGAGGTTTAAAACAGGATGTTGACATAACGAGAAATGCTAACTTTGTTATGGGGAAATCCATAGAGATGTAAATGCCTGTAAAAGCACCTTGGTGGCTTTACTTGCATTCTGCCTCTGTGAAGTATGCTCAGTGCTCACTGGGAGCTGGATAGAGTTTCCTCTTTGAGATAAAAGTCATCAGAAAATATTTTGCTGCTTTTCAGTTCTGAAATATAGTTCTGTTTTTTTTTTTTTTTTTTTTTTTTTTTTTTTTTTTTTTTTTTTTTTTTTAAACCCAGTAGCTACAATTCACTGTCAGTGATACTTACTTCTGGGTAAATTCTGCCCAAACATGAAAACTCTAATTTCTTTAAACAGGTGCAGACAGCTGCATGAATACACAAGAAAATTCAGGAATGAAATTTCCCTTTCTTCCAAACTAGATTGTACAAAAAATGCAGCTTGTCTTATTATTTAGAGAGATACTACATGCTGTGTTTGTAGAAGCAGGAAAGGAAATCAATTCTGTTTTCTCTGGAACCCTGTGCTGCTTAACAACATACCAGACTCTCAAATAATTTCAGCCCCTAATTTAAAAATACTTCAGGAGAGGGCCTAAAAAGTATAAGGAACGTGATGTAACTTATTACATTTGTAGCTCTGGCTTTTTGTGGATACTTCTACTTTAGTGCATATTTTATCACAATATTTCTGTAAAACACCTTGCAAAGCTTTAGGTGACACCAGCCAGTTCACCAGCCAGTCTCAATGGCCCAAGTCCAAAGCACTTTTATCCTCTTAATTCTGCACCTCTCCAGAACTACTGCATTTAAACTTATGCCCTCCTCCCTACAACAACCTCACAGCCCTCTGTTTTGGTCTCCTGGCCCCCATACAATTTGCCCAGGATCATCTCTGTACTTTTAGAAATGAACACAACCACCTTTGTTAAAGGACGCTTGGCTCCAGTGCCTCGTAGCGTTTCAGAGTTCATCAGATGCCAAGACAGGTCCCAGCGGTTTGGTCCTTCTTCTCTGAGAGAAGCAGAGTGAACTCTTATTTTCTCTCCTTCTTCCTCACCTCTTCACACGATTTCCCCCTTTCAACATCCCATTTTTACAAGGTGCAGTAACTCCCAACAGCAGTGCTATCTACTATTCTCCTTTCTTCTCCTCAGTCAGTAGAAACACCCAGCACCTCAGGTCTCCTTGCCCCTGGGCAGCTGACCTTCACAGCCACGCTTGGATTTGGTATCCCGGAAAGCCTTTTATTTTTCTAGCAGTAACATTTCAGATGTGTAACACAAATAATTAATTGGCCAGCTTTGTGTGTCATCGCTGCACACTGGGAGAAAACAGAGGGAGGCCGAACAACAAAACATTTTTAATTAAGAAGCTGAAGAAAAATGTTTTAAACGGAACACTTCATATTAATTCACATCTCAGATCTGTGGTAATTCCTAACAAGTCCATTTTAAGAGTGAGCAGTATTTTAAGCTACCCAAACTTCTGAGGTTTCCGTACATAATAGGTTCAGCATAAATCAGGTGCAAGTGCAAATTCAGTATAAATCAAAGGCAACTGAAGAAGGAAAATCAGCATCTTCTATCTGCAAAAATGTGAAAATACAGCAAAAAAAGCACCCTTGTTCCAGCATTACCACATGGGTACAGTGCCTCGCTAGCAGGGCTGGCAGGCTCCGTTCATCAGTCACCTGTGGAAGCAGTAATCAGGTAGTCGGGAAACAGCTCGGTATCTTCTAAAGAGTGCCTCACCAAAAAAATGATTATCATTAACTCAGGATGGAATATGTATTTTGCTAGCAATATTTCCAACTTGTAGTCTCATTTTTCAACATTTAAGTGGCAGCAGTATCCATAAAATCTTGGCTAGCTGATGCTTAGACTCGAGGCACCTGCTCCTCTGACAGAAATTTTTTGCTTAAGCCAAAAATGAGAATTCACTTCTGAGCTCTTCCGACCCCACCAATATCCTAACACCAAACGGGGACAAAACCTGGACACTGTCCCTATCTCCCACACTGAACTTCCACAGAAAGGGGCTGTGAGAAGGCTGGAAGCAATAAGCACATACAGGCCCAGAGGGATGCTCAGGACACAGGCCCGTGGGCATGCCCTGCTCCCACCAGCCACTCAGCGTGGGTGCAGCCCTATTATTTACATTAACGGGCATGCACACAGCTAACTAAGCCTGATGGATAATTCCCAAGCTGTAGAGGAACCAGGGATTTCCTTGTCCCCTCCTTGACTGTTCATACTACTTCACCCAGCAGGTAACTTCTGAGCATGCTGCAGGCCCCAAAAATGCAGCTGGGGATAAGCAGGATGACACAAAAAAGCTTTCTTCTTCTGCTTCATTTGGAGTGCAGACTGGAAGCCAACCTCCACAGCAAATGAATAAACTAGTATAAAATGCATGTAGAGACAGCACTTCTCCAGCACTTCTGTTCAAAGTTTTCCACTAAAAAAAATATTTGCAAGCTTTAAGTTACAGAAAGAATGACAAAGTACAGGGTACTTGGTGAGGTGACCGGGTTAGTGACCCTACTCTAAGCACAATTTAAGAATTTCTAGGAAGTAGGACAACTCCATCTGAAATAGAAAGAGCCACCCAAGAGTGCCCCAGTAGTCTGCCAAGTGGGTTCTTCCTCAGCAGGTGGAAGAGGACTGGAAGCTGGACTTGCCCCAGTTTGGGGACTGGGGAATTGATCCAGTCTCCCATTTCTCAGAAGTGTACAGTAACCAGTGATCTCATGGGCAGAAATGGCCAGCAGCTGCTACTGCCAAGTCATTTTTGTGGGAAAAAAAAAAAAAAAGTTTACCAGACTTTGTCATAAAAGGCCTCAAACCCTGAAATCTCTAGTTGCCATGTTTAGACTTTACTGAGAAAGTTTTCCTAACAGTTCACAATGAGAAATATACTGAAGGAACATAATATCGTAACTATAAACATGTTTTATTTAAAAACAATAAAGCCACAATGAAAATAGCTGCAGTTAAGCATTCTCTTGCAGTTACTAACCCTGCAAAACTCCAGAAATGTTACAGTACATGAAGATCCAGAGTAAACAAATACAGCCCAGAAGAGAAACAATCCTAACAATTTATGCTGTGAAAAAGGATACCACAAAGAGCTCTTATAAATGGAAAAAATATGTCAGACTTGAAATTTTATTTCCTTTAGTAGTCAGAAATTTAATTAGTAAGAACTTTTAAAAATACTTAAAAACTTTCAAAACAAATTGAATAGTTTCTTTCTGAAGTTTCTTACTGTTTATGAAAACATATTTGAAAGAAACAGTGCATGGGTGTATGGAGAATTTCTTATAATACTTAGAATTTTTTACAAGTAAGAAACCAGAAAGTCACACAGATTATGCATAGTTATATATTTTCTTTCTAAGTTTAACAGCTTGTTGTTACCTTACTATACAGAAAATTCCTTTTAGTAAACTCCATACACAAATACAACCATTTCACCCTTTAAAATATAGAAAATGAGTATCTTCTATTACAAATCTAGGAGACAACCTTTAATAAAGTAGCTGGGGGCCTGGAGTTAGATAAACTTTAAGCTCCTGTCCAAGCAGAGCCATTCTGTGATTCTACATAATACACTAGGCACGGTTAAGAATTGGGCATGCTGAAAAAAATACCATTAGAAAAATGACAATGTTCACCCAGAGGAGTACAACAGAGTGGCCCAGTTCTGACAACTGAGGACTTTCAGTCACTTTGCTGATTAGCTGTGGGGTGTTGTTTGTCAAGCCTTTGTACTAAACATCCTTCCTATAACATGACATATCACTGCAGTAAGGTCAGCATGGCTATTTAAAGATAATTTCTATGCCATAATTGTCCTGGGCTAACCATTTATAAGCATTCAAACTTTAAATACATGAAATATAATAAACGGACTCTAAAAGTTTTGACTAAGTAAAAACAAATCTCTTTTATTTTTATTTTTTTTTAGCATGTGTTGTTGTTTTACTAAGCACCCAATTTACAGCAGTGTTCCAGGGCACTGCAACCTTCAGAGTGACTCAGTGAATGATATCTTTTATTTTTGACTGGTACAGCTATGTTTTTCTCTAGATAAGAGGACATTTTCCCATACCACAGGATAGTTCATTCCTTTTTCCTCCAGCCTCAATTCTAAACATACATGGCACTGGAAGACAAGAAAGAAAATCAAAGGAGTGCATAGCTCTACATCTGCATATTTAAGATTTGTTTACGCACACGGTTAAACATACCAATTTTGGCTCCGGAACAAAATGCAATTTAGGTCTTCAGTGTTATTCAAAGATGTTGCAATCAATATGATATAGCTGTATAACCCTACACAAGTATTGTATTGCACACGAATGGCATGATTGCACATTTGTGTGTGTAACTCCTTAGACTATACCAGATGCATTTACTGTAGCTGCTAGAATACACTGATTGTATTTCCTATTATCGACATGTAATGTAATGAGTCTTCATTAAAATGGTGCACTTAAAAAGCTGCATTTATTAAGTCAGACACGCCCAGGGTCTTCTTACTAAATGGTTTTCAGCATATCGGAGGACCCTGATGAAGTTACAGTTATGACACAAATTCTTCCTGGACACATCTTCTGAGACACCATAAAAATCACACTGCCTTACAGAAAATAAAGTGTGTGTTGAGTCATCATGACCAGGGCACCAGGGCATTTAATAAAGTGGAGAAGGAGGCAGCAGAGGGAGGGTTGAGGCATCCCAGCTCCAATTAAAAAACATAACAAAACAAACACACAAAAAAATTGGAATTGTGAGTGTGGGGAAAGGCACAAGAAGCAGGAAATGGTAAGACAAAAGTCAGAGGAGAAATGCAGTTACTAGGAGAAGAGCAGAGAATAGGTGATGGGCATAGAGATGGGGGCACCAAAAGAGTGAGGTGGGAAGAAAATGTTTGTAAGGACAGCAAGGGATTAAAGGAAAAAAGGAAGAGACTTCAAGTGCTCTTCCTCATCACCCCTGGCTCAACTCCTATGTTCCACATGGGGAACAGAGATGTGTAAGGGTGCAGGGGAGAAGTGCAGACCACGCTGGGGCTACAGCCAGGAGACACATCCCTCTCCTGCAACCTCTGTGCCTGGGACAGGTCGCCGATTGTGCCTGATGGGTTGGCAAGGAGGAACTGGCAGCAGGAAGGTGAGCAGAAGGAGGTGACAGAAGGAGACCAGCCTTTGAGCCCTGTGTATTTGCAAGAGGAAAAACAGCGGAGGAAATCCAATCAACCAGAAACACCTGCCAGACAATAAAAGAGTGCAGAGGTTTGCTGTAGGTTCCCTAGCAATGCCAGTTCTTCCTTTTGGCGTAGCTTCAGCTGTTTTTCATGTGCTGTCGGCTGCTGCAGAGCCAATACAAGCAACAGACTTGCCCTTGGCAAGTCCTGAAGCTAGGATCACTGTTGACCCTCTCTACAGAAGTGCCTTGGACCACAGCTTACACAGACTGACTTGTTATTTTTCTACTCGTATCACCCAGATTAGTTATTTCTCTACTCATATCCCCCCAGATTACTTCACCGTTGCCTACATATCCATCCTTCTCTCGTAGCTGTGATACACAGCCATGTTAATAGTTCCCCTCTCTCCAGTAAGCAAAACAAATTCTCCGAACAGGACTGAATATGATTGCCCAAAGTAACAGAGGAAATTTGATTCCAGCCTAGAAATTGGATACAAGTCTCCTGAGTTCAAAGCTAATGCTTTACCCTGATAAATCGGTATGTCTTTAGAGGTAAATAGCACTGAACTTTTTTTTTTTTTTTTTTTTTTTTGAGTAGGTGGATCTAGAGAAACCAAACTTCAAAATCAGAATGCCAAGCCCTCTAAGACTAAAGAATTACAGGATGCTGCAATCAAGGCTCTGAGCCTCAGGTGAGGAGATGCAGTGTCAGCTGTTTCACCTGCCTGTCTTTGCCACGTAAAGGTAACCATTCCCAGCCAGACCACCATCCCTGTCACTTCCAGGGAGCCAGCAGAGGCAACACCCCTCACTCACTAGCACCAACATCACTAATCTGGGCACCCTGCTCTGGGTGGCCCTGCTTGAACAGGGGGCTGGACCAGATGGCCTCCAGAGGTCCCTTCCAGTCCTAGCCATTCTGTGATTCTGACCTGCAGTGGTCTCCACACATCCACTAAAAGCAAAACAAAATCAGGAGGGCTGGCTGTGTCACTGCATTCAGGACCAAATGCTGTCATTATCATAAATCACGGATTCCATCTTTTACACTTCAGAATGTGTGTTATATCTCCCACACCATTACAGATCTCCAAGAGCATCTGTATGAACACCAAACATTGAGTCCATTCTGTAAGACGGTGGAAATAAATTCCACACAGCATGGCGTCATGAAGGTAAGAACATGAAATGTGATGACGAATTAGTACAGGTTAGCTTCTAACTACAAACAAAACGAAACGGAACAATTACAAAGCTTTGAATGTTCCTCGCATCTGTCCTTGCAGCAGCTACAACAGCTTTGCAGTCTTTAATTTCAGACCACAACAGATCTGGAATTTCACATTCTGAATTTTCTCAGCTGACAGAAATCGTTTTTGGGATGATTTCAACATTCTGGGAACTGAATTTTACCCTTATATTAAGCCATGCGTTTTCTCAGACTTAGCATTTTAATCTAAAATAAAAACAGCAGCGATAATTGTTAATTTAAGACCCCACACGATGCAAATTTCTATTCTGGAGCCATATACGGTGATTGGAAACAGATGAACACAAAATGCCTTCTACTGAGTGGAGTTAAAACTAAGTATTAGTGAAGCGTGTTGCTAATTTGATGCATCAGAAATTGTTTACTGATTTTTTCTTCGCCACAAAGAAATGCTGAAAGTGCTCTACTAGCCTTTAGAGAATTGCATGATCACGGGTACCAAGTGCCACGCTCATATAACTGCTGTCTCCCTGAGTTTTAGCTGTTTTCCTTGTACTAACTGAGCACAGAGCTACTCAATATACAATATGCTTTCCATTATTTCCGATATTGGATATTCCGCCTTTTGTTTAGCAGTTCTTAAGATTAAGTTAAAGATTTTAAGATTTAATACTCATCTCCTCCCCCAACCTCAAAATCAGGCTTAGCGTGTTGTGGACAGACTTAGGGATGTTTAAGCTTTCTTCTGGTTTTGAGCATGTATGTAGTTACCAGATAAATTGCAGAAAGCTCTGGAGCACTAAGGTTACAAGTGATTGCTTATGCTGAAAGTCTCTGTTATGAAACAGGGTCTACTGAACTGGAAAAGCACAGGTTGGGAATAAAGAAGGAAAAAACACTGGGAGCTACTTGATTATTTTGAGAGAGGATTCTGCCATGTTGAAATGTCCTTCGCTCTGTGAGGCTAATAAAAGCAAACCATGATCTTTCTTCAACAGTACTAATGAATCCACCAACTCAATCAATTACTAAAGGTCAAGAATGAGAGATTTATTACCAGAACACACCTTCCAGGACAGCAGAGAAGGAAAGTGCCTCTGGAGCTGCCCTCCTTCTATTAACCCCCGGATAACAATATATATATTAATTCAAAAGGGTACCTGTAGAAGTGCAAGGCCAAGCTCTTGTCCAGGCTCTGAATGGTAGGCTGTAATGCTCCAGGGGGCTCTGGAAAATAAGAAAAAAGAAAACAACTATGAAAAAAGCAGTCTAAAAACAAACAAACAAAAAGAAATATGGCAGCTGCATACAGATCAACTGGAGGATGTGGAAATGAAGCACCAATGGCTGGTCCATGTCACTAGAAGGGAAGGAAAGCAACCTGCCACAAGAGCAACTAAAACTATTCACATGAAATACGTGATGAGATCAACATGGTTGCACACTGGAAAAGCTCAAAGTTGTGTAATTATAACTAATTAAAGAGACATTTGGGAAGCCTCAGATCATAAGGTCACATATGCCACAGTATCTCAGGTGCAAGACTGAGATGTAGCCATACTGTGAATAAATGCATAAATGCGAACAGGGCCAAATTTCAAAACAGAATTTAGTATTCACAGATGAAGAGCAACATAAAATTGCACATTTTAAGTTCTTGTTATAGATTAACAAACACTTTTTTTAAAAAAAAACAAAACAAAAAAACATTGCCCGATGAAAAGGGGAAGAAATAATGGTAACAAACAAACAACAAAGCAATTTCTATGAAATAGCTTTAGCAGGGTGTGGAATCAGTGTCAGCTACTGTGGTGATAGTGGTCTGAGGAAAACTATCAATACTTAAATGTACTTTGCAGAAGCTGATAGTTCATTTTGACATGGAAATAGACTCCACAAATTTGTTTTTAAGTGACCTCCAATATTTACAGTCAAGTTCAAAGAGTTTCACTTCATATTGAGTATCTTCTTTTTCTCTCCAGCATTATTAAGTAGTATTTTGAATTTAGATGAGCTATTACAATGCATGCAAAAAGAAACCATAACCTTTGTATTTTGTGTCATCTGCTAAACATTTGTAAATATCTCCATGATATATTGGGCTGACGTAAAACCAAGTAATTTAATATTTTGAGATTATATTCCTGTAATTAAGTATTTGCATACACAAAAGTCAAGAGAAAAAATAAATCCATGTATTAATTTTGACAGAAGAACAGTTCTGCAAAAGAACACAGCCTTCCTCCCAAGCAGAAGTGTGTTGGTTTGAGTTCAGTTGGGTTCACAGAAATTTGCTAGTCCTGAACGTGCAAAAACACACACATGCTGTAAGGGCAAGCACCAAAGAGTATCCTTATTATCAATATATACACTTTTTTTATTGATAGAAAGCTATATGGCTTACTCTAATACTAGTATTTGAAATGGACTTGAAAACTATTAGAGATAGTAGCTATACACAAAAATAAAGCCCTTCAAAATACTGGCAAGACTAGAACATTTTCTATCATTTCTGCAAAAAATGTAACGCTTATTTTAGACCATTATTTCGAATAGCAACAGGGATCAACACATTTATGATGTGACTGTCCGTGTGAGCTATACAGCTGAGTATGCTCTGATTTAGTGAACAGCAGCGTATACTGTTTCAAAGATATGTGGCCTACTGAACCTCCTAAGTGCTAGAAAAGAGGTCATGATAATAAAAGTGCAAGTATTAATACTGGAGAAGCTCTCATTCAGTGGATTGTCATAATTCTCTGGTTCCACAGTAAACATCCTCCTCCACGTCTCAAGGGTTTCTTGAGAGGATATGCATTAAACTGTGAAATTACTAGGAAGGGACACGCCACATGGGCTTCACTGAACTTGGATCTGGACCCAGGATAGCAATGAAAGAGAAAGATACACAAACAAAACCCACACAGATTAACGTTCTGTGGAGCTTTTAAGCACATTACTGGTTTCAACGTTCATGATATGGAACGAAACACCAACGGCTCCATTTAGCAGCCACAAAAAAGATGTATAGTGACAAAACTGTTAATAGATGGAATAATATGGAGTCATTCAGCTCACGAAATACAGATAAAAGGCACAAAATTCAATTAAGAAGTTTATACAAAGCATGTTTCTAATGGCTTATACACACACATTATCTGCATTATAAACATTCAACCATGTAAACTATTGTACTACATTGCCACAAGGGCTCTTTGTACCATTCCCAGTCAGAAAGCACATTTCCAAATAGAAACCTAAATATTATGCAAGTTCTTCAATCATCACGACAGCGCAGTGCTCCCCAATCTACAAGGGCCACCCACAAATGGGACCAACCATGAAGATCGACCATGCGCAACCATCTAGGGGGGCCTGGGTGCCTCCACCAGCCAGGTGTGGGAGCAGGCAGGAGAGCACATCCTCTGGCAGGTGGCAATGGATTTTGTAGGTGCAGGAATGAACAGTCCAAGGCAGAACTATGTATTAAATTCACTGCTTGAAGTGGATGTATTGTTTTGGTAACAAGTCTCCTCCAGCACTCTATCAGTCCAACACGGTGCCCTTCAGTGACACACTTCACAAAAACTTCTTTATCTACCCAGCATCCTTAACACGACTGAGAGGGACCAGGTACAATATTTTATACGTTTATAAACATTTGAAAATTTGTAGCTGCAGTAAAAATATTGAGAAAACTCAGCACACAACCTAAATCTCAGCAGAAAACATGAACGAGGATTGTTCAGCATATTTGGCAGGACAGAAAGTTCAGAAAGTTCTCCTTTCTCAGTTTATCCTCTTTGTTATTTCTTAAAAAAAAAAAAAAAAAAAAAAAAAAAAAGTAAATTTTATTCAGTTCTATTTACCCAGGTAGATATAATTCTACTGTATTTAGAAAACCTAATCTCTTCTGATCCTTCTCACAAACTTTTGGTTTCCCTACCTATATCTGTAGCCCAGCCACAGCACAGAGCAACACAGGAAGTCCACCAAATAACCAACACTTTTCTTCTCACTGAGGCAGAAGGAAGGCCATGAAGATGTTCCACACCTTCTGGGGAATTAGCAGCACAACATGCAGCCAGCCTTGGCTCAGAAGCACTCACGTACTTGTGACTGAAGCAGTAGCAGTAACTGGCCTCTAAGAAGGCAACAGAGCTTATTACTGCTGACAACCAACATCACTGATTCTTTGGTTGCTTTTAATCCTTGCTTGGATTTCATCCTGGACCCGAAGGTCCAGGATTCCATTTCCTTTGCAGATGTATGATACAGATGAAAATACAGCTAGGCTTGCTGCCATACAGTTTTTACATAGGACACACAATACAATGTGAAAACATTTGCTAGCATGTACAAATGCTAGCAGTGCTTCTTTCTGGCGATGCCCAGATCTGCTCCCTGCAGACAGGGTGCAGCAGGCACCCGCCTCAGCATAAGTGCAACGGTATGCACTGCCAGTTTTGCAAAGTTACTACTCCACTTATTGCTCATTTCTTCTCTTTCTTAGATTTTTTCCCTTTAATCAATCTAACAGGACCAGTGATAGCAGATTTCATATCACCTCAATGAGAAAGACTGGTCTCCAAAATTCTTCCTTTTAGAAACAGCAAGTGGTCTGACAGCACTCCTCTTAAAAATCAGTAATAATTATGCTGATGTAGTGCCAAAGACATGGTAGCTGATATCTGTGCAAAGAAATGATTGATCATGAGCTCCTGCTAGATGGGTGCATGGGATGTAGTTTAACTCTGGCCTCAAGGCAAATCATTAAAGCAAGTATCTTCATCTTTCCAATTCTCTTGTTCTAAAGAGTGAGGAAAAAAAAAAAAAAGATTTTAAGATATATCAGATCTAAAACAGCACAAGGAAAGTCATGTCAGACTTCTAAAAAATCACAGAAATCCATTAAACTAAACGGTGTACACAAGCCAGTTTACCTCCCAAGCTTTAGCTGAAAGATTTAGCATCATTTATAAGGGCAGAAGATATATAAAACCTAGACAGTAGGCAACAAGATAAAAAAAAAAAAAAAACTGGACTGGAATGAGACTAAGAAATGATAATTTCTTCAATATATTTCTCATCAACAATTCATACAGATTTGAACTAGCATCTTCTCTGAACTGGTGTTTATCTATCGCTTTGTTTTCTAAAAAAATCCCACAGCCTCATTCAAATTTCTCTCAAAAAATCATTTTTGAATGCCTATAAAAACACTCCATAATGGCCAGGCAGCTGGCATACTGCAATTGCTTGTTATCCTAATTTTAACAGTCTCTCTCATCTGCTGGAAAATCAAGGTCAAGTGAAAAACATTAACAACCACTATAAGGAGATCTGGGATCTTAAAATTATGTTTGTAGCTAAATACATTCTGAACGTTTCTACTATTTTCTTCCCCCCCCCCCCCCTTTTTTTTTTTTTTTTTTTTTTTTTTTTTTAAGCAAAAGGAAATCAAAAGGATGTATGAACTGTTAAGGAAGGATGTTCCTTTTTGAGCCTGACTGACTTCAAGAAATCCACACCCAAGCTGGATGCTGGCAGGGCTGAGGTTCTCCTTCCACTTGTAGGGCTGGGACAGTCTACTAACGTGCTACATTTAGAAGAGTTATTAAATAATACATATCTTTATAACGAGGTTGAGATCTTTAGGACTAAGAATCATTGAAATACAGAGGTAATAAAATGAAAATAAAGATTTCCTTCTGTTTCTGGCTAGCTTCCCTACTTCTTCCTGTGGGTCAGCATTATCCCCTAAAGGTACCTGATCCTCCTGAGGTCAAAGATGTACTTTCAATTAGTGGAGGCATAAAATTTCACTTTGTGAAGGGACTAAGTGGTCCCTTTAGTCATCTTCTTGTTAGTTTAGCATCCTTACAATGGACACTCTACACTATGTGCAAAAACACCAAGGGGCACAGATTGTTTCAAAATCTGAAAGGAATGGCCAACTCGTCTGTCATGCAAGCAAGATCCCACAGAGGATTTTTAAAGAAGAGAGACTAATATCTGGATTCCTTACTTGAGACACATCTGAAGAAGAGTCATCTGGCCCTGGATACTATGAGCAGAGGGACATAGTTCATAACCAATTCTCACAGACCCTGCCAAGGATGTGTCTTCTTCAGCAGCTCTTAACTAAGGAGCATGGTGAGCCCCATGCCTGCACTAAGCATACAAGGCATCATGGACACGATTCAAGGAATTCCCATTTTTACTTGCTGGAAACCAGAATGCTTGGTTGCTGAGCCAGAACCTGGCTTTTCCTTAGATATTCACAACCTGAGAATTACCAAAACCTATCTTAAAGAAAACAATGAAAAAAAGGGGAGCTTCCTCTCGTTAAAGAAAAATGAAGAAGAAACAGAAGAAAGTTATTGTAAAATAAATTTTGAGTATTTTCTTGGGAAACATTATGTCACTGTTTGTAGCCTCCCTTCTTTATGCAAAACTAAAATATTTACATCAAAGTATGCTTTCCGTAGTTGTTCTACTCTTTGCCTTCTTCAATGTTTAGTGTCTTGACCCTGAACAGCAAAACCACAGAACTGCCACAACAGGAAGAGTGAAAACTGCACGTGCAACTTTATTTGAACAACCTGGATGGCAGAAAATCTGAATCGGGACACTAATGAGTAACACGTGCAGACACAGAGAGAGGGGAATACCATGTACCCAAGTTGACCAAGGTGGAAACGAACAGAGAAGGAACCCAAAGCTGCTGCCCATGCTCCACGGAGGAGCACCCCTTGCTTTGACTACAGCAGGTGGTTGGAAAGTGCTGGCACAAGTTAGGTGACAGGTAACAGCTTACAACATGAGTCTTCCATGATTGAAAACAAAAAGTGGAAATTGTGTGTTAAACACCTCACAACCATCTTGCTATGTCAAAATATTTTTCTCACTAATTTTTTTCTTTTTCGTGCAAAAATATCGTAATTGGGAAAACCAAACAAACCGAGAAAACAACCAACAAAACAAACAAAAAAAGAAAACCCACACAAGGACAGTCACAGAACCACAGAAGTTAAATGGAAATTTTTAGTATTTTTAGCAGAATGAACTTCAAGTCATCAGTGACCTTTGCCTGCATGACTCAAGGGAAAATTTGTCCAGCTTTGGTAACGCCAGCAAAGATGCCCTAAAGTACTTGATGGTTTATGTGAAATACTCGCAATACTCGCAGGTGTGCTGGTGTTTTTCATGATCAAATTCTGCATTCCTCTACTTGCATTGTTAGAAAAATGTCTTGCAAAAATTATGATTAGCAAACAACTGCCGGTAGTTTTTCGTTCTGAGTTAACACCGAACAGATGTTCTAGCACAACTAACAGTACTCAGTTTTGCTTAATCTACTACAAAAGAAAACCAATTTTTGAAATGAATAAATATAGCTCAAACAGGGTGGTTGGCGCACATCTGAAGTACATTCCCTTCCCCAACAGTTACCACATATAATAGATATAAAACATTTCTATAAATATTTTTAACAATATTTTAAAACATTTCTATATATATTTTTGCATAATTTTTGCAAAATGTGAACTCAGGTACTGAAAAGGTGGGCTTGTGTTTTTCACAGAAACGCTTAATTAAGCCTAAATTCAGAGACTTTGTGTGTCCTTTCAAGACGTACTTAACATCCACAGGTTGAAGTGTGATTGCAGAGCAGAAGGAGCTTGGTGTCTCTGAAAAAAATCAAACGTAGCAGTTCAAACTAAGTACAAAGTTAAAGGCTACCACTAGAAAAATGAGACCCCATGTCCCTTTGCTACACGAAGAAAGGCACTGTGCACGATGTAACGAACACATTCCTCCTAATCCCTGGTCCATCATCCTTGGCAGCAGATCATACACATCTGTTACTAACACCTCTTGGTGAAGAGGTGGAGATGAAAATAGGACTCAGCTACATTTGAACTCTAGTACCAAAAGGGGATTCTTGCTTCCTCTCTGAAAAAAAAAAAAAAAAAGACTTTGATTTTAATGCAGTTACCTAATTAAACTTCACTGTGCATTTTTTCTGATGTCTAGCTGTTTTATGTTCAGCCCAAAATCAAAAGAGCACACTTCCTCTTCATTAAAGGCAACCAAACCAAAAATTAAGACAAGGTTTTATCATATGTAAAAATATCCCCTGCTCTACTTCAGTTGTTTCCTCAGTTCAACCAGGGAAAAGAGATCATCCACATAACTCCTAACTAGGTCACAAGTGCCACCTTTCTAATGCTTTATTCATGTGCCTTGTAAAGGAGCGCACGTGATGCCAAGTGCCAAAAGGAGCACCAAGCTCATGCTATGAGCCACAGGAACGGATCAATACTGTGCTGGTATTACTGTGTTTTAGAGAGGGAGAGACACATCCAGTATCTGCAGTCAGCGAGAAATAACAGCATCAAGTCAGGTTGTCAATTCCTTGACATACTCTTTGTTTTAATCTATGGTCAATAGTGCCTTGACGAGTCTTGGGATTATTCCAGAGGAGTTCTCAAGAATACCTATTAGAAGAAAATGTAATTGTCCACGGTCTGAAATTCTTCGTATAGAATTCATACATACGTTAGACAACAACATATAATGGTCAGCACACCAAAAAAAAACCACAAAAAACAACCTACTGCTTCACATGATGCCCACTGAAAACAGTAATACTTTTAGAATTATATGCACAGAATAATTGCATATGAATTTCCAGCTGGAAGACGATGGATATCTTACAAAATCCAATTTGAATTCATCAGGTGCCCTAGCTCTCGGGTCATTACCCTGGATGTTCACCATATGCCTGATCCTCAGGGTTCCTTAGGAACCTTTAGGGACTGATACCTTCCTTCAGATCCGTACTCATCACAGGTGATTCATTAAGATTTAAAAAAAGTCTATCTTGATTTTGTTTTTATTTTTATTTTTCTCTCCCCTGGTTTGAAAGTTTTGGCTATTCCCCCACCCACACCATGCTCAGCACTGCTGAGAAAGAGAAGGGCCTTTGCAGAGGTTAAAAGCAGACTCTGGGCACGGAGCCAGTCTCCGACTGTGCTTTGCCCTGCTAAACTGTGTTTGGATTTGCTGCAAGAGCATACAATATCTGCATAAAAGCTCTTGAAATACCAGGGGCAATCTAATCTGAACAAAATCTGGAAGCAGCAGACACCATTAAAGTGCCATTTTTCCACTTCAGTCATTAAGGGCATAAGATTTACACCCAAACCCTGGACCTGTAGTAGCATCCACCTGTCTTTCTGTTGGATGTTTGCTTTGGCTGATGCAGCGTTTTTAATTTCATACAAGCCAGCATGTGTTAAGTTCTTCAAGAAAAGAAACCAGGGTCAAGGCTTGCTGAATGAGGACAGTTGTAAGAATGGACACTATGAGAGAAAAAAACAGAACTGAGCTCAGAAATAATAGCACGTGGTGCCGGAGCATACTGTGTACAGCGGTCTGACAGGTTTCCAGGTCTTCTCATACTGCTTGCTTTTTTGGAGATGCTATCCAAAAAGGTAGAAAAAGGGAAAAGATTAAGACCAGTTGAGATGAAAAAGGGAGCCAGCCTCTGGAACACATCTCGGGCACTGCAGAGAAAAAGGAGAGCCTGTCCCTTGGGCACGCTGCTTGGAACGATGCCGGCTGCCCGGCGCCAGCGCGATACCGACCCACCGGGGTGAGTTATGGGGTTGGAGCACATGCCATGGGAGGCTGAGAGCACTGTTTGTTCTGCCCTGGAAAGAGAGGGCTGAAGAGGGACCTAATTGTGGTCTGCAAGTGCCTAACGGGATGGGACACAGACCCTTCCCCAAGGTGCATGGGAAATTGCAGCTCTTTACAAGAAAAAAAAAATCTCTTCATTGCGAGGGAGGTCAAACCCTGGAACAGGAACCCACAGAGGCTATGGGATCTTTGGAGATCCTCAAAACTGTCGTAGATATAGCCCTGAGCAACCTGATCCAGCAGGACCTGACTTGGCAGCAGGTACCTTCTGGAAGCACTTTCCAACCTACACAGTTACTCTCATCTCATCTTGCTACCCCTGTTTCCAGTGATAACAAAATCAGTGACTCTTTGCCTCACCCTATCCTCAACAATAAGTGACCCAAAAGGGGGAGAAATGGTAATAAATATCACTCTGTACATGTTAAAATTCATCACCATAGGTAGGCATTGCATAGTCGGGACTTCTTTGCATTCAGCATTTAGGAACGAGTTCAGGAAAGGGCTGAGAAGGACAGGAGGCTGCTGATACTGATGTTAAACTTTCAGTGGAGGCTGAAAGAAGAGCTACTGTGCTGTGCCATTCTGTGCTAGCCTCTGCTGGCACACTGTAATATTCAATGTACTACAAGAACCCCAAATATACTGTACTGGTGATACAGCTATGCAGGGACATGGGAGGATATATAGGATATGCTGGGACAAAACTATGCGTTGGGTATAAAATCCTGCTATTCAAAAACTGTCTAATCAAGAGAGATTTTCTGATGCCACCAAACACGTGCCGGGGGGGAACTCACTGAGCATCCTGTGCGAAGTTCTGCAGTACGTATCACATCTACTGCATTAACTGATCAGATGGCAATGATGCAATCATTGAGTAGATCTTATGAGGGATCATATTTAGGCAGAAACATGCAATGATTTTGTTGGAAGGCAAAATGCAGATATGCAAACAATCTTTAGCTAGGCAGTTTGGCTTTCCCCCAGTGTTTCTGCCCACAGTGCAGTAAGGAACATACAAATATTTGTAGCAATACAACTCTGAAGCAGTATTCCTAGCAGACTTTGAGCAACAGAGATCACCAAACTCTTTTTTTTCTATTTAGTGGAAAGAAATAATAGCATTATTAAAAACTGACAGAGAACAAACAAACAAAAGCAAAAAAAGCAAACCCACACAGAAACTGGCTAATTAAATAAATTCCATTTTTCACAGCACAGATGCCTGGAATTTCAAGACTGCGAAACATGCAACTCTTCCCCCAACCCATTTTCCTTAACTCAGCTCTTTTCCTTCAGCATCCCAACCAAAAGCATACTACCATTTTAAAAACATCCATCTTAAGAGATGAGCACAGCTTAATAATGAAGCTGCTGAAATCAAACTGCAAGCCTTGTTACTTGTTGCTCCTGCTGAACACCGCAGGCTGTCCTTAAAGAAGCAGGTTTTGCTCAGTGGCTGCATATCTCAGAGATGTTCAGTGCCAGACCCCAGAGTCTGGTCTCGGAGTTATCTTCCCTGCTAATTACTGACGTATATGAAGCAAAGTTTGCGATGATAATATTAACGTGCTCATTAACAAGCCTCCAAATAGCTTTATGCTGTGGATGCTGTCCAGACCGTACGTAAGCCATGCTATTTCAAACACTGCTTAAGGTTGCTGAGGTTTTCATGCAGCATCTCTGCGCTACCAAGAGTATCTTCTTCAGTGTATTTTCTCATCAACTTGTCTATTGTGAAACTACCCAACATGATTATTACAACAGTATACTAGGAATCCACCAGAAAGGCGTATTTTTAGGGTGGAACTCTTCTACTTCAGTATTTCCTGGGAAAGAATAATTGCATGCGGCTCACAACACCGCATCTTTGTTGTCAGGTTCCAAGTGGTATCACCAAGCCTCTTGATAAGGAAGTTATTATTTATGTTTGCACAACAAGAGCTGATGCTAAGGATTAATAACATATATGCAACATTTATTCATTTTGTACTGACAACTTATGTGCACTTACAAGCTACACCCCGGTTACAAAGGCAGCATAGCTGTTCTCTGCTAGTAGACAGAATAGATGATCCCTCACCAAATCTCATAGGAAAGATAAAGCAGCCCAAATGCAAAACTCTTCACTTCTGAATCGCTGTTTTAGAAGTTACAGAAACAGTAGAGCACCTGCAATGTATTAATTGCAAGCCGTGACGAGAGCAGCTTTGGGTAGGATCACCCCAGGACAGGGCTGTGTACCACAGCTCTCGGTGCAGCTGAGCACTGGCTTTGCAAACGGGTTCACCCTGTGCTGAAAGCTGGGTCGGCTGCGAGAGCAGAGGGAGGCAGCCAAAGCGAAGGGTGCTGCTCATGCTGCAGGTCAGCTCCTGTTCCTGCTCCTGACGATGGCAGATCTCTTGGTCACGTCACTGTTCCGGGAACAGAGTATCGGCGGGTGAAATTATACCGCTGTTTTAATGCTACCATTATTAGCATTGTCTTCAGACAATGAAGTGTTCCGCTGTAGTCGTCGTGGGATGACAGCAGTGAATACACACTGAGTCACCCCGCATTAATTTAAATAGCACAACTGTGTGAACACATGTTCTTCGGTTAAATCCACACACACAAGTAAAAATAATCAAATCTCCAAGGAAGAACTCACTTTTGACACAATGCAGCTCCAATCCTTGCTTCTGTACTTCTACTCCCTGAACAAACAAGAGGCAGAGGGCTTAGTAAGACTACTACTGTTTTCCAATCTGGTAGTAGACAGGTACACAAAACCACCCCTAGGGAGTTATGTCATTATAAACGTACGTGCCTAAACCTGGCTTTATTTGGTGACCTTCACAGCAGAAGAGGTGCCACCACAACGCTGGTATTGTGAAGCTTTGGGTTTCCCTCCTCCCCCTTCAAATCAGGGCCACATCTTTCAAAAGCGACAACAACAACAACAAAAAAAAGAAAATAAATTACACAGATGTTTTCTCACCCTAGGTAATAACGTACCCGAGCTAGTGCATCGCATTCAGAGCGGGAGATATCCAGAAGGTTTCCAGATGGGGCACAGAGGCATGTCTGCTGCCCAGACATTTGCCCTTATCACAGGACTTGCTGTCCTGCCAACTCACCACATCGTGCTGATACCAATGCACATTAAAAAAAAAAAAAAGCAAAGCCAACAACTGCTCTGTGTCTAGGCTTGTCCATGTTTGTGCCCCATAACTAAACAGCCACCAGGAATAGAAACTGGACAAAGCACATCATAAATGAAAATAAAGAGGAGTTAAAGTGAGCACACTTTTCTTCATATTAATGCCTGTCAAACTACCCTCAAGTCATCCTCACCCCAAAGCTGCAAGGCTGCCTCAAGTGGCATAAAAACTTCCTAAAATAAAACCTCCTACATCTAATGCTCTTAACACACAACTGCATTTACTCAAACTGGGTGCTGTCACTATAAAACGATTTTGTTATCACGCATGCTCCCAATACTGGGCACCCCAACAAATGCCTGCCTGATACAGGATGACTGCAGTACCATAAGGATTCAAAGCACATGAATTGAGGCCAACAGAGCATTCATACTCCCAAACTCAAGATACCTCCACTAGATTTTGCTAGAAGGAGAGGATTTTCTTGCCTAATAGCAAGGCGTGGTTTCTTAAATACCCAAAACATAGTCAACACCTACTGCTATTGCCTATGCAGAACAACATTACACAGACACCCAGTGCACCTTAAGCCCCATGTACAGCAGTGTAGGAGCTGGACCCTGTGACTCAAGTGAGGGTCCACATGGCAAGAGTATCATGGAGAAAAGTTGTAGGTCCTTCTGTCAAAGTCTCTCCTGCCCTTCGGTTTATCATGCCTAAACTCATTTCCTTCCCCAAGGGAGGCCATTCAAGCCCTGGCTGCAAGTCACAGGCAGGCTGGCTGTCAGCTTGGATGTGGCATCCCCGTCCTTTTCAGATTAGACAACTGAGCCAGAAAGTGCTCCTCTAGCACAGAACAAAACCAGTGTAAATTACAAAGGGAAGCAGTACGGGAACAGAGCATGATCATAATCTCGTATTCGGGAGCCAAACTTTTTAATTGGTCCCGTATCACCACCACAAATTGCAGGGTACACAGCTTCTGAGAAGGCTAGTTACAACAGCCCTTCACATTTTTGCATCAAAATCAATTAAATGACACAGCACTGCACAGTGACTAATAGCTAACTTGTAGTATTACTCACAGCTGCTTATGTGTAATATGGATGTGTATTTCTGATCATGATTCCTAACTGTTACCATTTTCATTTTAATGCTCCCAAGCAGATGAATACTTCAAATGACACTATGCAAAAGTGATGTCAAACCTCAACATTTCAGGTCAGTCAATGAAGTTTTTCCTCTCCTACTTCACCGGAGACTTTTTAAACATGGAAAGACTTGCGATGCAGAGAAGCAGCCTTCCAGAAAAGATAACTTTCAATGACTTTTACAGTTTATCCTCTGTAGCTGACGGGAAGGCTTGTGCTCCATCTCTGTGAAAAAGTTATTAGGTACGATATGTTTCATGGTAAACATTTACATCCTTTTCTCCAGTGCCAGTAACTCATGCTGATGTTTTAAATTGGAGTGTGCAGACATGAGTCTTGTATTTCTGGTTTGTGTCATGTGCCACCCCACAGACACCAAAATAAGCTTTAAGATTTATTCAAAAAGAAACAAGAACAATGAAGTTTTGCAGGAAAAAACTTCTAAGAGAAAAAAAAAAAAAAGCCTGAGGCATTAAAACACATTAAAAATATATTTTTCATTTCACAAATTCAAACCTTGAATAATTTTTACTAGCCCCCAGAACATTAAAGCCTTGTAAAGTCAGACTGACTTCAGAAAATGAACCAGGCCCAGCTATAGCCTATGAAGTAGTGTTATAATACAAACTTCAGTTTGTATTTTAGAAGTGCCAAAATCCAGTGAATTATGAATCTCACCACTTCCTCCATTTTTCTTTTAGCTTAAGCTTTCTTTTAGTTATTTACAGCTGTTACTGTGGTATTAGAAGTAAAAAACATTGATTAAATCATTAATTTTGTGAAACTTTCTTAAAAGCTAGAATATCAGTATGGGCAGGTCTAGACTCAAATATGTAGGTAAAAGCAGAAGGGACAAAATGAACAAGGAATGAATAGGTGTATCAAAAAGTCAGGTTTAAGTTTCGTATTTTGAAACACGTGAAAGGCAAAAAAGATAGAATGAGAAATCTGACAATAAAACATTTAGGCAGTAACGATATGAAACTTGCAGATTCTATTTACTTCTTTTATGCAACTGTTTTATTTTCTTTTTTGTATTCCTTCTTTCTAGTTTCTCTTAGATCTCTGTTTTTGCCAGAGGATTTCAGCAAAAACACAGTATTCTGGTTTGAGTAAATCTGTTCATTTTCTTCTCTGTAGATCAAAATGAAAACTAACAAGTACGGATTTCTACCTATTTTCCACAGTGCACGAAGGTCAACAGCTATACATTATTTCAGAAGAAATTCAAGTATGGAAGTGTGCTTTACCCAAAGAAATATGTGCATTTCATATACAGAAGCAAATTAATGGGGGGTTGGCAACTTCTAAATAGATCTGCATGTGCTGTGTTTTCACTTTGAAGGGCCAAATTTGCACCTGCACTGAAGGATAAACACGTAACAGCCTATGAGTGAAAAGTTACTGATTTTTTTCAGTAATATCTTACTAGTTCTTATCAAACAGGTTTTTTTTGCACTTGGATTAATTTATCATTTTCATTCATCATCAGGAACTATAGTAGAAAATTAGTAACAGATGCCAAATGTTGCCATTAACTTCAGTATTGTATGAAAAAAAAAAAAAAAAAACAATTTAAAACTTGGAAGGAGATCATAGGAAACAAACTTATTTATTTTTACATTACTTATATATACACACACACCCTTATAAATGTATTTATGATATTTATGTATTTTACACTGAACACCAGAAAAGTCACTGCTCAGCATACCGGTCCCCAGTATACCTTCTATCTTCTGCAAAAGAGATCCTAAGTAAAACATCATTGCTTATGATGCAGAATACTGTACAGAGAGTAAACACAATTCACCCGATAGCAGGGGAAGATAAGAGTATACGAGAAATGTCTGAAATACTGCCAGAGACGGAGAGCAAACCCAAGTCGTTAAAGAATGCAGTTACTTAGCTTCTCAGTTAAGATACCAAAGAATAAAACTAACAGAGAATTGACACCCCCACCGATTGCTAGGATTTGGAGAGAGCAAAACAAAGAATGCCTAAAATTAGAGGATACTGAATTTAACCATCAAATTTTGTGAAACTTTTATGTGTTTCCTCTGGGATGTCAATCTTCCCCTTCCAACCACCTTGTCTTCTCTTTCAGGGCCATTTCCAGATGGTCTCCAGTGGAAGACAGCAGCACAGTGAGCTATAGCAACAAATCATATTTACTAAATTCCCTGCAAGACTAGATGCCTATGGAAAAGAAATCTATTCCCAAACAGACAGCCGTATGTTTTGCCATCTCTAATACAAAAACGTGTGTCAGCAGAACACAGGATAAATTCTTGTAAGCCCCTGCGAGAATGCTGCTGTTTTCCTCTGAACTGTTCAACCAGCACAACCACCAAGGAACTTCTGATAATCAAGGAAGAATACATAAACAAATACCCACCCCAAATCCTCGCCTTCTGTTGGTTCAACGTACCAGAACGACCAAAACATATATTTTTTTTTTAATTGGTTAGATGGATCTCATAAAAAAAATATTCCCTGGCCACCACCACTGATCCTTGGTTTGTCCCTTATTCAACAGAAAATTAAAACATCCCTTTTGTGGGATACCAGTGACATCACTGGGGCAGAAAAAGAGGAAGTTGGCAGCATTTCATGGCCTGGAAGTAAAGCAAAACAAACAACCCTGCCTATAGGTCAAATCTGCTTTTTATCAGCAAAAGTAAAACAAGGCATGCTTCTACAAGCTGCATCTTACTATGCCTTAAGAAAACCTGCCTGGCTCTTTCTGCTCTGTGTTTTTCTGTTAGCAGGCACCACGATCGGCATGCGTGGGGGCTGTTGCCAAGTGCTCCTAAAACTTGCCCTCCTACACCTTGCACGTGTCTGCCCGTGCTCACCATGCACAAAAAAGCAATGTCAAACTGTGGTAACCGCAGCGTGGAGGAAGCACTTAGCACTGCCGACCCCATGCTGAATCGATTTAACGCAGACTGCCAAGGTGCTCTCCAGCAGCAGTGTGCCACAGCAAAGCACACATGATAAATAAAAAGGAGCTCCTTCTAAAAAAGAAACAAACAAACATAAAAATTAGAAATATTTTGCCCTTAGGCAACTTCTTGTTTTGCCTCCCACCTAGAAAAGCTTTTTTGTTGTTGTTGTTTGTTTGTTTTTGTTTTTGGCAACCCATTGCTATTGTCCATATACACAAATCTGGTGATTTCACGCCTGATCTAGAAGTGAACAAATGGAACTGCTGAAACACACTCCTGTGTATGAACAAAACACAAGCTATTGTGTTCTGTGCAGGCTTCTAGAAGTACAACATTTTCTACATTTCTTTCTCTTGCCTTCTCCATTTCCCTCCATTTTGTTTTATGTTCCTGATTGACAAATTTTAGTTAGATTCAGGTGATGGAGACCTGCTCCTGAATTAAGGCATTTCTCGCTCTGCAGCTGCAGGGCACAGCCAGCAGCCCAGAGATGCTGGGTCAGCCGTGATGAGCACAGTGCTGCAAATTTAGGTCACTCTTGTCAGTGTCATCCCAGTGAATGGTGACTGCACTTATTTTTTTTCTTGAACACTTGGCTGTTTTCCTGCCAACCAGCCTATCAAATGAGACTGTCTAAAGAACAAGATCAACACAGGAGATGTTTACTGAAGGGCTGAGAAGACCATGAAGAATTAGCTTTCCCAAACTTCGCTGCTACTGTTGGAGGCAGAGGGTTGCGTTCACCAGAGGCCGAGCAAACGCAAACTGCAGGAACACACATCCGTCGACTGGGATGCTGCTTATATGACTGGGACATGGAGGGACAGACAGACAGCAGGCAGGAACCATCACTGCATGAGGAAGAGATGAGCAGCTCTGCTGGAGGTCGCTTGAGGCCTCACTTGCACCACAGCCTAGCCCTGACAGACCTGGGGGCGGTCAGCACTGGGGCTGGGCCCAACTAGTGATAAACACAGTGCTCGAACTGGCCACTTACTCCCATCTCTACAGCAGAACCACACACGAAGCAGGGAAATGCAGCCCCTGGCATGGCCCAAGGCCTCCCATTCAAGCACTCAACACCCAGCCTCACCAGGCTGGTGATGCCATCCCAGGCGATACAGCGGCTCCTCCACATCTGCACCTACTTCAACCGCCTTCTAGGTGTTGTCCTAACCTTTGTTTTTCCCCCACTGTGGTTCTTCTTTAAAACAAACATAACTAGCATTATATTCTGAGAAACATAACAGCTAGCATGTTTTTACAGAGTAAGAGTTACTACACACCTGTGGTGTTCAACCACACGGTAATTCAGAGGGGAAAACCTTAATGGAGAGTGTTCCAGGGTATTTTAGTATGCCCCATAATTCTTGCTTGCCCAAGACAAACAGAAGGATCACCAGAGAAGGTGTACCTACTGACAGTTTGCTACAAGCACAGCAGCCCAGCTTGTCAAAGGGCATTGCAAATGACTTACAACAGAGAAAAACAGTGTGGAGAGGTCACACCATGATGAGGAACTTTGTTTTGAGCAGTTCTGGATAAATCCACAGATGAATAAATATTTTGTCCAGAGGATGATTTTTCAGTTTTAGAAAAGAAAGAAAGGAGATGTATTAGAATAGATACAACTTAATGAAATAAATAATAATAATAATAATAAAGTCAAGGAAAATAACTTTATGGAAATAAATATATATTTTTTTTCTTGATGAAAAATTTGCAGAATCAGTGAGACAAGTAGTCTTATTATAACTTTCAGACACATAAAAGGCCAAGCAACTAGGAATTACAGACATCAAGAGCTGATCCCTTCCCCAGTCCATTACCCTGCCAGCTGAAGATGATTTTCTGCCTTCTCTTAGCTAATGACTTGTTGGATCTGCTTACAGGCCCCAAGTTCTAGAACCTTTTCCCAATTTGGGAGATCATTCCCCGAATTTATGCACCTGCAAGATGAGTATTAAAGAATCTGTGTTTATACTTTTCTCTGTTACTGCCTGAATCTTGTTTATATCACCTATGCTGATAATTTCTTTTGCCCTCTGTTTTGCCCTCAATTTTATTTCTTGCACTTGTGTTTCTCTTTCCTGAAATCCTTCCAATATTGTTGATCTCTTCCAAGGGACAAAGCATCTGCAACTAACTGCAAATTGGAGGTATCAACACAAGAATTTGTTGCAAAGCCAACCAACATCAGCAGGGATCCTTCAACACCTTCAGTGTTGTCAACACCAGGCCTTTAGATCCACTCCTCGCAACAATCAACTGTGCATCTTTATACAATGTCTGTAAAACTCCCCCCACATCACATATTTCAGACCCTCGCTAGTATTATTTATTTATTTATTTATTTATTTTTGGCATTACCCTTTCCGAAGTCTCTCTGTTGCATGCAGTAATTTCTTTTGGGGGGGGGGGATTATCTTTTGAAAAGTTAAATTACAGTTAGATGTGCTTTTCATTTTATGTTTTTACCTCTTTATATTCTTCTGAATTTTAAGCATTTATCCAGACTTGTATTTTTGGTTCTTGCTTATTTGAATCTGTGTAGTACAGGAACTGAATCCTCTTCATATCATTAGCTTAGTTTAGAAAAGACAAAACTAAAATCTTTCAGACTGGTAAAGCAGGACTACGCTGAGACGCAAAATGAAATCCTGTTTTTATCACACTACTATCATGCTATCGGATCACTATTGTCAAAGCAATTTTAACTTCAGGTCCTAAAATACCAGTACGAATGAAATATAATCTCTCGTGGGGAAAAAAAAAAAGACTGACTTCTTTACTAACACAATAGGAAACAGCAAACTGCGGAGAAACAAGAGAAAACATCAGTAACAGATCTGTGGATCAGAGCTTATACCAGCTACATTTAAGAAAAATAAACACCAACCTACTGGGAATACTCAATAAGACTGCTGCTTTGAAATATAAGAAGTAGTAGAAAATAATTCTTCAGAAAGAATTGTGGTTAGGTTAACTTCAGCACCTGAAAAATTAGTTTTTTTTTATTTGCTAGTTTTAAGACAAACAGTGCCTCTGCATACAATATGCAGGAACCTGGAGAAGAAAACAAAGAAACAATTTGTGCTGAAGACTTGAGCTTGAAAATAAGGGCTGTTTCTGATGATTTTTTCCACAGTAAACAATCATACAAGACAAAGGTGATGTAGACACCATATGGTATGTTAATTCCAGCTCTGACAACAGCTCTGTTTTCTGTCTATTCCTTTGCCAGACTGTGAGAAAACATGCAACTTGTGTCACTGACATCAACAGCAAAACTCATGGGACTGAAGTCTTCTGCCCGGCCTCATCAAGCATAACGAGTATTATCACGTAGGTGAATAAAAGCATGGGACACCGAGAACAAAATTTCTGAATGAGCATTGCTGCAAGATGTCTCTCCTGATTAGGAGCATCGCTGGTGGATAAGGTACCACAGAACTTACTCACACATGGTGAGGGAAGTAAGGATAAACCAGCCACAGATATACTCAGGCACAAAGAGGATGCACGTTGCCCTTGCAGAACAATGTATGACAACAAAAATATCAAAATAACATGCTTTGAAAAGAAGCCTGGGACATTTTTATAAAAATCCAACCACTCCAGACAGCACTGGTGCTCAAAATAATCAAGCTTTCAGCACCCAACCAGACAACACCCTAAGGCCCTAGGTAAGGGCACTGGCACAACCCCACCACCACAGTGACCACGCTGAGCTGTCCCCACAGAGCACAGCAAGAGCTGGTGCCTCTATCAGATGCCTCGAGTTAGGTTGGACGAGAAAGTTGGAGCTCTCCAACTGAGTTTGGGGATGGGACTGGGTGAGCATGATAAACCACAGAGATATTTGGAGCATTTTTACATTTCTTGGGGTTCTATGCACTCATCTTCTAGGACACACCTAGAAGTTGATGCCATTGCTTCTGTGCAATGGAAACTTTGTGCTCCAGCAACAGGCTTTGATGCAGCTTGACTCTTCCTTCCAAACTGCTTGCGTGGTACCATCATGAAGTGGTCTGGCTGTGTAACAACAACTAGAAGAGTAAAAACCAGCATCAGCTTGCTGGAAAAAAAAAAAAAAAAAAAGGCAGGACTTCTGAGAGGAAGGTAGTGAGGGGGCAGTTTGTTCAGTCAGCTGTGATGCTTCACATATACCACAACACCTTTAATGGGAAAACATACATATGAACAAGTGCAATTGAAGAGCAGAGAACTGAGCACCAAAACTTTTTTGCCAGGTGATGGGATGGGGAGAGGCCAGGGCAAAGCTGCCCCTGCCTGCACTTCACAGCCTGGCCCAGAAATAGCTGGAGGCAGAAGGGCTGCAGGAGGCCGCATCTTGGCTTGGGGTCTGGAAAGAACAAAACCAGCCTCTGCTTTCATGTGCTACATCACAGCACAGGCGGCACTTCTCTCAGAGGCAGGCTTCGGTGTTTTTTTTTTACGCCTTTATATCAGAATACATTTTAAGTTGGTTAAAAAAGACAGTTTCTTAGCTCTAGATAATGACAAAATGCCAGCGCTGCTGTTACTGAGTTGTAAGGACCACAGCATGTGGAAATTTGTTTTTTTTTTTTTTTTCTTGCTAAATAAAGTAATTCATATTTTCAATATTCATTTACTTTTGCAGGGGGGAGGGAGTGGTGGGTGGCAGGAGGGATCAGCTGAAGCATAGCTGGAATAACTCAGCAGCGTGTGTCAGAAACGCAGTCCCCCCACCACAAGATCCTGTGCAACCACAGGCAGGACAAGGAAGGGAAACATCATTGTGACCTGGCTCAATTCTGGGCACATTTTACTTGGTGAAACTTGCTTTTTTTCCTCTAGGTTTGGTTAAAGTGACAAATCCAGTTGTGCACATATACAGTGACATGTAAGACAAAAACAAGTGTCATTTTCTACCCTGAGTGAACAAACATTGCCAAAAAAATTATGTGACATCTGGTGGAAAGGGACATAACTGCCCAACACCCTGCACGTGCCTGGCCAGTCCCATGCAGCCACAGTTCTCACCAGTTTGAGCAAGAATCATAAAATGGCTCAGGTTGGAAGGGACCTTAAAGATCATGTAACTGCGACCCAGACCTGGACACAGCACTCCAGGTGGGGCCTCACAAGGGCAGAGCAGAGGGGCACAGTCCCCTCCCTCACCCTGCTGCTACTCTTCTGGTGATGCAGCCCACGATGCCTTCTGGGCTGCAGGCACACACTGCTGGCTCGTGTCAAGCTTTTCATCCACCAGAACCCCCAAGTCCTTCTCTGTAGGGCTGCTCTCAGTGAGTTCTTCTCCCAGTCTGTGCTCATGCCTGGGATTGCCCCATCCCAAGTGCAGCACCTTGCACTTGGACTTGTTGAACCTCACATAGTTCATATGGGCCCACTTCTCCAGCCTGCCCAGGTCCTTCTGGATGGCATCCCTTCCTTCTTTGGTAGCAACCGCACCACTCATCTTGGTGTCATCTGCAAACTTGCTGAGGGTGCACTCAATCCCATCGTCTACGTCATTGATGATGGCATTGAAAAGCACCGGTGCCAAGACTGACCCCTGAGGGACACCATTTGTCACCAGCCTCCACCTGGACATAGAACCATTGACCACTGCTCTCTGGGTATAGTCAAACTATCCTTATCCACCCTTCAAATCCACATCTTTCCAATTTAGAGATTAGGATGGTGCGTGGGACCATGTCAAACGCCTTACAGAAGTCCCGGTACATGACACTGGTTGGTCTTCCCTTGCTGATAGATGCAGTCGCTCCATCACAGATGGCCACCAGATTGGTCAGGCACAATTTGCCCTTGGTGAAGCCATCCTGACTGTCTTGGATCACCTCCTTGTCTTGTTTGTGCCTTAACATTACCTCTAGTAGGCTCCGTTCCATGACCCTGCCAAGCACAGAGGTGAGGCTCACTCATCTGTAGTTCCTTGGGTCCTCCTTTCTACCCTTTATAAAAATGGGAATCACAGAATCACACACAGAATTTCTAGGTTGGAAGAGACCTCAAGATCATCGAGTCCAACCTCTGACCTAACGCTAGCAGTCCCCACTAAACCATATCCCTAAGCTCTACATCTAAACGTCTTTTGAAGACTTCCAGGGATGGTGACTCCACCACTTCCCTGGGCAGCCCGTTCCAATGCCTCACAACCCTTTCGGTAAAGAAGTTCTTCCAAATATCCAACCTAAAACTCCCCTGGCACAACTTTAGCCCATTCCCCCTCGTCCTGTCACCAGGCAGGTGGGAGAACAGGCCAACCCCCACCTCGCTACAGCCTCCTTTAAGGTACTTGTCCCTTTTTCCAGTCACTGGGGACTTTGCCTGATTGCCATGATTTTTGAAATATGCTGAAGAGTGGAAGGAAGAAACCAAGACTTACCACAGCCTCACAGGGTGTTATGGGAATAGGTTCAAATAGTTTAGCCACTGTATAGGAAATTACCCAATGGCAGGAAGTCTAACAGGTCATTTTTTGTGGTGAGAGAGTGGAAATGATAAATATAGGAAGAAATAGTGACACAGACACCACGCATTTGTCCTCCTACTGTACATTACCATTTCGTCCTCTATACCATTTGCAATTAGCTACATAGTATGTCAATAGGACATTTGAATCACCAGTTGTTGTTTGTTTTTTTAACCAAATACACAGAAATGATAGTAAAACTCAGCCCCAATATAAGCACAGCTGAAATAAATCAGTATCATTGGAAAGAATCTGTGATCAGATGCTAATAAGACCATGCAGAATTTGTTAATATCCAGCACTCAGAAAATGCTATATGGTCATTTGCAACCAAAATACATAACCATTTTCATAGAAGTCCCAGAATGAGTGAAATTGCCCTGGGAGTGCACAGCCTGCGTATCGAGAGTAGGAAGCACATATCTGTAATAACAGCTTCACAATGGAAGCCCAAAGGTCCGCCTCCAAGAAGGAAATAAAACAAATTAATAAGAAAAACACTGCAGCCATTAAGATAAATGAATATAAATTGCTTTCTGGTCACAATTTTTTATTTTTTATAATATTAGCAATATGACTCCTTGGCAAACTAATAAGAAATTGAGGGTAAAAAAAAACCACATGTATCTTACATGGCTCATCCTAAACATTTAGCAGTTACTTTGACAGTAAGTCTTTTCATGTTTTGGTATACTAGTGCAATGTTAGCATTCTCAACACTAGCCTGAAGGGTTTCTAAATTAGTAAGTCTATGTTACCATGGTAACATAATGTACTACCAAAATGGACCACTTTTTACATCCACTATAATCAAGTTAGTGACCAAGGAAGTTACAAAAATTCTTGCCTTTTCCGTTTTTGGGGTTTGTTCTTTTTAATTATTATTATTCTTAAAATACACAGAATGTTTTGTTTCTTACACAGAAAGAGGTCCAGGAAAAAAAAAATCACCACCACCAGCAACAAAAAGTAGTTCTTCAGACTCACTCTTAGGTCTTTTTAGCTCCAGTTCCCAGACATAGGAAGTTTTAACACCCCGTGTCTGGTTTTACTTTTGCAGACTGTGATGAGCAGATGATGACCTTTCTTTAACACAATAATGTTTAAAACACAGTGACACCTCACTCAGAAATTTTTACGTTCCAGGATCCTGCCTACCGTGCTGTCTCGGATACCCTGGGGCATGTTAAATGGCACTAGATACCCTAAAAGTCAACCTGCCATCCTTGATCAGACAATCTTCAAACTGAGAATATGCAAGTTAAAAACATTCTCATATAAAGTTCAATGTTCAAAAGACATCATCTTCACGGTCATCGCATCCACACAGACCAGAGGATCTGTCCTACATTCATACAGATGAAATAAAATATGACTTCCTTTATATCTCAAAAAAATAATCACCCTGGCAGGAAACACACTCGCTACATCCAACCCTCACCAACCAGCCACACCACACAGCACAAGGACTACCACAGGATCCCAGGAGGCCAAGGAACTTTGTCCATACAAGCAAGTTTTCACACAATGGGCCTTACTCAAATGACATCAGGTATTTGCAGTCAAAATCTTGGAGACTTATATTAGGATATTTTCTTTTAAGAGATATCATCTCATTGCATATAAATATTTTTTTGTCATAAACCTGTTGTAACAACCTCCTCAGGGTATTCCTGTGGTCTCACTGTTCATGGAAGTCTTTTAAAGTAATTGAGGCTATAAACATGAACTTTTTCTGACTTCTCCCTTTGAATTTCATTGCAGCAAAAAAGTCACCAGTTTATGGTTGTGTCAGTAAGAGCTAGACCTATTGGTTTATCATAACACTTGCCAATAGCACTAACATTCTAAGTCTGCTACCGAGTTCAATGATTTGTGAAATCAGAGATATTTTAACGGAAATTAAAAAGAATTTTATTCACTTTTATTAGTGGAAGAATATGTCAAATATTCCACTTCTCAAATTTTGACCCAGCTGGCTGGTTTTTATTCTTTTAGATGATGCTATCATTTACAGTTGGGAGTTAATGCCAGAGCATTTTAGATTAATTTGCTGAAATAATTTGCTATAATTTATATTTCCTTCAGAAAACTACGGGGGGGAAGAAGAAACAGTGTCCAAAGACACTACGAAAATCACTCTCAAAAGACTCACATGAACACAGTATTGATCCTTGCTTTCCTTCACTACACAGCATTGCAGTGAAGCAGAACCAGGGACTATTGCTTCTCTCTACCCCCAGCTCTCCAAAAGTAACATCCAGAAAATATAAAGAAGAAGTTGGTCTCCTGTTCAAAGGATCTTCCTCCTGGGAAAGCATATCAGTTAAATTACACTATACATACACAAGTTATGCAACTGTAGTTTAACTTGTGTGATTTCCAATCTGGACACACTTGTTTGAATGACTTTTTGCTGCACTCTTTTTGTCAATCTGCTGGAAATGCAATGCCTATCTGTGTGAATAATTGGGGGTGAGTAGAGTTCATCGTCATCATCAAAACAACCACATGCATGAATGGGACGCCAAAGTAAAATTACATGTAAAGATCAAGTCTAGCAATAACCATCTACAGACTGGTTGACTTCCTGACTTTAAATGGCTGTTTTAGCAATATTTTTTGTCTGTGTTGCTTTCTCTCCTTATTGCTATTTCTCAACTTCAATTAAAAAAAAAAAAAAAAAAAGGTAAAAAAGGTGGCTAAGGGATTTTCAGCTGAACATCTGGCTGAGCAAAAAAGTTAAAAATCTCATAAACTTATATGTCCAATTACAAGTTTACAAGTAAAAAGTAGTCCTGCATCTGTGAGCGCTCAAAATGTCACAGGAAAACTAAGTTCAACAGTATTATGCATTATCAAATATACATTCCCCAAGTATATGAAAAAGATGCATTATGGAAAAATCCTTTATAACAGTCTTCTCTGAATTGTTAATTTAATGCAACCTACATGAGAAGAGAAAGACCAGATCATTTTACATGTATTGTCAGAAAAAAAAAAATAATCACATTCTGGGTACTTCTATCTATAGTTTGAGGTATCACAACCAGATCTTTACCTGGCTGGTTTCAATCCTTACTTCAGGACTATTTCAGTTATACCATTAGGTAAACTAATTGCCACCTTCCAAAACTCCTACTAGCTACAGCTTAATTGTAAGGAAGAACTGGTAAGGAAGACAAGCAACAGTTGTTGATGCAAACTAATCTCTGGATCGTAAAGCCCCATGTAGCTGCATTCCTGTCATGCAATACCTGAGTTGTAAAACTAAGGTGCTTGAAAATAAATCAAACACCAAAAAGAAATTCCTGCAAGCAAGGACATTGCATTTCAATGATAAAAATGCATGTGACACCAGCCAATTTCAAGCTGCAATAAACTGAACATAATCCTCATATGTAAATCATAATTTATGGGAAATGATTTGAAATACTGATGGCAGAATTTATATCTTAATAGCTGGCATGCTGACTGCTAAAACAGTTCACACATCTGGCAGTTTTTATACTATGCAGACTGCCGGGGTGGTACAGAAATAAAGTTATTTCCATGTGATGTGCACCCCAGGAGTGTCTCTCCTCTAACAAGGGCTGGGAAGTGGTCAGCAGTAGGAAAGTTCTCATTTCAAGAGCCTTTGCTGCATATTGGATTGCCTGTCCTAAGATACGGAAGTTTTACTGTAGTATTTCACAATCTGTCAGAGGAATGCTTAAAATACAGTGTCCTCTCTTGTCAAGGATAATATTTATGGGCATTAAAACAACAGAATTGCTGTGACACTGTAAAAGAGTTATGAATTTACAGTGGTAGCTCACAGCAAGAAAGTTGGGACTCCTCTCCATCACCTTGGAAGTGACACTTGGAAAGATAGCTGCTGCCAGGCTGAAACTCCACACAGTCCTGACCCCCCATCACCTCCCCCTGCCCCAAGGACAGTCCCAGGGTAAGAAAGAAAATGTTATTTTGGAGTGTTTTGCAGTTCCTTGGCAACTGCTAGGAGAACCCCAAAGATTTCCATCGACATACTGGCACGAACCGAGAGGTGTCACTTCTCTGTTGGACACACAGTCATGGAAGCATAGAGTGGTTTGGGTTGGAAGGGACCTTAAATATCATCTAATTCCACTCCCTGGCCATGGGTGGTTGGATGGGGCTATGAACAACCTGGACTAGTGGGAGGTGTCCCTACCCATGGCAGGGAGTTGAAATTAGATGGTCCTCAAATTCGTTTCCAAACCCTATCCACCAATGCTGTAACCTCATTGTAGAGGGCCATGGGATTTGTCAGGCATGACCTGCCTTTAGTGAAGCCACGTTGGCTGTCCTCAATTACCTCCTTATTTTCTGTGTGCCTTAGCAGAGTTTCTAGGAGGATCTGCTCCATGACCTTGCCAAGCACAGAGGTGAGATTCACTGGCCTCTAGTTCCCGGGATCTTCCTTTTTCCCCTTTTTCAAAAGGGGTTATTCTTCCCCTCTTCCAGTCTATGGGAGCCTCACCAGTTTGCCACGACTTCTCAAATACGATGGACAGTGGCTTACCACCTCAGCCTGACTCTCCACCTCCCCAACCCCAACATTGGCACGCATCTCCTTGTTCATCTACTTCGAAACTCCCAGAGCCACAGGGAGACAAAGCCAAGTGCGCTGCTAACAAGATTATTCTTAATTGCGAAGAGGCCAGCTCCACCCTTCCCTTGGTCACCATACCCCTAATAAAGCACCACTGTTTTAAAAAGCAATCCAGATTCAGAAGTTGCCCCCGGAGTAGCCCTTCTGTGGTAGATACTGGGTTTCTAAAGACATGCAAAGCCACTTATCCTTCCAAGCCATGCAACATACAGCAGAGACCAGCACATGTAATTTTCACCCTGTTATCAGTTTCAGTGGCAAGCGATGGCAAAATTGCACAATTCTTTTGGACTCCATGATCACATGGCATCTTCCTAGCTGGAGTTTCCAGATTTTCAAAACCATGTATCCATGTGTACACATATATGCAGATTTTGGAAGATTTTGGAAGAGCTGTAGAAGAATCTCTGTTCCTCATCATAAACCACCTCTATGTTCACAATTTATATGAATTTCAAGAGATGATAGAAGGAAGCTGTTCAAAAATAAATCTTTTCTCCTTTACAAGCTTCACCCCACAAAAGGAGGGGGAAAAAAACACTCTGTAATGCTTTAAATTATACATCCACACTACAGGAGAGAGACATGGCCAGAACTAGAAATTGGCTCATCCCCTGATTTTGTGCATTTATTGTGTCTGTTCCAGCACTCATGCATTTCTCTCACATGCTACATTTACAGTAATATAAGAACAACAAAAAAAAACTGTACCCTTTGCAAACCCAGAAGAAATATGCCACTTTTTTTTTTTTTTAAGAAACGTATCAAAGTTGTATCTGATATGTTATGTTTATGTTTTAAAGTGCATCTCATTTCCTGTGCTTACTTCAATCCTTAAAATGGGAATTCCCTTAGTTTCAGTCTTCCCCTCTCCCCATAAATTACTACCCGGTACCTTTCAGAACAAGTTTCCTGCTCCAGGTCATCACTACTGAGCTGTACTTATAGCAGTGCTCACACCTCTGTGACAATGTCTCAGAAACATCTCACTCAGGACCTCCATGGGGTCTTGGGGTCTATTAAATTCTTAATTTACCAAAAAGAAATAAAAATTCTAAGAGTAAGAAAGGCACTGTTTGCTGAGAAGTCTTCTGATTAGCACCGCCCAATTATTTTAACAGCCATATCCTCCGAAGTGTTTTTATGGGAACACTGAAGATATAGTTAAAGATTCGGGTATCTTAATAAATAAGATGATTATTGTATTTATTTCTCATAACTGCAGTGACCAAACTGTAGCATTGCCAACTACCTTCTCTGGGAACTGGTGAATGTAGCACTGTTTTAAATAATCTGGCAGACAAGACTGGACTTAAGACTTTCAGGCATCCATTAAAAATAAAACAAAGGCACCAAGGACAACAACAAAAAAACCCTTGGCTTTCCAGAATGGTATTGAACAGTTACTTAATGCTTGGAACCGCACTGTGGGTTGGACCAGTGTCATTCCCATTTTGGACATGGAGAAAAGCACTTGGTCAGTGGAACAGAAGTGCAATTATTATTCCAGTATTTGGCTCCTGAAGCAAGGCAGCTTCCCCTCTTATTAGGCCACAAAGCAATGCTTCAAGTCTGCCAAAACAGCATGGCTACCTTTGTTCCCACAGTACCTGCACAAACTGCTTTGTGACCGACAGAAAATGCATACCCAGTTTGTTTTGGATCTTCAATACCAAGCAGAACCATAAAAAAGTTGTACTTTATTCAATCATTCTTGAATCTGTACCTTGTCTGCTATGAACTTTATCTTCCTTCACAGGACAATTTACTTTTCTAACTGATGATAGTTCTCATGGCATGCAAATCTACTCATCTCGAAACGCCACTGGACCAGACTTGTTCTCTCTAATCAGCGAAGACACTTGAGCAAGTTTCTGTTGTGTTACAAGCTTTTGCATAACATCTGCACAGAGAAGTCTTCCCGGCAGATACCATTCTCCAGATGTGCTGCTACAAGTACAAATCCAGGGCTTCCTGAAAAGACTTCTTTTCTAGGTCTTAATCGAAGAGTTAGTCATACTCATTTTGCGAGACTGCTTCGTGAAACAAGGTAAATTAAATACCACCATGACACAGTGAAGCATACTGAATCGATTTAACACTGTTAGCTCTTTCCAAGTGGAAAGGATGTAAAACAAAGCAGCACCACAACTGTTCAAAAGCATAAGGGCAAAGTGACATTAAGGAGACAAAAAAACAACATTTTGATAAAAAGTGAGAGATGATAGATAATGCTAGGGTATCATATCGGAATTTCAGTATTGGCTATGACAGAGAAGGAACTAACAAGAAGATGTAAAGAGGGATGATACGATCAAAGCCACAGGCTTGGGAAATGCACTTTCATGCAATATTCAGAATTGATTTAAATGGGACAAGACTGCTTTCATCCAGGCTAGAAAAGTGATGGCGAGGTGCTTTAGGAGTAAGATGAGACATGCGGATGGAAGATTTCACAGCGTGGGCAGACAGGGAAGGCTACACCTTGGACACGCAACACCAGGAGAACAAAATACAGGCTGCACTGGGTTACAAATACCTTGATGGAATTAAAGCAAGGGTAGGAAACACTGAGCAGCTTTTACTCCACTAACGGTGTATTCGTATAATATGGTATACTAGTACTGTACACTGTATAACTGCTTTTTTGTGCATTCATTTTTCATTACTATTTTAAAAGATTAATAGGTTTAAGGGAAGAATAGAAATATTTTCTGATTCAAGTGGATTGCAGAATTTTTACCTTGGGGAGAAATTTAGGAAGCTGGTAATAAGAGCTACTTTGTCTGCAAAGTTCATCATAAAGGCTTCTTAAGACATGAGGCTCTCAGTAGGTTAACTTAATAGCCACTGCACCAGCTACGTAAGAAAGTGACCTTTATTGGTAAGAAATATTAGGACACTTCAGGGGTTTAAAAGACCCCAAAAAGAAATTCAAGATATCAGCTGAGCAGAGGACACCTTGGAACAGACTCTTAAATTTTAACTCTGTTTTTATCTACTTACAGCTTTTACAGGCAAAAATCACATATATTCAGAAACAAAGATTGTAAATTACCCATATCGGAGGCAACTCAACCATTCAAAACTTATGCAAACTATTTAAGGATTTAGTTTCAAGGGAGAGCACATTTAAAGGAATACAAACCACCTCAGGTGACAGCTCATGTGAAATAGGGATGCTAAGGAAATCTCTCTGGACTCTAAAATTATGCTAAAATCATGCTAGATACAATGTGGACTGAAACAGAATTACACCTAGCACGGTTTTGCTCTTTGTGAGGGAAAAATTCAATTATTTGTTTTGAGGCTGCATCAGTTCTGCATTTGTAACTGAGCCAGATGATTTCTTCCACAAGTACAAGAAGTTAAAATGAACCAATAGCAAAAATAAACCTCATCAGCCTGTTTTCTCAGTATCAGACATTATTTTCTTAACACAATAAACACAGCTCTGTTTTGAAGACGAAATGCAAGTGAGGCTGCCGTAAGGATCATGGTCCCTGGATGTCTGTCCTCAGATAAACAGCCTGAACTGCCAAACCTTTCCAAAAAAAAAAAAAAAAAAAAAAAAAAAAGCCCCAATACCATGGTGCAAGGTGATGAGCTGTGCTTTGGCCAGTATTTCTGGCTGAAAACAACCAAGCACTGCAAGGATCTCAAGCTGCTGTCATGACTTCATGAAGTCACACCTCTGTCCAAACACCCCTTCCAAGAGCATCTGGTGTGGATCTGCCTTTGTACAGCATCCGATGATTGCTCTAAACAACCCCGTGCCTCTAACTGGCAGATTTCAGCAAGAAAACATCCTAACAAAAGGAGCTGATACAGCACCCTTGTGCTTAATGAAAACTCGCTTCCAGCTGTGAGGAAAAGAAGACAGCCTGCACCCTGGTGCACTTTACTACCAGAAGCAGCAAATTGCTAAAAACCATTGTGAAGAGCTGGGAATCGAGTCCCCAGAACTAATAAATCCTTCCTTGCTATTTACATGGCACTCCCTAAGTAGCCAAAGGGAAAACCCTTCTGCCACTTCACTCACCTCTTCCCTGCAGAGTTTGGAAGGGCAGAACCAAGCGTGAAGGCGACAGTCACAGTGGTGACTGCCTAGTGCTCACTGCTGGCAGCACCGAGCCATCTCTAGCTCTCAGGGCAGCTTGATTTAAGGGCAGGTCCCACTTCCAATGAAGAATTTCACATCAAACATTTCCAACATATCTAGCTGGATCACATTAAGGAACTGAGAAGCAAGTCTTACACTTGTAAACATGGAACTGGATTTCTTCTTCTTGCTCCAGACGCTAAACAGTCCCTGCAGCTGAAATTCAGAGCACACGTGAACACTACAGATTTGGGAAGAGAGGGAGCTGGAATACAAGCCAGCGACGGGATGGTTTTAAAACACATTTGCAGGAAGGGAAAAGGAGAGCAGGGAAGAGAGACTTAGCCCACCAGTACAAACCCATCTCCTTTTCAAGTGTTTGTGATGTCCGACAAGAAAAGACTTCACTATTACAGATTACCTCGAAAGGATTTTTGAAAGACAGTTATATGGACCAAAGAAAATAATCTAATCAAGTGTAAAAGGCCTAACTGCTAAACTAAAATGAAACAAGCAGGGAAAAAAAATGCCCCATTCATAAGGATTAAAGGATTTATCTGATTAATTTTTCAAAATTCAATAAAAAAAAGAATTTCAAAACTTCTTACTGGCTGTGATTGAAGCTGAAGCAAGGAACTAAGCAAGCTCTCAAACAGAAATTGGTTTCTTTCATCTTCAAAACAGATTTTTTTTCCAAATGCCTTCACTGCAAGAAATGTCTATGTACCATTTCTAAGATGTTATGTCAGAACCTGTAAACAAGCAGGAAAAAATAAATCCCTCACCATATTTGAACACAGAGGATCAGAACAGAAAATATGGCATTGTCATGTATTTAAACAGTAAAATCCAAATGCTTGCCAGAACAAAGATGTTTCTGCTATTTCAAATATAAAACCTCAGGCCTGCACTCTTTGCCACTTGTCTTGGCCAAGATGTAAACAAAGACGACCTCTTCAGCTCCAAACAATGTAATATTAATGATGGTGATCATTTAAACAAGGAGAAAATTACTTTAATTGGGGCTGAAAAGGAGAAAGAAATCTTGTTAATATTATAAGGCAGGAGTCACGGCTTTGAAGGGATGGGATGAAGAGCTTTGCCCTTCTCCCACAGAGTTACTCAAAGCATACTAGAAAGGATGCCCATGGACAGCTTCCTCCAACACTACCCTGAGGGTCATCTGGTGCTCCGTTTGTACGTACCCAAAGACCAAATTTAGTTTTTGTAGTCAGCCTTGTCCATCTTTCCAGTTTTCAGCAATGATGTCAGACCAACACAAAGGCTGCAGAAACAGGGCTAAAACAAGCAGAACGGTAATTACGTGTGTTTAGGGCTCCAAAAAGTATTTGCATAAATACAAAGTGTCTGTACAGTGTTCTCAGCTCTCCGTGTTTGCTATTGGATTTGGAGCTACGTTTTGTTGGGAGGGGAGTCCTGCTGGGGGTGCACCTCCCTCTTCAGGCCCAGAACCTTTTATCCTCCTCTTTCTCTCATGCAGATTTCCTTCTGTGCACTTTCTGCCCACTTAAGCTTAACGCAGTCCCTCACAAAGATGTAATTCTGTGTAAGTGGTGCCCAACTGAAACCATCTAAGAAGAATAAAGCTTTCTGCAAAGCAATTTTATATAGCGCTTTTGACTATACAGACTTAACATATTATTGCGGGAGGGAAAATATGTAAGAAAGATTTACAATGGCTGCATAAAGCATACAAAATAAGTGTGGCCTGTATGAAATGGAAGTTTTATATGTAAGAAAATATATAGAATAATCTCCTTAAGCAACCCTTTCTCATCTCACTTTCTCCAGTTTGTCCCAGACTCCAGTTATGTTTATACAGCAGCTAGAAATGGGTAGATGTATGCTTATCATATGCACACGTGCACACTCACACATCAGGATAGGTATAAGTGAAGTAATTTCAGATAGCAGGACTAATACAGAAAAAAACTTGCCTAGAGGTGAGAAGCCTTACTTGGTCAGCTGTTTGGAGATCTCTGATCACAGAACTGCAGAACAGCTGAGCCTGGAAGGCACCTCTCTCTCTAGGTCATCTGGTCCACCCTGTTGCTGAAAGCAGGGCCACCTACAGCCTGTTGGCCAGGATCACGTCCAGATGGCTTTTGGGGATCTCCAAGGAGGGAGACTCCATCATCTCTCTGGGTAACCTGTGCCAGCCTTTGTCCATTCTCACAGTGTAAAAAAATTAAAAAAATAAAATATTATGGTTATATGGAATGTCCTGCATCTCAGTTTGTGCCCATTGCCTCTTGTCCTGTCATGAAATACCTCTGAGAAGAGCCTGCCCCCATCTTCTTTACTCCTCCCCAAGAGTTATTTATATACGTTGATAATTCCATACTTGATTTTGGCAAGAAGCAGGAAAAAAAAGCTCTGTGTAGGATCCTACTGCCTCCACTAGTATGTTCCACAAAGTCAGAAGAGCTGCTATAAATGGCAGATGTACGTATTTCTTGGAGATGAGGGAAGCATCAATCCTGTTTCAGCATGCTTGCAAAAAAAAAAAAAAATCAATAGTAATTCAACACCAGATGGATTCAGTATTTGTAGATGTCTTCTAAGAATGGATTTAAGACTTAGTTGCAAACACGCTTTTGATGCAAGTTTAGGCTTCAGAGTCATGCTGAAGTAAAATAAGAAAGTGTAAGTTGCTTTGTAGCATAAGGAAAGAGAAAATACTTGCAGAAACTCTGGCTCTTTAGAGAGCTAAAAACCACAGTCAACAGTAAAGAAGCATCACATTTTTTCAACATGTACCATAGGAAAAAATCCCTTATCTAGCCACACTACAGACAACGAACCCAAACCCTATATACTTCAGCCAAAATATTTGCTTGGCTGTTGCTCTGCAAGGACTTGATGTAAGCACAAACAGAACCTCCTCCCAGAGCAGAATCAGAGCTGTTGGCCTCCAGCGGGACCCTTTAGGCAGCAAATTCGCCAAGTAGCCAGCAAAGAAGAGCAAAATCGACATGACACTAAGCCAGAATGCACCCACGCAGTTTGTAGCCCTGTAGGCAGCAGTGAAGCTGTGAAGATTCAGGTCAGTGCTGTGCCGCTGCTGCCTGAGACACCTACAAGAGGAGTAGGAGCAGCTCCTCAGGTCACCACCTTATAGAGGCCCCAAGGATGTGGGGTACCTGCATGGAGCCGTGATCGAAGGACACGGGCCCTGTTTTCAGAAAACACTCATTAATCACTTTAGAAAGCCCTCATGCAGAGATGACGGGGATGACAGGAAGATGAAAAGGGACACTTGCTTTCAAGCAAAGAGGTAAGAGAAGAAAAGCTGAGATGCCAGACTTGGAAAGGTCAGGGGTAAGATTTGTGCTTCTCAAAATAAGCTTTCCATGCAGGATTCAAGGACATCTTCCATCAGTAAGCACATAATATCAAAACAAGAAAAAAAAAACAAAAAAAAAAAAACAGGCCTTTTTTGGTAAGAGAACTTGAATTCTTCACCTGCATGCCCTTCTTGGCCACCTCCACCTACGAGGTATTTTTGGATATTCCCCACTGAATAGGGAGTGGTGATTGTGAAGATGTCAAAGAGCAAAGGGCTGAGTGGCAGATAGAAGCTGAAAGGCAGAGAGAGCTTGATTGGAGAGAGTGAATAGAAAAGAGAAGATGGATTTGAATGGGAAAATGGGGCAGACAAATTTAGAAAGGAGACAGGGAAGAAAAAGAACTGTGAACGTTTAAGGACAATGAGGCCATCTACTACTTCAAGGTCCTGTTCTGTTGCACCCACCACAATACCTGCCTTCCACATTAAATTACCAGCAAGCACACTGCCTCCACTGAGCTTCACTGAGTCCCTGGGGACTTGGAGGCCAAAGCAGCAACCTGCATTCCACAATATGCCAAAGGAAAATGGGGGGGCAGAGGGAAGGCACATGGATTTCAATAGTGTTGATGTAACAGTAATGAAAGAGAAAGGGATGCAGTTTATCGAGTCCCTTATACATCTTCTGATTAGACTGCTGTTGTAAGATCACAGTAGAAATACAAAGCTGCACACTCATTTCTGGATGACTGCAATGCCCAAAATACCCAGTGCCAATTATGACACTGAGACAGAAGGATATCATCCTTATCCTGGCAAGTTTGTACTGTCAGTGCTTACACAGGCACGAGTGGTTATACTGATCTTTTTTCACCCTTTTAAAAGACATTTGCAGTGATGGTTTATGACCCTAAAGCACAGACTGTTCAGCCTACCTTGCAAGCCCACAGCCTGTGGTCACATAAAAGATGCTTCGATCTTCGTATCTGTTTTTTCTCTTCCTCTCTTGCCTTTTTCTGCCTAGATAATGCAGGCAGAGAATGCTTTGGGACAGAGGCTGTATCATATTGTGTGTCTGCATTATCAGCCATCTCATCATATTAATCTCTCTCCTTTATTATCGTTACTTTATTATCACTACCTACTAGAATAGTACCCAGATTTTAAAAGAGCTGATTATAACCATAGACTGCAAACAGATACAGGAGCCAAATGTTCCCAAACTTCTGAAAATATACGTACCCATGCAAACCTGCATGTCCAAATTTCTCTCCATTTAAGTGGCACCCATATAAGTTATACCACACATTGCATGACTTGGATACTGAAAGCATTCATACTGACTTTCTAACTAGGAAACAGAATAGCCTGATCGTTGGGCTAGTCTACCAAGTCCCCAAATGCTAAGGTCCTCTAAAGGAAAGGCAATAATTTAACATCCTTCCTTTTTGTCATTGAGATTTTGTCATATGCACGTTTTCATTAGGAATGGATGCAGTAAAAACCATTCCACAAAGCCCAAGAGATATACAGCCAATAAAATAGACGGTCATATAATCATCAGCAGTATAAATAACATACTGCTTCAATTAATAAACCAACATACCACAGACGTATCAGGCACAACAAGCAATGTCAGTTACAGAAGGGAATAGATGATTCACGTTTAAAAATGACATGTTTACAAATTGAGGGTCTGGGTTGAAAACTTCAGCTGCTCTGTGGAAACACTGCAGCGAGCAGCGGTGCCTACAGGTGGCTGAGAGACATCCACGAAAGACAATGAGAAATGAGACAGGAATCTTGTTGCCAGGCTTACCCAGACAACAGCAACCAGGATTACGGTTTGCCAGTTGCATTCTACATTAAATCTATCAAGCCATGTTCAATACCTCAGGTAATACATTTCCGAACAATTAAATTGTTACAGGAGATTAAACGTAGGAAAAAAATAAAGATATAGATCTGTTTTGTTTTCAATCCCCCCCCCCCAAGATGTATACAACTGAGGGAAAACACTGCAGTTGCGAGAACCACAGTGAGAAAATATTGCTGCTTGCATTCCCCTGATCAATAAAACACAATCTTCCTTTATATATTGAGAACTTTTGACACAGGTGCCTAGAGGTATGCATGTTTCACCCTCTATGTCTCCAGCTCCACACAGTTAGCCCGTGGAATGAATTGCAGCAGGCAAACGAGAGGCCCACAGGAGAGGAAGCGCGGCCCCACTGGAGCTACTTCCCCATTAACTGCCCGCACTACCAGCAAGGAGGGGGAGCTTTTTTCCTGCTGCCCCTCTTTGCCCAGCCATCTCCACATGGGGACATGGTCACATTTCGGATCCCGTTCATTAGTGCTGCTGGAGAGGTGCTGGAGGAGTGTGGGGGTAGCAAGGCTTCCCCTACTTACCACACACCTCACAGAGGACATCCCTCACCTCCTCATCCAGGCCCCTCCTGCTCACTCCTACCCCAAAGTTATGAGATTTACAAGAAGAAAGAGACCTTCACCCAACAAAACACAGGGAACAAACAGGCTATTGATCTCGCACAGACTTTCAGTGTGCTATAAGCAGCGCTTACAGATATCCTATTGAATGTGTCAACCACTTAAGCAGACCGACATTTCATCAGCAGAGTAATAATTGGAGTCTGTTCCAAAAACAGAGGAAAAGGATAAAGGTGCTTTAGGGCACTGTTCTCATTTTAACGTAAACCTTTACACAGATCACTTACTGCTACTCAACTTTAAAAACAACACAGCATATAAGTGCAAATCTGGCAAAATAAACACGTTGGTAATATCTTAAATCCGTATCGTGACCATTCTTCTGGAGTCTCTCATTGCTAACAAACTGCAAAAAAATGTGTTAACCTTAAGCATCACCCTTCTCTTTTAGGTTTGGTGTAGTTTTAACTGATGCAAAATTCACTTATACATGTAATGCTAAAAAGACATAATGTCTTAATAAACCAGAGATGCTGTATAGCTGTTTATTACTGGTACTCAGCTTACTGCATACATGTATATCCATCTTCAGCTAGCAGCTGAAACCAACACTTCTGAAAACACCCCTCTTCAAGGAATATGATGATTTCCATTGGGTTATAATGAGATTACCAGTATGACACTGAAAGTGTTAACAGCATACTCGTTTCTACACAAACACATCTCAGTGACAGATGACTGAAGTGACTCTATGCCAGTTATATACATACACATATGATGAAACATTCCAGCAGCTGAGACATTCATTTCTGTTACATACTTCTCTGCTCTTACCATACACACGCACACTACACGCCGCATTTTGGGTTGGAAAGAAGAGTTTCCCTTTCACATAACAAATGACTTATAGATTTAATTACAGAGCAACACATCAGAAATAAGGGCGGTTTGCAGAGCCATGCAGCTAACATGTACTGCACACAGCTCCCCACAAAGAGCAGTTAAAAACTTAAACTTGCTGGCAAAACGGTAATATAAAATCTCAAAGAATAATCTGAAGTGTGCTAGATTTCCTGTAGCAATAAGCTGGTTATTGTTAAAATACGTTTATAGCAAAAAAGATGGCAACTTTCTTGTTGTTGTTTATAGAGAGCAATCCATATGAACTGTTGCTTCAATTTCTTTGTTTACCAAGAAGAAAAAAAGAGGTTATTATTAAAAAAAAAAACAATAACAGCAATAAGCGTAGCTTATTCCTTGCTGTTAAAGCACTGCAAGTTTCAATTATAGTGTCACCAGCTCTAGTTTCATGACTGTCATTTTTTCTGGTGACGCTTGTACAGATCATCACAGCTCCTTTTGGAAGTAAAGAGGTCCACACCTTAATAGCTACTGGTGCAGTATTCGAGTTCCATCAGGTGGTGGTGGTAGCTGTATCCACCACCACAAATACGCTAACTTTTATAGCATTTTGTCCAGCTGTGCCTTATGTTACTTACAAATTGTGATAGCTCAACACATGAAGCAGAAAATAAAATGCAAGCTACATCAGCCTCTCTTAAAAATAAGCTGTCTGGATATGGTAAATAGGTAATTCAGCTGGGAATTTTGCTTTCTATATTTATTTAACTAACCATTACTTATTCCTTCATGGGATGCTGTAACAAAGGTCATGAAGATATATACTTCATAAAAGCCTCTTAAAAAGGTAGAAGGCATAAATTAGCTTTAAACCTCTTAAAGAAGCTTCTGGTTACTAATTTGGAAGCAATGATGGAATACATGACACCCCGAGAACAACATGTCTTCACAACCTGGGACCTCCCTGCCTGAGCATAACAGCTATTTTCCAAGTCTGCATAAAAGAAGCAACACTGGAAATAAAACCCATGTGAATACATACAATAAGGTAACTATTCTAGTCAGTAGCAAAAATTCAAAGAAACTGTTAGGTGCCAGCTGTGATTTAAACATCCCAAACATTTTCTTTTTGAACACACTGTCACAAATACAAAACATGCGTAACTGCTGTACCCACAGCCATATAAAGTTAAGAAGTGAACATTTATCTATTTGCTAAGGGCATCTATTCAGGAGGCACAGTAGTTTCACACCACATGGTTTAGGAGCAAACGACTTGATTTTGCTTTGGTCTATGCAGGAGGGAGAAGAACATCCTCACTGAGAGGTGCGGAGGGAAGAGTGAAGGCTAATACCAAAATAGCTCCCGTTCCTGACACCTTTCTGACACTGGCTGAGACAAGCGACTCGTACCTCAGACGCATGGTGGCAGCCAGCCAGCCGGATGACTGGTGACTTAATACACAAGTTTATGTGGGCTCTGGAGTCTGACACAGACAAGGGCATCAACTTCCAAGTCTCAACAGTCAGCCTCAGTATTCAAACACCATCAAATGAAGCACGGCTATATTAAGACTTGATATATATATAAACTCCATGCGTGCTTCCCTCTGTTCTGAGCAGCTTTCACTGTAAAAAGTGCTCATTAAATATACATGCTTTTTTATTGGAAAAGTTGTGATCAATTGATGTGTAGGTCAAGAATGAGAAGAACTTAAATGAGTATATGACGCTGGTAAATACTGTATTAGTCTCAGAATCACAGAAGAAAAGACTGGCATATGCATCTTGTTTCATTCTACTGCTGAAGGCAGTTCTGACAATAAACAAGGCTTTGGGCCAGAATTCAGCCTTTGAGAACAATACAGGCATTTACATCTATAAGTGTGCGTGTACAAGCAAAGGATATACTCAATCTACCAGGCAGGGTGGCTTTAGTTTCATTTCGAAAGCCACTGAATATAAAATCCTGTGGATGAAACAAAGAATCCACCCAGACATGAAGGCTACAGCATCTTTGTTGAAAGAACAATAGAATATTACTCCTCATCCCTCTATCTTTCTGCTAGAGCAGCATCAAGATAGTTATTGCTCTGATCGAATTAAAGAACGCTTCACAGAATTAGTCTTTAAACTAATCACTGTTTAGAGATTTCTCTTCATGTACCAATAGTCATAAATGCTCTAATTCAATTGCTTTGCAGAACACATCTAAATAAAAGAAATATTTCTATTAGCATTACAAAAGGCAACCAGTAAAATTACTCAAATGCACATGCTCAAAATTTCACATGAAAGCAATATTCCCGCACAAATACGCTCTATTTTTGTACTAAATCCACTCTAATGACATTTTGTAATCTGACGGCTCTCCCACTGGAGTACACACAATATTAATGAAGGCGAGATCAAATTAAACAGATGACATGATTAACAGTATTCATTTCATGCATGACTGTGTTTTACCGGAGAGATAAAGACCTGAAAGTAATTACCACGAAGTAAAACTCCTCCACCGACCTCTCCGCTCGCGGCTAGCAGTCCTTAAGCACTGATGTTTTATAACAAAGACCAATGCCTTTCATCTGCGGGCTTGCTTTTACGCTACGAGCCGAGCACCTCTACCGTTGCGTGCACACAGTACCTCTGTATCTATGTCTGTAATGCAGCACGAAGATGACTGGGGAAACCTATCAAACCGGCAGGCAGCAGCCTCGCCCGCCAATAAGAGCCAGGCACATGCAGGATCCAGCACATGCTCGCTGCAGCTTCCACCCAGCCAGCCCAGCGCTGCTTAGCAGGCTGCTCAGCTAATTATAGCTGCCTGCCCTAGCGCCGAGCTGCTCAGCCACCCCGCGCCGGGACCTGCGGCGTGGGCAAGTTGCACCTGCCAGCCAAAAGCACTGGGATTTGGGGCTGCTATTCAGCCAGGTGCAGGAAAATAGTAGCAACAACAATTTCTGTGTTTTGCTGTTTTGGCTTTTCGCCCCTACCCCAAAAATGATTTGCCTCTGAGGGGGTTGTACCAGTCTCTGAAAAAGGGATATATTTAGGAGTGTGCTTTCGGAGCTGACCACTCGTGGTTTGGTGTATCTATCAGAGTGAGACAACAGGACATAAGCAGTTGACTGTCAGTAGGGATTCTCGTTTTGAATGCACACATTACCAGCGTGATACCCACAGTAGGTCTCAGACTGATTTATTTACTATAGTTCACAATCTACAAGGCAGACCTTTTACCAGCAAGGTACTAAATGCACACTTTCAGTGCACAGTAGCCCTACAGAAGTCAACAGGACCACCTCTGTCCTTACCATTTACACATGGGCAGATATTCAGATGACCTGAGGGCTTCTGTGTGCACTGGCACAGGAAGTCCTAACTAAGCTTTCATGAGGCTTTGGTGGAAACGCCAGGGAAATTTTTGCCATTATGCAAAACAACTGAACTCATTTGGAAAATACTTTCAGTGAGCCAACACTCCTTAGAAGTATGGGGAACTTATTCAAGTAAACCTTACGTGCATCTTATAAATATGCAAGTCCACAAAAGTAAGGAAAGTTTTGATCTAAGAGAGCATCGCATATTAGAAAGATGCCAACAGTTCCTACAGTTATTCAGGATACAGAGTATTGGGTAAATAATAACGAAAAGAAGATACGAGCAGTGCAATTTAGTATTCCTGAGCAGTATATTACGATAAATCTTCTTTCTGATCAGCACAACAGAATTCTGAAGTCTCTTGTTCCTCTATGGTTCATATATTCACTTGTTCTATAGTGGCCAAATGGTTTCTAAATTTCACTGTCAGGATGGAAATACACAGTTGGTTTTTCTGAAGCGCCAGGTAGCTAAGCTGCCTCGCATGAGACACAGTAGATTTTTCAGGACTGATATTGCCATAGTATCATCATAGTACAGAATTAGGTGTATATAATTTTAACACACATTGTTAAGAGATGTTCCACTACATTACACATAAAACATATCCATAAACGTTACACTTACAAGACCCAATTCAATAATGAGTTTCTATGTGCCCACGTTGGCATTTTTTCCAATTCTTTATCAGCACCATACAGTATCAGGTACAGTCCAAGTACACGATAAAGGTTGTTCATAAACATTTATCACATTTTTACTTCAGTACAAAAATTATGTTTGCTACTGCATAAAATGTTACCGATGGAACAAGACTTCCATGTGGTAACAGTGCAAGGCCGTATTTATTGATAATATGCAAATAGCTGTGTCACAGCTTTCTTAATCTGCCACAGAAAATTGCTCATAAAAAGAGTCATTCTGTGCTAGGAGCAGACTTCATTTCTATAAGAAAAATATTCTCAAAGCTATATATTGCGAGAAATAAAAATGAAATGCAAGAAGAGTGACATTTTGCCCCTTGAGTCAACTTTCAGTCAACATTAAGTTTTGTGTTGCAATAAACTAAGGAGTTTATTTTATTAAGTCTTCCTTTTCGGATTACATCATCTAAGGAGCTCATCAATTTTTATAAACCGTGCTTTTTAAAACTCTGTGGAATATTCCAAGTTTCTCAGCAGCATGGCTTGAATCCAGAAAACTATATATTTCATGAATAACAGCAGGGGGCTGTTACACACAGGTTAAAAACTTAATTTAAAGAGAGTTCAGGAGATGTGAATCCCAGTGAAGAAGATTGACAGTTCTTTGCCGATCGGATCTACAATGACTTTTCTAACAACATTTTACCAAAGGTAGCAACAGGGGAACGAGCCTGAGAGTCTTGACCCTAGTCCTCTGATCCAGCTGCTGGGGCTACTCCTGTATGGTAAGCAAAGACAGACACACACAGGAGGCTCTAAAGGCATTCCTTTAATTTAATCCACATCCACAGACCACCAGGCCACCTTATGACAGGTGACAAAAAGACCCAGAGTCCTTTAAAGATTAATTAATTAAGTTTCAGCTGCATGTCCCCTGCTGGCCCAGCAGCTCCCCAGGCCCTCACAGACCCCTCCTGCACAAGCCCAGCCTCCTGCCTCCTTCCCATGAGCTGCTGGTTCTGAAAGAAAATACAGAGAGTATTCTTTTTTAAGCTGTAGTTGGAGGTCAGCCCTACCACATCCAACGTGACATGGCGGCTCAGGTCCTCCAATACAAAGCTTCCTGGTTGACAATTGCAAATCTGGTATTTCAAGAGACATTTTCTGCAGCACAATGAGCACTCACGAAACCTCTGTGGTTAGCTTAACAGGCCAGCTATAACAGCCTGAATTTCTGTATCTATTCTGTCAGTCACTTCTACCTCCTCAGACAATCTGCTGGGAAAGGGAGGTGCAGGGAACAGCACCTCGGGTCTGATGTTTGGAGCCTGCAGTTCATGAGGGCAAAGGCGGTCAGCGAAAACCCCTGCTGAGCACAAGGCAGAGCTCTGCCAGCATCCTTGCTGCCCGTGGTGACCGCACACAAGTGCCTGGATCACACATAGGACCTGTGACAGGATACAGCCACGAGTATGCATGCCAGCTAGGGAGGCTGGGAGAGGTTTCCTGAGGACACAGTAACAAGAGGCTTCACAGCCCCATAAATCTCTGTTGGAAGTGAGCAAGTTGTGAAAGGTAGGCGAGTTGGCCAATATTCGGCAGGCTTTCATAGAAAGCAAAAGCCTGTCCCTGGCACAAAAGATCCATCTGGGCTAAACTTCGAGTTTCCTGCTCCTCCGCATGGAAGCAGAAGGGCTCTACAATACTTTTAGAAATGAAAAGCAAGGTGGGCTTTTTCCAGCCCTGTTCTTGACAGAACAGTTTCAATCAACATTTTCCAAAACCATATGGTCCAATGCAGATGCCCATCAGGGAGGGGAGAAGAGAGGAAAACCTATGGATATGATGAATTGATATGACACCAAAACTGGATCTTAAAACTGAAAATTGCCTAGCTTGCATATTAATAAATTTTACACGTCATTTAGGCACTTTTAAGTGAGTTAACAGATGCATGTCTATTTTCGTAACAAAACTTTTTCTGTGCTATGAGAGCTTTTTTAAGTACTTAAACATACAATGGTTTCAATTCAGAAATATTTTAAAATTATACGAAAAAAATCTGATGTGCCTTATGACTGAACAGGTTTCACTCCGGATAACAGTTAACTTTTGACTTAAAAAATACCAAATATTGCTTGGAAACTGCTATGGCATTTACTTAAATGGCTTTTGCAAAAATATAGTAAGCATATGGAATGAAAATGAGTTGAGTAAAAACGTTGTTGAATCAACATACTGCATTTCTAAAGGCAACAGTGTGTGTATTTCCAAGCTGTAGCCTTGAGAGGATGAACTGAACCAATTACTCTAATGAATATTTTACTTGGCTTGGTGCATTCATTAGACTTTTAGAAGAAATCAAGCTAAACCATCCCATGGTTATGTATAAATAACAAACAACAACAACAAAATGTTAAGATTAATGTATATTGTTTTTTGTTTTTTTTTTTTTTTTTTTTTTTTTGCATTTAGATTACATGATGTAGGGTTATTTTTTTCTTTCACAAGTTTTTCTGTATTTCAGTTTTGATTGTCACAAAGATTTATCTAGCATTATTTTCTTTCTCTTGTGGAAACTACCTTTCATTTCACAGTAGTTACTTGGTGTGTTCTCTCCCTTCTCAACAAGTACTTTAAGTTTAGGCAGATTGGTGGTAAATGCACCACGAACCCCATCATCATTCATGGAGGGAAATAAAACACAAGCCTAGTGTTTGCCAAGTAAACTTTTCTCAGGAAGTCAAAAATATTAGGCTTCAAGTTTGTCACTTGGTGTAGAAAAGCCTATCTTCATTTTAAGGAGCACGGGGACATTTTGTGAATTGATCCTAATCTAAATCTGCTAAGAAAGCAGTTATCTGTACAGGTATGCATACACATACATAGAAATAGTACTGATCAAGTTTCAGAATTAGTAAGTTAACATCCACATTTTGAGCTCTCTTTTCAAATATGCTAATTATATCCGTAAGTGTCCTAGACTGCTGCTTTAGGTGCTTAAGAACAGGTAGCGAAGTCCCAATAATCAAACCCACGATTCCCTGCAGGACACCACTAAGACTGATTTAAAACCAACTTTTTTTTTTTATTATTATTATTTATAGCATTCATTTTTCCCCACAGCATCTCAAAAAAGAAAAATTGAACCCTCCTCCCCCACCCCCAGACACACTCTGAAGACCACCACCATCCCTTACCTCTGCAGACATACACATTGGCAGTATCTTCACTGAAAACCCGGCTGACCAAAATGAAGACATCAATCTGCCACTACCACCTCTGAGAACCACGGGAGGAACAGTCAAGCTGTCAGTAAGGTGTGTTTCATCCTGCCCCTGATGGATGCCTCCAGTACACACAATAAAGAAGGATCTGAAGTGAAGCCTGTTGGAAGTTTACTACTCTCAGCACTTAGACTTTGCCCATACATCCAGACATGGGAGAATGCAGTATTGTTCTGGTCGCACCCTAAGAACACAGAAATCCCAAATTCAAATGATAAACCACTTAAAGGCTCTATGTCATCATCCTGAAATAAATTTCCTGTCACACACCACTCCAACATCTCCATGTCAGTATTAAGCTTCCATTTCTCCCCAAGATCCTTCTTCACTGTAATGTTTTCTTCCACCTCTATACCATATTTCTGCAATCACATCAAACTACACAAACATCCTTCATGTCCTTTTCTCTTTCTACTCCACTTACTTTTCTCTACTTTTCCTCACAGCTGGGTCCATTAATTCCCCTTTCTCTGATCTGAGATGCAGTATGAGCTGTTAATTTTGAAGTACTACACATTTGTGAGCACAACCAAGACTTTTAGAAGACTAACCTGTGCCTCTTAGCACTTCACAACTTCTGTCTATGGCTAGATGGCCATGAAGCTGGTGAACCAGAGAAACGGACCACACTGCTCATCGATAATACAATAAGCATAAAAATAGTCCTAAATAGTGGATCCATATAGCATACACTTGACTTCCATAAAAACAACGATCATGACCTCAGTGAGCCAAAAGCTGTAAAATACATTACAGAAATAGCCTCTGCCTTCAACAGTCAAGTGAAAGAGATGCATTAGCAGAAAATATCAAACAGGTTAAAAATAAACAAATTGTGACTTATGTAAGATTCTGAAGTCATAACATGAAGTATAATGGTAGCAAAAGTCAATTGCTTAAAAAGACATGGGAGGTTAAAACTACATTGGAACAGGCCACAAGGGGGCTTCATAAGTGGGGATACATTTTTGTACTCACAGTGGAAAACAGGGATCCCAAGAATATCATTTAAGCCAGAAAGCTGACAGACAAGTACAGACCTGTTCCTGGATTTTCCTCAGTGGTAGCACAGGAGGAGAACAAACAAACATGCATTGTAGTAAGTGCACTCCAGTAACTCCACAGTATTAATCTTCATCACCACTGCAGGCACTTTCTTCTCCTTTTCTATTTAGTATCTTCTTCACTATGACCGGCTTACTGCAATCCGTGACACAATCCGATCTAACCAAGACATCTATAGATTGGCCCAGGAAAACTTTAAATGCAAGTCTTCCATCAGAGGACAGGTGTAATTTTTCAGAAATGCTATGTTACAAACAGCAAAAATAGCTGAAGAACGAGGTGCAGCATTCCCTCCTTTGAAGGAAAAATTGTCAGACTTGCTCACTTCTGTAATTAAGGATGTTATTTCCAATTCTGGGTAGAAAGTGCAACTCTGTGGCTTTCTTTGATCTTCTGTGATGACAATGAAGACCTATCAAGCTCTCTAGAGCCCATTGTTTTGTTTTTTGTTTTTTTTTTTTTATTCTTCAAAGACTGTTTTCCGCTCTCTTACATCTCCCTACCCAAGAAGATGTTTATGTTGAGCTGCAAGACACAACTAGAAAGCAAGTCAAGGTGCGACTGTCAGAACATGAAGTGGTTCTTCGCCGACGCTAGCGCATGCAGGCACCCACTCGAAAACCATCCCACTGCCAGCGAGCTCGCTGGGAGCTCAGAGACGGCAAACCTTAGAGACTTCAAGTCTCAGGTCCACACCCATAATCCAGAGTTTCAGAGCAACTCTCAGATCCCAGAACTGTACGCAAGAGCTGAATATATTCAGCACAATGAATCCCAGATGAAAACTAGCTTTGTATGGCACTGGTTATCATTTCAAGGCTAACGAGTCTGAAGACAGCCTACTAAACTTCAAGCCTTTTTAGTACAGTGTAAAATAAATTTAGATCTCAATGTTAGAAAGACTGTAAATTTAATGACTAGAAATTGTATCCATATAAAACCAACAAGTGTGACACTCTGTACAGAACCCAGTCTCACAGTCTTCATACAAGAAACCAGAAGCATTTTGCCGGCACAGATGAAAAAGCCTCTCCAGGAAGAGAGGCTTAATTATTTAATGGAGCGAGGCAAAAAGCCCTTGTACGAATAACTCTTCAGGACTTATTCCATACAACGTTCCTGAACATGAGTGCACTTATACCTTGGGCAGCCTATAGACCCAGCAGCTGCAAGTTTGTGGGGCAGATAAGATCCCAGACCCTGCTTCCAAGTCTGCTTGTGGCTTTTAGCCAGTGCTCTAATGTAAAACGTGCAAAGAATTCACATAACTAGGGTTATGAAAAATTAGTATAAATGAAGACAGATGAATGCCCGACCCTAAAGCCTGGAGACTCACACCCCTTGTTTTCTCCCCCTCCCTGACCATTTGAACAGATGCTCCCTTTCCAGCACAGTTCTCCACCTAAAATGAGGGGACAGTGCTGATCCTGTCACAACCAGCACAGGAGCTGCCAGCAGGGAGTGCTCTTAAAAAGATGGCAAATGCACATCAGGGGAACTCAGCAACATCCTGGGGACAAATCACTTACCGGTCTGCCTTCTCAAACCCTTCCTGGCCAGAACAGCAACCATTTTCTTCACCTTCCCCTCCTAGGCCTGCAGGCAAAAAATGCTGCTCCATGTCCTTGAAGCACATGTCAGCATGGCATAGGAACCTCATTCAAGTCACCAGCTGTAACACCATTGCCATCAATGCTATTCAGGTGGCCATCCAGAGGCTCATCCTCGGCTGGGGAGTCCCAGACCAGATGGTGCCTTTTAGCCCTTCATCCCAGCTGCAAATCCCCAGTGCTTCCAGGATAAGTTTCTAAAAACACGGGCATCGTGATCTTCAGTCTTACATTTAAAAAAACGAAAAACAAAAACCAAACAAAAAACACTACCACCACCACCACCACAAAGCCCTTTGACATCCTGGCACTGTAATTTATCATTGCTGACTACACATCACTTTAGTGGGCATTTATTTTTTTTTGGCATGAATTTATGTCAACATAAGATTAGGCATAATGCAGGCTGATGGTTACAGGTCTGAACCTAGTCTTCATGCAGCAGGTATGCAGCGTCTTTTCTAATACTGTACACTGTAAAGGACAGCAAATTTTTTTTAGATCATTTGTTTCCTGCTTCCTCAAGCGGATGATGTCTCAGTGGTGAGTCTGAAAATCCCAAACATGCCAGAGGTGGAAAGGGAAGTCAATAACACTGTAATAACATAACATTATTATTATTATTATTTTTTTTTGTCTCTGTAGAAATTAGGTACAAAACCATGGGAAAATAAAACCAAAAGGCAAGTGGTCAAAATTAAACGAAGTCAGAACTGGAGCTTTCAGTCACTCTCAAACATGCATTTTCTGCATGCTCTGTAATAATGTAGTATTTAGCCAAACAAGAAAATCCCTCCATTCTCCCCAAATGTCCCCTTTAACCAGGGTCTAAAAAAGAAATTGTTTCAAAGCTAATCGGCAAATAAAACAGGCATTGATATTTTCAAAGCAAATTCCAGCTGGCTGTAGTCAAAACATAAGCAGCATAACCACAGTAAAAGGACTGCTGGAGAAGGGAAACATGAGGAAATTTCTAAGTTGCATAAGTGTTTAACATTTACTTCACCGTACGTAGCATTCATATTTATAACAAATTTATGTATGACAAAAAAACATTATTTCTGTACTCAGCTGCACCACCACATACAATCCCACCAGATCCCACCCGCTAACATAAATATCCTTTCTTGGAAGGACCAAAGGGAAGCAATATAAATAACCCTATACACAGGACAGTTTTCATACTGACCCATCCAGCACATAAGTTATAGTGTACGCATGCCTAACCTGCAAAATCTAATCATTTGTCTCATTTAAAGTATTCAAGTTACTCTGAATACTTACAACCACACCATTTATATAATTCTGTATCTGTTTCATTAAAAACAAATTGAAATAGCTCTGAAATACTGATGCTCAGAAGACTTTAGAAAGCTCATTTTCTCTTTAGGCACTTACAATATAATCATTTCTTGTGAAAAATTAATACAGTACTTCAGGAAACAGTAGCTTCTACTATTGCTTTGTGTCTCAGCAATAAAATGAGACAATCATATTAAACCTATGAACACTTTTTTTTTTTTAATCCAACTTTATAAGTTAGTGTAAAAATTGACTAGATTCAGAAGTCCCTACTCATTCAGCATGTCGGATTTAAATTAATGTTCACAGATCTGAGCATGCATGAAGATGTCCAAAAATTATCTTTCACCTTTTGCAGTAATTACAATTTTTTTTGGCCTCTGTATACATACTTCAACAGAAGAGAGCAGCTGGATTAAGTTCAGAGACTCCAAGTCTTCCGTTGTGTACTACAGTATCTCACATCAAGTAAATAAAAATACAAGAGGAAGAAGTATCAAACCGTGCTAACTGGGAATACATAAAATGGACCGGTGATTTAAACAAAAAATATCTATCTGTAGAAGCTGCTGGTGGTGGAAGAGATGCATAGATACACTTGAGAAGTTTGTTATGTCTAAAAAGCCCAGAACAACAAAAGCAAGAGGAAAATGAAAAAAGCACATGTCCAAAAGACAGGAGGGCAACTAAATCCACACCTAAGAAATATCAGGAGGCAGAGAACTCCAGAAAACAAAGCATGCCTGCCAGCTGGCAGTACCTCTTCACTCACCTCATCAACTTGCAAAGCCTGCTGGAGGCAAATCTACAAAACTTGTGACGAAAACCAAAAAAAAGTTACTGTTGCATATATTACTTGTATCTTGCTACTACAACTCTCAGGGGAACGTGCCTGTAACTACTTACAAACAAAATTATCCATACTAGATCCTTCCCAGCAACAAACACAAGCAGCAGTTCAGATTTGCTAGCTGTACTTCTAGCAGTGTGGATGTACATTTTTTTTTTCCCCCCTTTCTTCTCTTTACACAGATAAACAGTCTTAATTCTCATAGTCTTCAAGGCAGCCAGATGGAAAAACAGTATTGATTTCTTGCCTGAACCTCTGGAAGTCAGCACTTGGATCTTGTGAGCTAAAAAGGCAGACATCCCGACCCATGGTTAAGTACTGCCGTCTGTAGCACATTGCATTTCCTCAATGGAGGAGGAAAGTAGTTAAGGCTGGGGTCTGGAAATCTCTGATCTATCTTTTACAAACTAAAACTATGTACTTAAATTAATTGGTTCCCATTTTCTCTAGGAGTTTCACTTGCATCACTTCATTGTGCATTTCTTCGAGTGAAGACAGCCTGAATCAAACCCCTCTGGGACCATCATCTTGGCAATGACGAACCAGCAGAATGAAGGTACCACTGGAGCTGGCCCATATCAGGGACACCACAACCAGGGCAGAGCCCACAGCAAGTAGCAGAAGGAAGGCACCTCTTTTTAATAAAAATATCACCTCCAACTTAAAAGAGTTACCTGCTGGCAGGTATGGTTAAGTATCTTGTGTTTAAAGGTACTGTGAAAGAAGCTAGAGGACCTGTTCTCCACATCCCCTGACCATCAGCGGAAAGAGCCTTTGAAGAGCCTCTCTCATGAGAATACTTGGGAACGCTTCCCAGGTTGTTTGGGGTTTTTGATTTTCTAAACATTGGCGAAACTGACTGTAGCTTCCAACTGAGAAAATTAAGATAGAAACAAGGATAAGAAGCTAGAACAAAGCTAAATATAGGTATAGTTACCTGATGCTTTAGATAACTGGTGAGTCATTCGAGTACTTGCACTAGAATTAAAGCATTTGAAAATTAAAGGGTGCTGGTGCTCAATCTATAGAAGAATGGAAAGCTATATTACATGCATATCCAGGCTTCACCTTACAGACCTTAGTGCTTCTCAAGATTACCCACATTTTATGCTACAAGACAAATCCATTTTGTTCTTTACACAAAGTTCTTTAACAGAAGGAGTACCATTAATTTGAAGAGACTCAAAATATTAAGCTAAGGAGATATGAAGTAATCATCATCCAGGACTCTATATAAACACTTTCTTCTGCTTCCCTTAACATTGAAATTTAAAACCTTGCCTGTGACTAAAGTGGGTGAGTAAGAGCACTAACTTGGCAAAGATCATAAGCAATCATTCAAGAAAAATGTGATCTAATACTTGTAATTTGAAATTATCTTGCAATCTGACTTACAAAATAAAGAAAACAAAAATATCATTCGGATGAGTCAACATTTTCATTACAGGCTGCCTATTATAGTGAAAACTCAAGTGAACAAGCATTGCAAAAGAACGTGTTCTTATAGAAATGGGTTATCAAGATGTAACTTGAAACAGTCACAAATTAAGCATGGGGTATATAGGTTTATCCATTCCTTTGAACCTACCTGTTCTTATTAGTAGAACACCAAGGTGAAATACAACGTAAATATTAGAAAGCCCAACGGAGGACAAAACCCCTGCAGGAATAATCCACAGGTAACAGAAAACTTCATCTAGAATTGATGTGAATATATCAAGCTTGGATATGAGAATAATTAAGTTTTAATGCCAAGCAATTCTAGGCAGAGATAACTTAAATCACACTGAAGTGACTGAATAGCTTTTGGCTGAGGTCACTTATCTAAGGCTTGCTCTCTGCTTGAATAGTTCACCACAGAGCGCTTCTTATCACATACTGTTTGTGTGACACATGAGAAAATACTTTCACTCCTCTGGAGGCTTACAGCACCTAATCTAATATAAGTTACAAATTGTGGCTGCAGCAGGCAGAAGCACTAAGAGAGAGTGAGTCTTTTTTTTTTTTTTTTAATTTTTTTAAACACTATTAAACAGATCTATGCATAAACACGTCTCTTCCTTGAAAACACCTTATAGATCAGAAAATTATTTTGAAGATGTTGGCATGTCCAAACCAGGGAAGGTTGATATAGGTGGCAGATTATGCATTTATCTAGCATAAGCATTTATGCTTATTAAGTCCATTAAGAACCCTGTTATTAAGGAGTTTATTAACTGCTAGGATAACAAGCTCTTCTAATGCAACTGCAGGAGGACTCAGGAACAATGTTGAAAAATGAAGTCAACTACCAATGAGCTCAACGAAAAAATGATTTTCTATTCTTTGCATGCTTACAGAATTCATACAAATCAGAGAGCCTGGTACTAGGTTCTTGGGAAAAAAATAAACAGGGTTTATTTTCATTCACCACACCATCTAAGAAACTCCAAAAAAATCAAAACAATTAAAAATAAACTGAGATGAAGCAAACTATTTCAACAGGCCTGAGTAGAAACATTTTGTCTTATCACACAGCAGGTAATTCTGGATGACTTACCATGATAAGCACCATGACATCAGCATCCCTACGGAGGAATAAGGCCTATCTTGAAAAGCTACATTCAGTGGTGGAACAATGCTACTTCTGGCAAGTTGGGCAACAGCCCCAGAAATGGCAACCATGGTTGTAAAATTGCAGGAAGCCCATTTAAGACTCCCTGTTTAACATGTATGGAGAGCTTTCCTCCTCCATGAGGAGCTCCTTCCAGAGCAGAGAATGAGGAACCCCAGCTTTCTGAGCAGCTCAATGCCCCATACTGATACAGGTCAGCACTAACCAAGGCTAAGTAAAAAATCCACGGCAGGCCGGCAGGCATTTAATGCTTGAGATTAACAGACAATTGCTCAACGTGACCTACTGGCCCCATTTTTGTTTGTTTGTGTTTTTTTGGTTTTTACATCAAGTCCATTACGCGACTAAGTCTGGCAGATGCAATAGTAGGGTTATGCCATCTAATGCCTTAAATCCATAAACTTTCCCACTCTGGCATAGCCCCCAAAAGTTTTTGGTTTTAAAAAAGTATTTGATTCGCCACAGAGATTAAATTCCTTTACAACGGAGCTAACATTCATTGTGTTCAAAAAAAGAAAGGGAGGAGAAGTTAATTAGTTCTCCTTTTAAAATTCTCACTAACTCCAAAACTTTATTTTGTTTATTGCTCTTCCAGCGAAGTAATAAAATCATATACCTAGTATTTTAATAGTGTGCTTCTGCAATCATTGTAACTGACAACTTTCATCATCTCTGAAAATGTACCCACTAAGGAAACAACATGAACTTCTGGTTAGCTTGTTCATTTACTAGGGGAGTGCCATGGGTGGAAGATTTGTGCATCTCTTATGACAATAAATACTACAGTAGTCAAGTTGAAGAGAAAAGCTTCAGAAAAATAGAGCTTATAACTCATCCTGAGTCATTTATGCATATCAACAGTGACTAGTAGTCGTGTGCTTATCAAACCGCTGAATTTTTTAAAAAGTTCAGTTTAGGAAAAACAATCATACAAAAGAAGCAATCCACACCCCTCTCCCCCCAAAGTAATTTCCTCTAGAAAAAAAAAACTAACTGCAGGAATTCAGGTCTCTATGAGAAGGTGCACAAGCTACAGGTCTGCTTTACATGGGACGTGCTCCAGCAGCAAGAACCCTGAGCCACCTGGGGGACGAGGCAAAGCTCCAGACAGGGACCCCCACACGAGTGCTCCAAGTCCTACCCGTCACTATTTTCTTCACTACCTTGATTTGGAGAAAACTAAAGAAGTGTAGGATATGCCTTTTTTTTTTTTTTTTTTTTTTGGGGGGGGGGGGGGGGGGGCAGGCTTTTTCCTCCTATGTACCTCCTTAATTAGGTCAGAGCTCCAACACAACCAGGTGGAAAAGGCGAAGACCACAAGGTGATCCTCCTAGCACTGTGGGGCATCTTAAGATTTGAAGGCCATGCACAATGCAGGAGAAACCCAGCTGGGAAGTAGAGTTTGTTTTTTCTTTCTGCATTTGATGACCTTCACATGACAACTCCGAGAAAATAAGAAGTACTGAACCCAGGAACTCCAGCAAGGGCCTAACTAAAGCCCATAAATATCTCAAAGAAGTGGATTGATGTTGACAAAAGCTTATGCAATCCAAATAGCAGACAGACTTTGACTGTGCAGAGCTCCTTGGATATGACTTCACAGCAAAGAGGCTTTCTTGTAGTTTTAGGACTCTGATTATATAACAGATATATAGAGATATGTTTTCATACTATTCATTGACCTTTCTCCGTATCACAGTGAGCTTTACACTCTTCTTTTTCCATCACCAACCTCAGGCCACATTATAGTTGACCCACAGCACAATAATATGGCTGGGTCTGAAATCCTTCAAGGGTAAATAGGCAGACACCAAACAAAAAAGCTGAAGGAAATCATTCTAGCAGGGAAAGAAAGATACATCTTATTAGATCTTGTCCCTTCCTTCTCTCTGCTTCTTGCAACTTTCCCTGTCTTTGTATGCTGGCCCACCTGCTGCCAAAAAGGACAGCCCATTTGGGCTCATTCTTCACCTGTCAGAAATGCCCTGCTGGGCTCTCTTATAAACCCTCCACAGCCCTATACCCATCCTCTTTTCTGGTGTTTCTGCAACACTAACCATGCTGCAATGACAGCAATTCAGTGAACCCCATCTCTTTCAACTGTTCTACCTCCACAGGCTGTCCAAGCCCAGCTCACTCTCTAGCTCCATTTCTCCACCAACCTCGCCGCAATGCTCTGTCCTGATAACTCTCGTGTGTCCCTCCTTCCTTGCTGTCATCCACTCACTCCCTTCTTACCCAAAGCCTGGTTTTCCTCCTCTAAGGCCTTCCCCACACTCTGAGGCACCAACCAACCTGCGTTCCCCAGTCTACCCCTCACTAACTTGCCTTTACCAAGCAATCTCAGCCTCACTGTCAGCTACTTTCTACCATCACCTCCCCTCTTTCATGCAAGATGTTTTTCTTCTACTGCTCCTGTCAACATCACCTCCCTCAATGCACAACTGCTTTGCTCCTGAGGGCCACCATATAGGTATTTTTGATACTAATGCATGCCCCCCTTATCCCCACCTCATGTATAACGTTTTAGAACAATTTTGACAGCAAAAATAACTAAGGGTACATGAAAAACTGGAAAGATAAACTGCAACATATACTTGTAAAACATATATTGGGCTTTACCAGACCAGAACCCTTCCTTAGCACCGATTTTTCTAGATAACGTCAGTGCAGTATGTTTCTCTATACTAATAGAACATTTCACATGATGCCACATAGGAAATTATCAGTTCAGGTGAAGACGATTAATACAACAGTGGGAGAAGAGCTGAAGCAATTTATAAGTGTGACCAAAATAGTTACTACAAAGAAAAGACAAGAAATTATTTTGAACAGAAAAAGTTCCTACATCAACAAAATGATGCTGGTCCCAGTCTTTTTTCCTATTTTCTTAAAATGCCTTGCTGTAAGTTAAAAGTGTGTACTGATGAGACTTTCTGACGACACAAAGCTGCGAGGAATCATCAAGACGGAGGAAGACTGAAGTACCTACTGCACTAGAAAAAACACGTAATCTCATGAGTTAGAGTAGCAAAAATGGAAGGAATCGCAGTAGCATAAAGTGCAAGGTCAGGCACTTTCACAAAACTCTGCTAAAAACCAGCATTCATCTGCTGGAAATATGAAAGGAATGAAGATCATGTGCATGTCAGTCTCAGATGAGTGTAAGCTGCTGTTATGATGCAGTCTGTGATGGAGGTCTTGGGTAAAGGTTATCCCAGGAAGAGAACAGCACAATACGTGCTCAACTTTCAGTAAGCTGGAGATAGGCAATCTTTTTCTCAGAGAAACAGAGTTAAAATAACAGCAAGACATTTAAACCAGGAACAGTTGAAAAACAGAAAACCAACAAAATTTTAAAGCCACTTCACCAACTACTCTGCTACAATCGGTGGAAATACTTCAGCAGACAACCAAGAGGAGAGCTTGCACCCTTCAGAGGTGCACAGCAAATGAAAACCACGTTGCCAAGAAAACATGATTCAACATTTCTCCTTTCAATCAGCAGGGATACAACTGTTTGAAATGCAGACTGGAGGGAACAGACATCCATTTTGAGGAACAAGACTTTTACTGCTCACAGAAAACAGAGCCTGGTCACACATGTAATGCATAATATAACGTGTTGCCTGCAGTATAATCAATAAAATGAGTAAAACACAGTGAACTGATGCCTCAATATTCTCTCTCATAGGAGCACAGTCATATTTTTGTATCATGTAGCATAGCTGCAACAGAGTGCAAGAAAAGCTCAAGCCAGCAGAGGGAGGCAGCTGCTCTCCAGGACACGCATCCTTCACATTCCCCGATGCACAGTAGGAAGCCAACGAGTTTGTTTTTGTGGAAGTGAACTCACCCCTCAGCCATTGTGTAAATGTGGCTTTAAATCAAGCTGTAATTAGATTTTGCTGTATTTAACAAAACCCCTCTTGTTGCTCCTCTTTTCCAACTCTAGACAGGAAATAAATGCATTCGTGAAAGAAAAAAAGGAAAAAAAAAAGTTTATGCCTCTTCCCTGAGCATGTTCTGGCACGCATGCAAAAGTAAGTACAAAACATAAAACAATAAACTCAACAGGACACTCGGTTTTCGCATTACACAGGAACACAAAGACCTCTTGCGTTGGTCCACTCTTAAACTTCAGCTTCTTTTTATCAGTGTTCTCCTTCACCACATTAACCTTGTTAAAAGATACTAACAGTCAAACGGTTGGAGTCAAGCTTTTCTTCATAAATTTAATTAACTTGGCAGAAAGCACAAGTGGAAATCTTCTGCTAAAAGCTCAGGCAAAGTAAGACTGCCACGTATTCATTTTAGGATGGATCTTTTCTTTCCCTCTTATTTTAACTATTTTGGTCACAGCACTCCTGTTTTTAACCAAACAGCTTTATTTCCATCACAATCGTTGTACAGGCTGATACCCCTAAAATTTAACAATGTTAAATCAAATCCACATTACTACAATACACATTGCACAAGCTGGTTTTGTTTTGTTGGTTGGAGTTCTTTATGGTCTAAACTGTGTATTTCCACTGCAGTTTACATTGCCATAGAATAAGTGCATAGCAAATGAAGTTGAGATTACTCAGAATAATGAACAGTTTCGATGTTTTTTTTGTTTTGTTTTGACTCCAAAGCTCTCAAACTAGTTTATGGTGGCATTGCAGCAGTGGATACAATGGCAAACTGGTGCAAGCAAGTCAAGAGGACATGCCGAAGGCCATGTGGCAAGTTAGCTGTTAATCAAAGAACAAAAAGTTTCTGCTCTTAATCTAGACCCAAGAAAGCTTCTTCCCCGTGAGTCAAAACCTACTGATAACTATCTGGTCTTTGAAAAGTTTTAGATTCCTTAGAAGAAAGAAAAGAAGACCAAATGCTAATTACTCACATGCATACAAATGTTGCTTAGGATTTATTTACAGAAGTTACTCATTTTTAGGACAGCTGGAAAAGCATGCCTCTTCAAAACAAACTGATTTCAAGAACGTGCTGTAATGCCCTAACTCTCTACAAATCTTCTATTATGCTGCAAGTTTGAAGAAAGCTAAAGCAGGTTTAGAGACCTCAAACAATAACTTCATTCTGAAACCAGAAATTCTCTTCATGCATCTAATTTTGAAAAACACCAGGGGTAGGGAGTTTGTTAAGTGTCAAAATAATTTTCCTTTCTAAACAAAATGAGGCTTGGAGAGAGCAAGGCATTCAGAAATTCATATTATATGCACAGAAATTCTGCTTCTGAAACTGTAAACGAGCTGAGGAAAAGATCACAAGAATTTAGGATTCTAACCTTTACTGTATCTCTACTTATATAAAACATGTTAAAATGGAACATCCCACATCACAGAAATGTAAGTTTGCCATTGCCAAACAGACTAGGTGGACACGTATTTTCACCTTCTTTGACCCACAAAAAGCAACAGTATTTTTTTTTCCCTCCTGGAAGTCTGTAAATTGGCACAGAAGGGCAATAATCCACAACTGCATGAAACACTATTAATATTAATGTCTTCCAAGCCAACATTTCCAAAAAAAAATCTGGGGAGAAATCCAATAAGGCACATCGCCAATGGTATGGGGCCATAACAAGGAAAGGGAAGTTTCTATACTAGCTCCTACAGTGGAAGCATACAATAGGATTAGCCTTATCTTATTTAAGTTTCTTAACAACAGGTCTGCATCCTCTAGACAGTTTTCTGTTTGCAGGAGGACTCAGGTTCTGAGTAGGAGTCACTCTTACAATGAAGCAGCAATAGCTGTGCTTGGCAGAGCTGGAAGCACGAGGACAACATCAACAGCAAGAACAGTGATTCACGTTTGACTTCAGAGAAAAAAACAAAATTTCAGGCTGGATAAAAATTCTTTCTTCCATACTCAAAGCAGCTTAAAGACTACCATTTTTATAGGTCATGCCCTGTACTTTTTGCCTGCTTTTCGATTCATATGTAGGATGGTAAGATTATAAAGTGGCTTCCACTATGGCATTTCAATTCAGATTATTCTCCACATAATAATTACTGCCTTTCTTCTCATCACTTACATACTGTTTTGCTAGTCTGAGAATGTTTTGTATTTATTAATTTCTGAAAAGGTTTTTTAATCCCTTCAAAGTACCAGAGTCCTAAGCGGAGCTAATCTCATGCTCCATGAACTTTAGTGCAAATGCTATAAGCATTTTTTATTTTTTTTTCCCCTTAACAACTTCATTTTATATGGGAATACAGCGCTACTACTGTAACCAAGCAAAGCAAATATGCTGCAGTAAATGTAAACTTTATTCAAAGCGTAGCTTTAAAAGTGTTATGGCATATTTCAGCCTGGACTGCCAGCGTTAGTACAGGGGAAAAGGCAAAACGAGAACGAAATGACAGACCTTTCATGTCAACAAGAGTTTTAGAACAGTTAAACCGGAAACCTATGGACTAAACATACTGCCAAAATGTGTCAACCTCCTTGTTGAAGCCAACTGCATTTCAGTTGCAAATGGATAGTTTAAGTAGAATTCGTTGAAAATACTGGGAAAAAAGAAAAGGATTGTTTGCAAAGGTGGGGGGAACTATGCCTCCTTCTCAAGATTCACGTGTTGCTCCTTATAACACTATTTTAAAGGGTTTTGGTGGGCAATATCCCTGGTAATTTGATATTCTGTAACACAAGACAAAATTTGCAGAAAAGCAGCCAGGGAGAAATTTATGACTGAACAAACACTGAAGACCCAGCTTTGTCACAGTGATTAAGTAAGGCCAATACTGAGGCATTTTGTCGGTCTTCAGGAAGCTTTTCAGAAAATAATTTAGGCTGTTCAAAAGTTCTTGGTAATATCTGATATCCAGAAGTCTCTTTATTATGTCTAAGCAAGCAGATACTGGATATAAGCTGTCCTGATGTTTATACAAAACATAACAATCACACTGTCTCTGTACGCTCCTCCATACTACTTTCAAAAAACTATTTCATAGCAAAAGATGCATTCAATACATCTTGAAAATTCAGTATTTATACTAGAACTGTGTTGTTTTTCAAAAATTTACATGACTGTTTAAAACTGTACTGAAATTCAGGCCCGTATATCTGAAGTTTTCACTGTTTCCTCTAAATAAGCATAATCCAATTGATAAATTTTAAGGATTTATGTACTTCTAAGTCTCACGTGGTAGTCTTTTCAAAGAAAAAAACAACTATCAGCAACACTGCTGTCCATCTTAATTGCATTCATTATCACATTCTCCATCCTCTCAAGAAAAATATAAATAAATTCCAAGAAACTCAGCCCAAGGCTCTTGTACAATTCCAATCCCCATCTTCCTCTTCACTACCATGCACCCTGAGCCAGACGGCAAGCCTACCTGTCATCTTTAGCTGCTCTAGGGAAGGTCTACATAAATCACCTGGTTCAATTCCTCTACAGCATCGCCTCTTGCTATTTACTCACCATGAGACTGGTAAGTATATGGGAGAGAAAAATGATGAGAGAATTGAAGCCTGCTTCAATTACTAGCCAGTTGCTAGAGAAATGGAATTAGCAACAAGCAAACGAACAAAAAGTACGTAGGAAACAAGTATCTAGTCATGATTCTCCTTCTGGTAGTTATCACGACCACAGGGACCACCAGTAAGGGCCTTCCATATGTAATGCACACACCACTAGGGGAAAAAAGCACTGTCAGGGATCCTCTCCTAAAGGCTATTTTAGAAGAGAATTTCTGCCTGAAGTAAAATGCTTAAACAAGACTGAAACCCCACTGGGGAAGAAAATGAGGGAAAACATCAACTACCTCTTATAGGACAGAGTTTATTTAAAGTCCAAGCAGAATCAGTGAGGGCAGAGGGGAACAGAAAAGAAAATAAAGGCATAAAAGTTGTTTACTATGAAAATCTGCACTGCTTGTTTCACTTCTTCGGGGAAAAAAAAAGTCTATTGTAAGAACATTTTTGGACTGAGCCAAAACAACAGTGTTGCATTTTGCCTCCTCTGGCAGAAAAAAAAAAATGCATTTAATGATCAGAGCTTCTTCTGTACTAAGTGGAAAATTATGCTACCCCTTAACACTTCATTTGAATGAAGGTCTGCTTTTTGGTTTTGCCTTTTTTGTGTGGAAAAAGGCCCCACAGACAGGCACACATTGGCACACATTGCATATATACAGAGCTGTACTTTGATTCAGGAAATGCAAAAAATAACCAAACAACTCAAAAAAAAATCATAAGCAGACTGAATTTGCTATTTTGAAATTCCAATCTAGCGTTAATGGCAGTAAATCAGAGAAAAAGCTACGAATAAAATCCAACGCCGTAATATCTCAGAGATACAGCGATGCCTGAATAAATCAAAATCATCAGTTTTGGTTTGCGGTACAGAAGTTTACATTCAAATGCAGCTGGATTGCAGTCAACTAGCCAGCTCCCATAACAGCACCTTCAAGCTGTATTGATTTCTACAGAAGGAAAGGCACCATAAATCTGCTGGAACAGCATTGCGTCATCCTCTTGGTTGGCTTTAAGAAGTAAATTAAATGTTTTCCATTAGTATGGTAAAGAAGCTATACAATTTTGTTTTTATTTCGGATACGGTCTCAAGTTACGGAACACTTGAGCTAGCTCTGCGGCAAGGACTACATGTTTCACGTTTGTAAAGCCAGCAATTCATGCTTATGTGAAACCAGATGTGTATGCTGCACGGTTCCCAGGGCCGTGGATTATTTTAAAATATGTTGTTGTCGATTAAAAAGGAGAATCCGCTTCCCAGTAAATCATGGAGCACGCTGAAAGAAAAACAACATGTTCTTGCAGAGAAGAGAGGAGAGGGGGGAGAACAAAGGGGTGGGAGCAGAGGAAAACTTGGAGGAAAAAACAGCAGTGCTGTAGTGTAACAAAGGGTAACACAGTTCTGAAAAGAAATAAGCATAATATTACTTGAGGTAACAAGAACTCCTTGATCAATTATTCATATAATTTACACCAACAGCTGCATCAATGAAAAAAAACAGGGGAAAAAGAAAATCTTCCCAGCTAGAAAGTGCCCTTGATTTTCACCAGAACATTTGGCTATCTCCTATCATGTGTTTCTGGTTAGCAACACACCCCTCCAACAAAAGGAAACAAGAGAGACAGAAAGAACAAACTGATTCGCTGGAGGTAGTAACAGCCTTCAAGGCTGCATTTCAATCCATAAGCTGTGCATCACCAGGAGCTTACGGCACTTTACACTTCTGTGCATGAATCATCACCACCACCACCCCGCTTAAGTACACTCATGCACCCATACCATTATGCAAGTACCTTCCGTGAGTCCTTACGCTCTCCAATGTGCAAAAATGCACTTTTTACATAACATTCAGAAGAAACACTGCCTTTCTCTTTTAGTTTATGGTTATCTCTGCTTTTATTGTTTCATGTAGTCCTACAGTAAATGTAACAAAGGGAAACATTAAGGAGATAAATATTTCAGGTTTGATTTCAAATGGGAGGGCAAAAAAAACAACAATGTATAGTTATCATTGTTTTTTCTCTTTTCTGTCAAGGTTTCAATACAATATCCTCAGTTGTAGAAAATGACCTTGCTGGTAGACTGAAGAAACTCAGTGAAATTGAACTCAACACCGTGAGAAGCAGTGAGAAATGGAATGGCTTAAGGAAGGGCTCAGCTGGCCTCACCAAGCTTGGTGGTCTTACTGCCAGGCATGTACAACGTATCTCATGAGGGAAGGTTATGGGGTGAAATGCTGGTTGTACCAATGGGAAAACTCACGCTGAGTTTGGTTTTATTCCATTAATGTTAGGATGATGAACTTTGGTCTAGTTCAGAGCCCTAACTCAGAAAAAGATCAATAAAGGATTAACAAGAGAAATCTGCAATTCTTCTCAAATGAATCAAGGAATACTCATTTATGGAACCTTCCAACTATGAAGTTAACACCTTGCATAACCTATTTTAAAACTGCAGAAGTTGGAAGACCTTTAGAAAGACCTACGTTTAATTTTGAGGAATTCTGTGATAATGTTCCTACTGCCTTTTTTTTTTTTTTCCCCAAACAATCTTCTACATAGAGTTCAATTCATCTCATCAGTATAAAGAAAAGACTATGCATGTATCTCCCCCACATTCAAGATCCTGGCTATTTAACAGAACCATAACTTAGTAAAATGCCCTAAAGTGCCTGTATCTCTACTACTGTCTGTAGGTTCAACCAAGTTCTTGGGGTCACATTTTGTCTTTGCCCATAAGCATTTTGCCCTTTACAAGCAAGAATGCGTTCTAGATGACCAAATGAAGAAATAAGTATAGTGCTTTTAAACAGAAATTCATCACATGCAAACCTCGTTCTTCTGCTGTTGCTGGAGACATCTGAAAGTGCTTCCATATTTTTGTGGCCACTCAAAGTTAAGTTCCAAATGGAGCAATTAAAGAGGGATACATTTCTAAAAACTGAGCACACTGTAGAGCTCTGGAAGTCTGTTCCTTTGTCAACATCAAACCACAGATACATCTTTCTACTAATATTACAAGGAATTATTTCTGTTTCTAACCTACAGCGTACTATATTGTTGTTTCCACCACCCCACAGCATTTGCTATGACAACATATGTACCAAGTAGCAAGCAGCAATCCACACAGGAAGGAAAATGCTCAGAGATGCATTGGTGTGCTTATTTAGTAAGGACGGGGGGGGGGGGGGAAATACCATTTCTTGCAAATATCAGCCATTTCAGTTTGCTTGAAAAATGAATCTCTTTACCTTGATGCGAAATTTCTGAGCTCCTGCTAAATCTGCCTGGTCTGCTTGGAGGTCTTCACCTTTAGCAGGTCTCCCAGGGGAGGCAGGTTTCTTCACCCTGGAGCTCCCGGCGGCTCCTTGCAGCAGTGCCTGGCGACACAGCAACAGGGAAGGAAGGCTTTTAGCATCATCATCATCATCATGTCACCAAAACCAGTTTTAGGGCAGCCAATGAGCCTCCTATTAGGTTCAATCTACTGGCTTAAACAACAAAGGCATAAACTCTGGAAATTAGAAGTAAACAATTTGTTTTTTGTTTTTTGTTTTTTTTTTTTTTTTTTTTCTTTCCTTTTTTTGGGGAGCCTGGGGGTAGGGAGAAGGCTGCAAAGAGGTGGCTAGGGATACTGGATGGGCATGCAGCCAGCTGCAGATGTTCTCTCTCATTTCTAAGTCCCAGCAGCAGAATCTCCAAGCCCTGCAATTGTAACAGACAACCTACGGGCAGGTATAAATTCTCAGCGTCTCATGCCATGATTTTCCCACACTGGAACTGCTCAGAGACATGCTTCAGGAGTGGTTCAGAGCAATGAGCACAAGTGGTGAGACATCTTCTCGGGGGAATCGCTGAGTGCTGTGCAGCTGCAGGCAAGAAATCCAGCCTGCCCACCACCTTACCTCCTTGCCCACGACTTCCACCCAGCTGAGGGAGCAGCCCTTGTTAAATACATACTCCCACACATTTTATTTCACTCAGAAAAAAAACCAAAAAAAACCACACAAAGTCCTCCATCTCCATCATCACACAAGAATAACAGACTGCCTTCCTCAAATGAATGTTTATTAAAAGCTGTTTCTTATATGCAAAACAGACATACAAAATTTAAAAGGTACAGGATATGACCTAAATCTCTGTTTAGGTTTATGTTCTTTTTCCTCAACATGCCACTTGAGGTAAGACCAGCTCAAACTGTAACACACTTTAAAAAGAAGCACTGAAGCACCTGAGTTTTCTGGAGTTTGGCTTTATTTCACAGTTATGTGCTCAAGCACCTTTACTGGCACAGCAGATGGCACAGCAGCTTCTTTTAATCAAGTATCTCAGAGCTTCTCCAAATGACGTTAATTTTCCAAGCACTGGTATTCACAGCAACAGGCCTGCAATCAGGCTGCAGTTACGATGAAGCAACGAATTCCTTTCCTAAAAATGTCAGAAATATTTGTAGAAACTATTTAAGCACAAATCCAAAGAAACAGTTGTCTCACAGTCAACACTCAAAAGAAGCAGCAGTATTTGCTAGTCAATTACTTCATGTTTCCCAACCCCCGTATTTGGGAAATCTGCCTGAGTTTGGGTCTTGATATTCATACACCAAAGAAAAGGGGTTCATTTGCTTGCAAGCATCTCTGTTGGGCAGGTGGATGGGACCTAGCACAATTTGCCTTGAAGATTTGCTGCCATCGAAACAGCACTACAATAGAACTGAGCGAAAACAAAGGGAATTCAGGGACAGATGGGTACCTTCTGGAAGTGCTCATAAATTAGAAGAAATAACAAGACAAACATGAAGGCATGAGCATCATTATGGATACTCAGTTATTGTGGGGCTGCTGTAGGATTGTTATTCTAGTATTTGGTAAAAGAAGAAAAAATAAATGCATTTTAAGATCTTAAAAGAGATGGTGTGTGTGTGGGGGGAGTTTCCCAACCTTGTCTAGTCCAACAAATCCAAAATAAATATTATTAAAAACACACTCCTATTTTATTATTACAAATTATTCTGATAGTTCAAGCTACCGTATTTCAAGCAATAGTTCTGAACTGACACTGTACAGTCCCCAAACTGAAGCAACTTCGCAGGGAAAAGGACAGAGCAACTCATAGTCAATTATCCATATAAGTTCATACTTGACTTATGGTGAAGAAAGAGGGGAAGAAAAAAAGGGAGCACAGCCTTACTTTCACAGGTAGTGAATCTGTTCCAGCCGTGTGTCCTGACTTCTTGACCAACGACTCCAGCAAGTTCATGTACACTTGCTCTTACCTCCAAGTCAAGTGACAGCTATTACACCTACCAAGTGGTCTTGGCAGGACAGAAGACACCTCCAAAATCCCTAGGAGACACTGCTTAAAAGAAAACCCTGACAAAATTTTACAGAAAAAAAATGTTTGTATTGTTGTGTAGAGAAATAGCTTCACAGATCAATTCCCCCATTTCTGCCCTGCTGAAGGCAGAGCTCCTTGCTTTCTGCTTCTCTGGCAAGTGATGGTCTCTGTGTTAGAGTCTGCAACGAATATGGGTTGCAGCTCCCAGTTTACATCTGTTGCTGGTAATGTTAGCCTCCTGCAGGAAATACACATCTTGGAGTTTAATATATATATATATATTTTTTTTTTTTTTTTTTAAGAATGAGGTATGCTATGAGTGCATGCACTGATAAATTTGCAAAGTATCTCCACAGTTATCAGTCAACAGCTTCTGAGATCCTCAGAACTGCACTATGGAATATTTTTATGAAATTTGTTTTGTATTTATAGACTACATCTCAAGTTTCAGCCTTCAGCCAACAAGCTGGAGCCTTTCATGACACATGCTGTTTCCTGCTTCACTGTCCAATATCAACAAGTTTTTGGACTTCCTTTCTAAAAAGAATTTTCAACCTCATTTGCTATGTTCCTCTCTTCTTTCATTCTCTCGCTAAGTATGAAATCAAAGTTTTAGTACTTACAAAAATACACGTCTCAAGAAGAGAAGCCAAACCTAATTCAGAAGGATCTGTGAATGAATGAATGGACTTCTTATTCGAACAATCCCAAAGGCACCTACTTAAACCTTCAAACCTCACTCGAGTCTACCCTGAGGTTTCCATAATCCAAACTAAAGGCTTTAAAAAATGTAGGATTTCTTAACAAAAGAATAAGTTGATACAGGAACTCAGCAGCAGGCGATTAAGCATTTGATAACTTGATGCTTTGATGAGGCGTTACCTTAATCACTGTCACTGGGGAGAAAGTGAAGTCGGGAAACTGAAACGAGGCAGCTAGAAGTATCCAGCTACTCAGATGAATCAGATACACTTCCTATGCCAAAAGAGGTATCAATGCTTTCTGCACCCAAACAGAACACAGATCCTTAGGAGAATATCATTATTTAACAATGCAGATGAAGTAAAGGAGACCTCAGCCATACCTATAACTAGAAACAAGGAAACATTTGCCAGCGGGTTTTATGCCAGAAAGATTCAGTCTGTTTAACATATATTCTAAGTTTTCACAGGCAGGAGTGCTGAGTCACTACTCTCTACATCTCTAAAGGTTTTGGATAAAAAGCTCAGATCAAACATAAATCAGAAGGTGTAGTCAATTTACTGAACATAATTTTCAGAAACCTTAATTAGCAGAGCTTAGTTAGGAAGGGGCCACATCCACTAATTCTGGCAATTTCTGTTCCTGGAGACAGGCACATTTTCATGAAAAAAAATAACATCACAAAACTGTGATATGCTCACCTATATATAGCATTAAACCACCAAAAAGATGGAGGAATCAAACTGAAGAAATCCAGAGGAATGAGAAGTCAGGCTTTCCGTAAGTGATGCTAACTTGTTTGTACTTCCCACAGTAACATGGTATTGCTCTAGACTACCTATGCTGGCAAATACACGCAGAAACATCTTGGACGCAGGAGGTTTCACATCTGAGCTGGGAAACTTGCCTTTCGTATTTTCTGTCTTTATACACAGCTGGAAAAATTCACCTCATTGATGGTAAGGATGGTAAATTTCATCCCAAAGTAAGACACACACAATCCAAAAGCTTTACTCTCCTCTCCATAGAAAATCTGACCCAAAATACTGCTGATTTTCTGGAGCAAGAGTTGCATCAACTGGAAGGTAGAAACTTCTTCACAGGTCTAACAGTTTCACGACCACTATGCTTGTAGCTGCAAGCATCTCACTAGAAGGCTAGATCAGCACAGCCACTATGTACTGTCAGGGGAAGTTAGAGTGCACTCACAGAAACAGGAGGTCCATTAATCTCCTAAATGTTAATTATACTGTCAGGAAGCTTCAGTGAGAAGCAGATTACCAAGTCCAGCACACTAATTTTTCATTTGCTGGTGTGTATGTATGCACATTTGAAAAATAGATATAAGCAAAGGCCAGACAAAAAGCAGAATTTAGTTTAACTTACGTTCGTTTCCTACCCACATTCTCAGATACTCCCTTTTCTAGTCTTACAACAGGGTTTCATTCAGGATTTACAGTTACGGATTAAGCATCCCATGTGTGTGGAAATGCATGCGTCGGGTATAGACAAGCTGTCATTTTACAATCAGCATGTCCAGTTGCACCATTTATCAGTAAAACAAAACAGAACAGAGGCCTTAATGCAGTCATATGTTTGCTAACAAAACTCAGCGCTTCTGACCTTCCAGCCTTCCTCCCTGGACTTCTTTTAAAGTTAATTTCTTATGAAGTTAAAGGATAAAATACACATTTATTCTAAGAACTTTTTAATGAGAAGTCTAGCATTTTCCTGGAATGACTCATGAACAGTCATGAAAATTTAATAGAAGAAAAAAAGCACACAGAAAAACAGGTTTTCTGGCCAGGGTGTTACCTGGTCCTGCAGGGTGTTTTCTCCTCCTAGAATTAAAAAATGAATGAAAATAAGTATAGCCTTTATAATAGAAGTAATCAAGGTTCTTAGGCATTAGTGGGCTGCCCAGCAAAACCCAACTCCAAATGAGTAAGAAGAGATGTAGTGTCTCTTGAGGAAGAAATTGCCTTGGATAGCAATGGAAAAACGTGGCAGAGCACATTACTTGCAGGGAGGTTACAACACTGGAGCAAAGCATCCATGCAGGGCTGGATGGAACTGGAGGGTTTCCATCCTGTGACTCAAACTGAGCAAATCAACAAGAAAAAAATACGAGCAGGCTTGGGTCTGGTAAAACAAGCAGCTAGGGCAGGCAAGTACCAAAGAGGGTGGACACAACTGTCCTGGTGAATCATTCCTCCAAGAAACTTCACTGATAAGCAGCAGCTGGTTGAAAATACTCCTCCCAAGCCAAACACACAAACAATTCAAGAGGCACGAAATAAAAACACACAACTGTGAATATATGAACTGAGCTTATATGCCAATGTACAGTCTCCTACTGTTTCCAGCCTCTGAATATTCACCTCTAGCCAAGAGTCTCAAGAAGAAAGCCTGCATGCTTATGAATGGTCTTGGTTTGGTGACTATGGGCAAGCAAAGAATTCAAAGGAAGGAGGTGAAATACAATACAAATCTGAAGTTGAAATTAAGGCAAAAGAAGAGATCCTTCCCAAGAGTTTCTGTTGACTTCTACAGTAATTAAAAAAAAAAAACACTCCTAAATTGCACTCCTACAAAGGATAATACAGCTGCAACATTAAAGTAATTAGAGTTACTCTTTCAGAGATACTAATATGTATGCCAATGAGATTCATGACTTCAGGGGTCTTGAAAATGGTTTGAGACTTGGACACAGCCCCGGCAATTTCTGCCTATAAAAAACAGCACACCCTCTTGAGTCTTTATCGATCATTCTGGGACCATACACTACCTTAAGGAGTTATGGCCAAAACATAAAGGTTTCTTAATAATAGTCTGGGTCTAAAACCTGAAATAAACCAAATTCTGAACTATCTTCAATTTTACGTAAATAGAAGAATGGGAGGGGTGATCTATATTTCACTGACTGTGCTGGATGTCCAACAGCACATGGCATACACTGCTTTAGGAAACACTTTTTTTTTTTTTTTTTTCCAAGTTTTCAATTTAGCTTTATTCATTTTTCATAGTCCCTATGAAAGCAAAACTACTTTTTAGCTCATAAGATGCAAGCTAAGTAATTTGCTTGACTTTAGGACAGACTTTGCAGGCAACCATATGCCATCACCATCTTTGCCTGTTATTTGAGTGATATCTTAAGACAAGACAGTCATGAAAAAATACATGGGGAATAATTATAGGCAGCTGAAGTGGGAATCAGATACACTACACTACCCTGTTTGCATTCTCACACGCACACAAAAAAAAAGCTTTTCAAAAATTAGTAGCACTTACTGGGTAAAGTTAGAACTCTAATAAGCATAAGAAAAAGCATGAAACTAAAAGCATAAACTAAGAACAAGAAAGGTTTTTAGACCTGATAATTGTAACATCTCTCTCTGATTTTCAACAGTGACACCATTATAATTTTAAGACAGACACTCTGGAAGGCATGGACACTTTCAGAAGTCTTTACAACATCAAAGTTAGGCAAACATCATTCAGTGCCTTCAACAGATTTGGACTCACGATAATTCTTGTTGCAAATCCAGCCGTGTTTGGGGAAGTAGGGTTTTTATGCAAACTTAAAACAAATTGGCTGTGGCCTCTCATATTCCCCATCTTGCTATATCCACATAAGACAAGCTGTGCAGGTGACATCGAAGCCCCAGGCCTTGTATCCCGGTACTGAACCAGTCAAGATGCATTAGTTCTCCCTTGTGTATCACCAAGGGATAATGACCCATATTCAGAACAGTAACAGTGACACCCAACACCATTAAATGATCAGATCAATACAGCTCTCAGGTTTTGAGGTCAGAGTTAGATGCTGTAGTAAAACTTGCCCTAACAATTTTGCCAGGGAACGATGCCAGCAAGCTGCCAGGGTGGCTTTCCAGTATACCTGAACGACCAGAAGCAGCACAGCACTTCTGTCAAAACTACGGGAAGGCAGTAAGTATCCAAGTGTAGGAAAGTTACTAAACAGTGAGCCATGCACACATTGTGCAGCAGTTTCACACCTTTGCTTGCACAAAAATTGGATTCACTATAGTTCTCAAGTTTGCATTGTAAGTACAAATAATTAATGAGACATTTACAAACACAGAGGTCCAAAAAAAAGGAAAAAACAAAAAACAATTACGCACTTCAGAAGAAAAATGAAACAATTGGCAAAGGGAATCACCTGAGGGAAGCAGTCATCAATTCATCTGTTCATTAAGCACAAATGAAATATAGACGAACTTTATAGCCTGGAAAGGCAAATTTTCCTCTGGCCTGACAGTCTCTCAAGCCCACACATCTAACACACACATTTCCAGTTAAGAAATTTTCATCAGTAAGTTATTAAAACTCAAAAATGGCAAGAACTTAGTTTGATTTATATGCCCTTGAGGACAGCCACTTGCTTACCATGCATTACACCGAAACCATGCATCTCCCTTGCAGTGCATCACAACCAGTACAACCTGAATAAGCTGGTTCCTGGTTATTCAACTGTAATTGTTTCTCTTTGGATGTTTTACAGCTGGAGGAGGAAAGGATACAGATGGGTTAACTCGGTTTTGGACTTCACGTCAGTCAACAGATTAAGTGTTAGTACTAGACATCATGAAACAGATATACTGACCATGACAAGAAAATACTAATGCTAGGCTTCAAAAAGGGCACAGTCCATCCTGCTAGAAATAAGAACATATGCAACATTTCAACTTTGGGTCAGGCCACAGGGTTAAACATGCAAATGCTTGGCTACAAAGGCAGTGTAATGCCTCTCTTCATAACCATTTCAATACTTCACCACCATCACCAACAGGAACAATAAAACGGTATCACAACTTGAAGGAAAAAAGGGTACTGGATATAGGTTTCTGGTGATCCTATTTTAACTGGGTAGCAGAAGGAATCCTTGCACCACCCCCAGCAACCCATGGACACAGGATATTTTAACCAAAAGCCTTTCTTCCTGCACCTCAGCAGTGCAGCCCACCCTTAGGCAGTGGGGTCCATCCTTGGGACAACCTTGTTGATGTTCACGTAGGCAGGAATTACATACAAGTTGTCAGCTCTGCAGAGTCAAACTTCGTTAGAGGCATTTAATGATAATCTTTTTATGCTGCATGCCACAGTTTTGAAAAGCAGAGAAGGAACCGACTTCTAATGTGGATTGAATTCTAGCTTAGAAACAGACCACTGGAAGCACTGCTGTTTACACAAGTAAAAACATTTAAGATACCACGATTGTTTTCCTTTGTTTAAAACCAGCCATCAAACTCCAGTTATTGGTTATAAGGTTTAGATGACAATACAAGTTACTGCACTGAAATTTTGGGTAGCAGTGCTACAGCACTTCCATATCGAAGAGCGAACAGATCCAGGCAACTGCTGCGCTTGAAGTAACGGGAAGCTGGCAAATGCAGGCAAGGGGCAAGCAGCCAAACCTGCTAACGCTCGGAGAGGTATAAATCAGTATTCGGAATCAGGTTCCTTTCTGAGGACTTCAGCCCTCACTGCTTCTTTTTTAAAACATTTATCAGCCATCTATCAGGTCGCTACAGAAAGGCATAGAAGAGGCAATAGTGGCACAATGCCTCCATCATCAGCAGCTTGACCTTGCTTTAGACCACTTTTTTTTTTGTTGAGTGTCAAATCAGGAGTGAAGCTTAAAAGGCTTGTATTCTCACTCAGTTTGGTAACTCATTAGTTTAAGCTTCAGACGATACGATATTTTTATTTGGACAGAGCATATAACGTTTATAAAAAGCTTTTAGAATAGAACAAAGTTCATAAAGTAGACAGACTTCATCACTAATAAGTAGAACAAAGTAGATGCAGTAGTTCACAAGACCTCTACTCCGATATTTCACAACAGAAGACAGAGGGGAACAAGACAGACATGAGGGAAGATGCCGTGCCATGGCCCATAAGGCAAGGTCTCTCTTTCACCCCAAAGCCAGAGGGTAACTGAGAGCTCATCCTGCACTGTCACTCATTCTTCAATTACCTAGCAACTCCTTTTTAAATAGTAAAGATGGATCAAGAAGGCCCCCTCCACTGACAGCTGTACTGGTTTATCTCATTTCAGATGATCTCGCGGCTGAGAAAATAATGCTGATCATCTGAGATATAAACATCTTCAAAAATACACACATTTTCGTACATCAAAATATGTATTTTTCACTGGAGGCAATTACATCTCCTAACAATGGGAGCAGTTGGAGGTTGATTATTTTAAGCTGACAACACCTATTTTGATGATTCCACCAGACTAAAAAAATGTCATTATGGCCTCATCCCCGTAAAACTCAGTAACATTTATTACACCAGATACACTGATGTTCCTGCAGAAAATTCTGTATAAATTGAACTACAAAGACAGGCACCCAAACAAGTATTAAACCCTAAACATTGAATTTGAACATTCACAAGCTTCTTATATAAGAAGCTTCTAAGGAGTTTGCATACAATACAAAATTGTCAAAAGCACTGAAGACAAAAGGAACAATCTTTTTTTGAAAAATTACATCATCTAAGGTGAGTTCTACCTTGATCTTTATGGCAGCGTTACCATTTCTACTGCTACATTTTCACACTGTACAAATGATGCATTTCAGTTTCAATTTACGTTTGCGTGCTAGTTAAAAAAAGGATGAGTTAGGAGGATATAGGCCTGCTTAGATCCTACTACAGGGTTTCACATGATGTAATCAAGACAGATCTTCCCATGAAATAAGGGATGATTATTTTATTAAATTTCTTTAAATAAAAAGTAGTAAGCTAAAAGTCACCATTTGGTCACTAACTATAGACGTCACTGTAAAATATATGACATATGAACAGAATTTGATATATACTTAAAATACATTTGACATTTTTCTCTCCCATGCTCCCAGTTTTAATAATCTCAAAGTTTGCTCACTCTACATGCAAATGTAACTATGCAAATTCACTTTTAACCCGGGAAGTTTCAAGTGATATTCAACATAAGAGGGACTGTTGGGAACAAGCTTTCTTTGTATTGACGCTACTTTAGCACTTACACTGCACAGCAATTTATTCGGGATGTTATAATTTAATCCTGTGTGGGTGTCAACTGACTCGCTTCAAAGTTTGCCTCACATCTACAGCAGTTATTCAAGAAGATGCAATTATATTAGTCATACAGGCTGACTATTACGTGTAAGGCTTCTGCACTTCTCATTTTGGGAAAGTTTGGACCTGCAACTCCACACGTTTGAAGATCTGAAAATCCCCTGAAAGTGGTAAATATTACATCTTGGCTTTTGTCAGCGCAAAACCAAGTTTTTGGGGTAGATACATATTGTTGACAGTTTCTGCAGTAGCAGATGCGCAGGCACAGTGCCCTCCTCCCACATCCACACTATCTTGGGCAAGAAAAGTAGAAAAGGACAATGCAATAGGAGTCTTGAACACAAACTTGTTAACTTAGTGACCTTTCCTCTCTCAGAATTGTACTCCTTTATACCATGCTGCATATGGAAATACAGACTAGCTCTCCAAACCTTGACATCTGAAGTCTGACTCCAGAAACAACTTCAAGAGGCCAACACAGATGGCATCTAACTTAATTCTTTTGTCAAGCACAGCAGCCACAGCTTATAAACAGTGCATTTTAGAGAAGCCTCTTATCTTGATTTACAGAACTTGCAAATTGGCAGAAAATTCATTACATCCCCTTCGTAAGCTGTCCCATGATTAATTACCCTAATTTAACTACCTTTCCTTTTGGTTCTAAGGCGAACCAGAAGCTTTAAGGAAAATGGAGGGCTTCAGAACAACTGTTTTCCCTGAGATCTTTTTTACATCCCTAATACAGAAGACTGCCTGGAGGCAGGACAGCATGGTGAGGGGCTTTTGGAGGAGCCCCAAGGCTGATGACAACTCATGACAACCCAGAAAAGTGACACCAGGCACAGGCACCACAGAGCACAAGGAGCAGGACTATGGGACAAGCCCCAGCTGAACTAACAGGTCACCAACTGGCAAGCCAGAGGGGCTGGAAAGCCAGACACGGCCACAGAGGAGATTTAGTGTTTTACAACTCCCAGTTTAATTCATGGCAAGATATTAAGTTGGCAAGCTTTCTCATTTACTTATTTTGCTGACGTGAATGTTTTCACCGAAAAAAAATACTCAGGCCCATGGCCAGAGTTTATTTTAGCAACATAACGAGATTTGTTTTGGGGGGGAATTTGCTTAATTTGATTACCTGCACATTTTGGCCAGCACGGCCATGGACAAAAGGCAATTTTACATCTGCTTCCAGACTGAAAAGTTTTATTAAAAATATTATAATTATAATAAAGGGCAGACCCCAGAGTTTGCTGAGGTAAGACCAGACCGCTGCCGCCATGTCAGGTGGCCAGAGGTGAAGCTGCTGATGGCTGCCTGTGGGGCACTGGTCTTCTCCAGTGGCTAGGAGGTGGTCAGGAGGTGGCCATAGGGCAGGGCCTACAGGAGGAGAGGATGGTTCCTCATATGGTGGTGGTGGGGAAACACCAAGGGTCCCCAGCTCCCTGATGCACACCACAATGGAAGGGTTTACCTGCGTTTCTCAGCCCAACATCAGCGCTAGAGCAGAAGGGAAAAGCATGCCCCCGTGAGCTTTCAGGGTTGTTATCAGAAAATGTATGAAAGGAAGATCAATGTTTTAAAACTGATAGAAATTAAAAGCTCCTGTTGATGTTTTGGTGCAGCAGTTCCTCCCCCACCACTGCTTCTCAAATCAGGAAGCTTCCTAGCCATGGAGGAAGATTTTTGTTGAATAAAGCCTTGACTTATTAATAAGAATGAAATCTCTTGACCTAGATTTTCTACTAGCTTAAAAAAAAAATCTGTATACACAAACACACAACTGTCCTCCTCTACAAACACTAACATTATACCCGTATTATAGCAAAAGCACTTCAAAACAGATACTTCACAATGAAAACATAAAAGGCTTTTCTCACCCCTCCCTTACCCAGCTTTGCGTAAAAGCATGAATACAGAAGATACTCGATTAAAATAGAAACTTGAACCCCAGGTTGAATGTATTTACTTTTCAAAAGCATTTTACAATTTGATTTTCTTCTTTCCTGCTGTGATAATTGATGAAAACTACACAGGGATTAAAATGAGCACAGGTGCGTGTCTCCATGGTTCAAAGAGATTTGATCCGAAATGAAAATAATAAAAACAAAAAAGCTCCAGTATTTTTAATAATGGATTTAGCATAGCCTAACCAAATAAGCCTAGATTAAAAGTAAGATTTTACAGTCCAGACTTTGTATTACCAACATTTAAAACTCATTTAATAGTGTATCAGAAACTTTTGTGAGCAATACATGATTTAAGCAGGTATTAACAGCCCTCAATAATGTAAGTGTCAGATTGGATCCAGAGGAAAAACAAACAAACAAACACTAAAAGCAGTAAAGAGCACTAAAATACAAACAGGTAGGTACAACAACAGACACTTGGCAGTAAATCAACATTATTTTTAAATTTGAGAACGAGGTAAAAGGAAAGCCCATGAGCTGAGAATATTTGACTGACAATATACAAATCTGCACAAAACCCGTGCTTATTTTTCTTTGCCAAATTTATACTGCTACAGCTGGATCACAACTTCCTTGTACCCATGAGGTCAGGAGCTGTTTGAAAACGGTTGTATCTTTGTGCCAGCTAATCATACCTAATGCAAAAAACGTGAATTTCCCCATTTCTCTGACCCAGCCTCCTTCAGCAAAGCTAACTAGCATGTCGCTAATCCCAAATTTGTCGCACTACTTTGTTAAACAGATTTAAAAGACAAATACACACAAATCACACAAGATAAAGAACGTATTCTGTGCTCAAGGCTTATTGCTGAGCTTCTATGAGAATTGAAGAAAAACGGTATTCACTTGTGTAGAAAACAAATTATTTTGTCTCAAAGGCATGCCAAGGATATACTCTCTACTTCCATAGGTATTTTTATACAGCAGCTATTTTCTTGCATAAACTACCTCAAACGCTGCTCCTACAGTAACATACATTCAATCTTTTTGAAGCAGAATCCAGTATATTTTTAGGCCTCTAAATAGCAACAGTAGGAGATTACACATAGATGGAAGATATCCCTTCCCTCCCCTGAGCAAGGGGCATCTCATGGCTCCCTCAATGTGGGACACAGAGCTAATTAGCACCACTTCCAAACAAGCTTAATTTTCACTCAAGCACCTCTTTAAATAGTGAGAATGAGGTAACATTGGTCATCGCTTTGCAGAAGCACGAGTGAAGTTGTCAACATCTGAAATTTTCCAATTTTTCCATGTAAGTATATTTAACTCCGTATGTTTTCATGTATAAATTACAATGGTTTTATATTTCTACAGTGTCCTTACTGTTTATATTTATTATAGGTATCATCCTGTTCATAAAGGAACCATATTTACTGGAGAATTAAAAAGTAGACTGATAAAGCATTCATTAAAAAAAAATTAAAAAAGATTTCACATACTGAAAAATTGTTACAAATAACCTAAATCTGAAATTGTTCTCATTTAGTTTTAATTAACAGGGAACCACTTCCTTCTACTGCATGAATTTGCATAGCACATGCCTAACAATTACTTTGTGAGGGAAGGCACACAGCTTAATATAGTTTATCAATAAAATAAATATGAAAATACCATTTAAAACTTAACATAATCCCATTCAAATGTAGCGGGTTTTTTGTTTGTTTTTAAATTAGAGAGGATGGTACAAATAAAACCATGTTCTTTAACAAACAAGCAACTGAACAGGAATAAGACTCTGAACCGAATCTGCACAGGAAGCCCAGGATTAGGGCTGAAACTCTACTCTAATCCTTCTGTCCACAGAGGGAGTCAGCAGCAGCCAGCACGCAGTCCGGGCTCTGCACCTGCAATATACAGGCAGGATTGAAAATGCTTACAGAAAGATCAAGCCTTGTCTGACAAAAGTTTCTTTTTGGCTTAGGAAATGGAGTATCTGCCTTCCTCAAAAATAAACAGTAACCACATGCAGCAGCCCGTCAGTGATTTTGCCAGGATACCTGCACTGGATAGATGTACGTACACTGAACACAGCACTCCTGGGAATAGACTTGATGGTGAGAAAAAGGTGCAAGAGAACAGAAAAACTGTTGTGCTCCTACTGAACAACTCAAGTTGATCACATCACTCCATCATTACCTTTTCTACAACGTCCTAAAGTAACTGAAGTCTAAGCACTTGGTAAAAGCCTCCACAAACCAGGGAGGAGAGATCCTTTCAAAACAACAAAATTCCCATAATAATAATTTTATGTTAAAATACAGTAGCATTTATCTGGCATTGCAAAACGCCTAGCAAAAGGCAGGGGGAGAAGGTTTATCTTTAAATACCATCTCCTTTTGCCTCACAAAACCTTTTCTGATACTTTTACACTATGATGTGAAGCAAAGGTGCTACAGCAGGAAAGGTCCAGCCAGGCTTGGGACATCAGGAATTACTGATGTCCCCAAACTGGGGCTCTTCTGCCACACTTGGGCAGCAAAACATCAGCTATTCAGCTGATAGATCACTGGTCCATAAATCATTTGTTTTATGGAAGTATGGGGTCACTTAAAAAGTATACGGGGAGGGGGATCTAAGTCCTGTGATTATAGCTTTAATGCAGAATAGAATAAAAAAAAAAAAAAAAAAGAGAGAGAGCCACAGAGAACAATATACTTTCCAGCACAGCAGCTTTGAGAAACTTCCATTTTGTACTGAGACAAACTGCTGCTTTCAACCCTATGCCATCTTGTCATGAAAGTTTAAATAACAAAACAGCCAGAGGTCTCCTGCTTAATTTTGGTGTTGCTTCTCTTAGTGCGGAATAGGACTTCACTTTGCAAGACTACTCCATAAACTGGGTTCAACTCCTCGTCCATCCACAGCAATAAAACCACAATTTCGCACCTGGAAGTAAAAAAATTTGCCAGCTGTTTCTTCACCCTTCTTCCTCAAACACGCATCACAAGCTGACTGCCATTGGGACTGTTTTAATACCACTGCGTGTTTTACCAGTACGTGTGTTTCTTGCCTGAAGAGTCAGCTGCAGTTCACCAGCAGGTACCACAGAGCGAGGGAGTTCTTCCTTATCTGTCCCTGTACCCCATATTTATGTTTGTTACAGAACTACATCAGGATCTGTAAACTGCCTTCAGGTTACTGTGTATATAAAGAATTTCATGGTGTTTGTTATTATTTTAAAGCAGTCAGATATCATCTGATGTATCTGAGCAATGAACGAACTGTCACAGGCAAATTAACAAGCCCCTGAAAGATACCTGGAGAAATAAAATAGCACTTCAGCTTCCGAACTGGAGACTTTTACATAATTAAGATATTTTTACATAATTAATACATGCAAATGAGAGGAAAAAGAAAAACAAAACCTCTTTAAGGAATATCTGAGAGTCCTTAACTGTGCAGGTCCTGCCTGCATCTGCAACCATTTTTCTACTTACAAAGCCACACCCTTGATTTTCAGCTCAGTAGGAAGAAAGGCTCAGAGAGATATTTGTACCTGCTAATTCTTCAATATTATACTGTGTTGTTGCCAGCAATCAGGTATTAATACACTAACGCTTACTTGAAAGTTCATAATTACATAACTTATCCTTTGTAAATAGTTTACTGTATTAAATACTAAACACTTTTATCCTGGGTAAAAATCGAGCCAAAAACGCAGCTGAGCATCTTCAATGCTCAGTTTTTCCTTTGAAAAGCAAAGAAACTCATTATGTTCTGTAAAGAGAATGAAGTCTCTAAAGAAAGACTAAATTCTTTCTTTCTCAAAAGCTAACTGTGAACCAATTGCATTAAAAAGATTTTATTCCTGGCCCAAATACGAACATTTGGGAGTTACTGCTTTTGAGCAAGGACTCACCCACTTAAAGGCTGAAGCATTTATTTTGAAAAAAAAAATGGTGTGAAATTTTGGGAGGCGGGGAACCACACTATTTTGCACTTCCCCACTTTTGGTAATTCTCCAGATACGACAAAAAAAAAATAAATCAAAATAACCTCTTCCCTATGTAATTGTTTTCTCATAGATGCTGCCAAGTCATCTTACACCACCAGTGAGAGTTTCTAGAGGATGTAACTACTTCCAGACAAAGCAACTCTTGAGAACAGACATTAAGTGAAAGCTGGAAGCATTTGAGGTGTTTTAGAAGATACCTGAGAGGGGGTGCTGTGGAATTCATCTCACTGGACGCCCATCACACGCTGCTCAATGCCATCAGAAGCCATCAGGGGAGGAATGCCGTAGCAGAGGGCTCAGGTGCCATCTCCTTGATACCGAGGGCAGAGGAGTTTGAGCCCAGCCCCACCGTGCAGGACTAGATTCCTACCTCAGCTAGTGGTCCTCAGGGGAGCAACACTTCTCCTTTGGATGCAGACCATGTACTATAACTGCTTTCCCAGATTCAGCCCAAACCAGCTGCAGAAGGGGAAAGCTCATCTAGAAATTAGATCAGGTCCCCACAGAAACATTCAGGGCTTCTGAACAAAGAATATTATTTGCGTGTGTACACACATGTGGACACCATTGCGTTATGGCAAAAATACCAAGGGATGGGGAGGAGGATTCAGTCCGCTGTCTCCACGATGACTCAAGACTACCTGGAGACATCCACATCATGTTTCTTGGATGCTGAGGTATGCTGCTGGTCCCACGGCCAGTGGTGCCCATCAACCAGAGCTCCCTGGTCAACTCCCTCTCCCTGCCTCATGTGCACACATCCCCCCAGGAATGTTGTTCTGGATATTCTCCCTGTATTTTATGCAAAGGGATTGCTACTTTCTCTCATCTGTGATGCAAAAGCTTGACTGTGACCTGCAAGTGCTCTGCAAGCTGCATTTACAGCAGCAATGGAAAAACAGGCCTGGGATGCTGAATATTTTGACAACTGCATTCATTTCACAAACGTCAGTCTCCATCTAAAACTACTGCACTGGGCAACAACTCATCTTTTTTTCCTTTTTATTTAAATACCTGCACCCTGCAATGTACATGAAGACATTTTTACTATATAGGTCAAGTCCTGATCTGTACATCTACATACATTAGCATAAAGGTAAGAGCACTACAGACATCAAAAATGACACATTAATGACTAGTTTAAATACTCATCCTGCAGATTGCTAGAAGTAAAAAATAAGACAACAGACAAGTAATGACTGAAACAGAAAGACAGTGCTTAATTTGAATCTTCTCCCAAGAAGACTTTTCCTTGTGAGTAGTTAGTAGTATTTTACAAGCAGACAAAGTAATAAACCAGGCATCTTCATTTTGCGTCACTTTGCATTTCAGATGTATTTAGGCTGAGGACTAACTACATAATTCACGATAATTCAGATCAGTTTTGAAACATGCTTTTAATTATCTGAAAAAAGCTGTACACAGGTTTCCATACAGAACATATCCCTTTTCATGAAGAACACATCCTTTTTCTTCCCAAGTCAGAAAAGAATCGGTTAAAACAAAAGTTATCATGTAATTGAGAACAATTAAACATGTACATTCTGGAATTTCACAACAGGGGAAAAGAAGTTCTCCTTCACTTCAAGCTGCCAAAGGCTGTGAAGCTGTGATCAAAGACATGATAATATCAAAAAGAACAAGACGACAGACGCTGGACAGCAACCCAACGGCACACTCCCTACTTTCTCAGGAGCCTTCAGACATACAAAGCCCAGCAGCCACAAAGAACTCAGCCGTTCTCCAACACTGTAATTGCCTCCCCCATGTCCTCACCACCCCAACCCAGGAGAACACTCACTAGAAGTCCCAGTGAAGTTGGTAAGGTGGCGACCACAGAGTCTCTTACATTCTCGTTTATGCTTCTATTAATTGTCATGCCAAAGTAGCTGATCATGGATAATAATTGTAAGAGCTGTTTGACCTGGTAAACAAGATAAGAAGTGCTAAAGTGAGGTCTATCTCGCTGTCAGAGACCACAACATTCGCTAGTATGAAAAACTGAGTTCTGACATGGACTATAAAAAAAATCCCAGCCTAGCAAGAAGCATGCAACTCAATACAACTGCATAAAACAATTTCGAATAAAGCAAAAAGACATTACATACATGCGACTGCTCTATCAAAGAGCAAGAGAGTATTTTCTATACTCCAATGTATCAGTTATTACAGTAACGCTTAAAATGGATTTTAGAAGTGCTCTATATATTGCCTAACAAGAGAAAGGCATTAAGGAAACAGTGCTAAACCGACTGTTCTAACTCCAGAAATGTCACGTAAAAAGAACTATTAACAACAAAGGGCAGAACTATTTTATTACTTCTTCCAGTTCAGGATATTATAGTACCAAATTACATTTCAATGAAGGAAGGCTTCACTGAGATGGTAGCACTGTTCAGGCTGTTTCAATGCTGAAAAGAGCAAGCTTTATCTTCAAATATTAGGCAGCATTCGCAATTCGCACCAAGCCAAACGAAGCACTCTGTGAAACCAAGTCACACTGATTAAGGAACAGGTTTTGTTTCTCATTAGAAATTCCACTTTAAATTAGTGGAAGTTTGAGGCATGGGAAAGAGGCAGCAGAAAGACGGGAACCTCACAGCAGCTCGCTTTGCATCTAGAGAGTATCTGTATCACAACAGCCGTAACACCAGCGCTCCTCCAGATAAGCACGGCAAGCTTATTCTGCAGTTACTGTGTTTGCTAAATACCTCTGAAATTAATATAATGGTGTATTTATAAACCTCAGTCACGTGAAGGGCAGTAGTAAACACCAGACAACTGATACAAAACAGAGTTCATGTCAACAAGCAAACCACCTCCTTGCCTTCCTGTCCCACTTGGACCACAGCAGTGGGCGCTGCGATTCCACTGCAGGATTACCAGCTGCAAATGCCCCCGGGCATTTTGGATATCAGTCTTGGACCGTTCCGTCTCCAACACCTACGCAAAGGAAAAGGTTGAGGAAAATGCTCCTGCAACAAAATGGGAACACACGGCATCAGGAGAGGGAGTGTGGGTCCATGGGGTGGACAGGTCCTCCACCGATTCCCTCTGACCAAAACACGTAATACTATTGTGATATTCAACTAAGATATAAACTAAGCCTACTGCAGTTAGCAGCATTTGGTTAGTACGATACATGATGCAGTGAAGTGCACGCAGGAGGTGGAGCATGAGGATCTGATTTCAAGAAGGGGCTGTGTGCCTTATAAAAAAAATCTTTTCAGTAACAGCGATGCAGAAATAATATGGAAAACAAATTAGTCCAGTCCACCAATCTGAACAGCACCATTTGATACCTTCACTGCAGTTCTCAGGTAATGAAAGCTTAGAGGGAGAAATTTTATCTCTTATTGAACTCAGTGTCGCTGGGGGACAGGGCCTCTCCTCATGCATTTTGCCTCTTGTATTTTGGGCCATGTAATGAAAACATCACTGCTGCTTAGCCAGCAAAGCATGAGTAGATTCAGCTTCCATGCCCCCAAAGCCTCTAATTCTCCGGTCTAGCCTTCATGAAGAGCACTTAGAAACGAGTGAAATATAAGATGAATGGCCATATAGCTATCTCCACATACACCACAAGCAGTACGGATGCTACTTCAGAAGGCACTGTGGCCTCACAGTTCCCTTTCTGGACACCAGAAAGATAAGCAAGTGTACCTGAGGGGTCAGGATGTAAAAACAAGCCTGGGAAGTAATGTGTCTTCAACATCCTGCTACGGACAAGCCTATTGCAATGACACAGCTGTTTCAGGAGCGTGCAGAATCAAAGTTACAGGAGTACACGGTTTGTGAATACGTTTAATCCTAGTACACGCTGTAAGCATCCACTTAATTTGGGGTCACAGCACAGACAGAGGCAATGCAGGGTGCATACTGAGGAAGTTTCAAGCAAAGCCCAAGAACTGCCTGAGATGTGAGGAGATGCTAGGTAAGGTACACCCTGTTCTCCATACAACACTTACAAAAGTGTCCTTTAGGTCAGCCCTATGCCATGGTTTTAGCGCAATGTCTGACTTCTTCCTACTCAACAGGACATAAGCCATTACCTCCAGGCCTTAAGTGAGACCTCCTTATTTTTTCACATTCTACTTGGACAATTTTCCTTCATCCTTGATCCCTCCAGCCCCTATAACAACACAGGTGATTGAGGATAGTAGGCCACTGACGCAATTTTGCATTTTTATCACATTTAGGGGAAAATACGCTGCAATAATCTTGTTCTCTCTGAGCATTCCTGCTCTTTAGTGTATGTTCTGAATAAAGCCTATCCAGGCAAGTTACCAGGGCAATATTTCATATACTTCTTGGTGCCCATGGTTCATTCTCTTACCTGCTAATGGTTCCTGTCAGTTGCCAGGTTCCTAGATCAGTAAAGGGTAATTCACACACCTGGCTACTGTTAACAGCTGTCTTGTGAAAATTAGGATGGCTGGCTTCACAAGCCCAGCCACAGCACCAGAACAGCCCAAAAATGTTGAACCATGAGGTTTTTAGGTGGTAGCAGGTTCCAAATAAATAAATCAGAAAGGCCAAAAGAGAGCATTTGATTTTCCATTTTGCGGAGTTCTTTGAAATGCCACTTCTAAAGTCCCCTCCCCACCAGTGAGGGGCCTAAGAAGCTCCAAGAAAGGTACACAGCAAATTTTTGCCCCGAGTGCTCCTGATTTTACACTTGCTGAGTGAAATCCATATGTCTCTTTGTGTGCATTTCTGCAATTGCACTTTTTAATTCATTAAGATGAGAAATCACTTCCTCTATGCAATCTGCTACTATTCAGATAGCAAAACATTGTGATGTCTGGTAGCAGGCTTGCTGTTTTTGGCTTTAGGAGGTTTTTTCCCCCCCCCTCTTCCTGTGAGAGGAAAGATTTTCCCAAAGGATTTAAGTGATTTCATAAAACAAATGTAAAAACAAAGACACTTTTGTTTAAGGACTGCAAGTTTTGTTTTGTTTTAAGGGGGATGGAGAGGGAAGGAAGAGAGAAGTGACACTGATCATCTTTCAATTAAACAGAAAAAAACACAGATCACATTCCTAAAATAGAAACTTTTTGATAGCACAAGCTTGCTGTAATAAGGAGCTCATCAGAAAAAGAAAAAATCAAGTTAACATTGGTTTCTAAAAATACACATTTTGTTTATGACAATCACAAGCGAATACCTGAAACCATTATAGCAAAGATCAGAGGAAAACATTTTCTCGCCAAATCTGCGTGCTTACATTGTGCATTCCTATACGCTCTGCTTCATTAGAGCCAGTTTCTTCTTTCCCTCACAGTCTACCAAACAGGAAGAAAGGGAGAGAAAAAAAAAAAAAAAAAAAGGCTGAAATGTGTGACTTTAAACACACAAAGATTTTGGAGACTCAGTTCAGCTACAACTACGAAAGCTTAACCTAATATATGTAATTTCATTTATGCAATTACGACCCAATACTATAATGGGAGTAATCCCCTGTACTTGCACAGCAAACATTGTACAAAAGGGGACAACAGTAACAGTAAAGGAAGAATTAATGAAAGCATCAGAAAGCCTTCAGCAAAGCTTGTGTTGTGTTCTTGCAAGAAACCTTCCTATCTGCAAGTGCTCCCCAAGCACCTACACAAACACGCTGCAGAAATGCCTGGTGTTACCAAAATGGGGCTCTAGTTTCTCACTAGTAGACATTAGTTAATGGAATGAATTAGATTTATCATCAAGTCACTAAACATTGTATAAAGTCCTATTACGTAGAAAACTCCCACAGCCGCAAATGATCTTCAGTGCAAAAATGACATCTGTACAACTGGAGCGAAAGCAAGCCATAAATTCCCATTCACTCTGCCTACCATTTCAACTCACTCAGGAATGTCACTCACTGCAATTATCATTCAGCATCTAGAAGTAACTCACTGGGAAAACTCAGCAGCAATATACTTCGGCAATATTACGAGCTCAGAAAGGCAAAACAACTCAGATAATAAGAATCTTGCAATTAAACACAACACACAAGTGAAATCTATCATGATTTAACTACTCATACAAACACGACTGATTTATCTAAACAAAGCCTCATAGAAGTATGTGCCTGCATGGGAAGTGACAAGATGTTCTTAATTAAGAAAGAAGCAGGTCAAAAAACACTGGGGGTGGACAGGAGAAATAACAGTCTGCCAAACAAACCACAGAAACATTACTATACGTATACACACGCACATTTAAAATGCATGTTATCATCTCAGAGTGCTCACCCAACCATTCCCTAAATTATTTTCCCACAACCTCATTGAAGCTGCACATACATGCATATATCCCAGCATGCACAAACACACGAGGAACAGTTTCATTTCCAGTGGCCCACTGACCTCCCAAAGGGTAACGTGCCCTGATTAAGTTGTCAAACAGAAAAAGACAACAACATACAAAGGTCATCACAACTCCAAAGGTCTGGGTTCTCTGGGTAGTTATAGCGTGTAGAGGTACTGGACAAAGACAACACTGCTACCAATCATCCTTTCAAAAGGAAAGGACACTTTTTCAGCCCTTGTTTGCATGCACACACACACCATGTGGAAATGGGGAAGCAAGAGGCCAGTGAGTGCTGGGAGGCTGCAGAAAAACTTCTTTCCCCTTTCTTCTTCCCACAATTCTTCTCTTTTCCTTTGCTTTGTTTCTGAACTATGCAAAGCGCCACGTAATCTGCAGATGCTCACGCCTAAAAAGACCTCTTACAGTTTGCTGTAAGGTTCTGCTTTGTTCTCTCCCCTGCAGTACCGTCTTCATTCAGATACGTTCTCCTGAATAGTGCAACCCCAACCAGCTAATGGATATCCCAGTTACATCACAGCGATGAATAAAACATGAGCTTTCCAATTTAATTCGAACACGAGTCACTGTGCATACAGAGTTCACGTGTGAGAAAAGCATTTGTCCACCATTTCCCTATTCACCCAGTTTGTTCATTCAGTCTTTCCATAATTCTCATTTTGTCAATCACATTCTCTCCAGTGTTCTCCAGCTTGTGCACCTTCACCATCTCTTTAAACCACTTCCTCCTTGCTCCAGTCCATTTCACTGCTTCCCAGCCTGACCATGCTTGCCATGACCACTCAGTTCCTTGACCCATTAACAACATCAATAAGGGTATTTCTTTCCACTTGCTTGAGCTGCAGACAATACTGGATGCGGCCATTATCTTCCCTGTCCAATAAAGTCATCAAACATTTCCTCCCGTTTCTTAATGCAGACTTTTCCAAGACCTCAAATTGTTACAGGAAGTTATTGGAGTGATTTTGTTGTTTCAGGAGCCCAACAAAGCATCAGGAGATGCGTGCTCTGCTCTCTGAACTTCTAGAGACTGTTCAAGTTACACTCTCCTTTATAAATCAGAAATCATAATATATCCACCTCATCCATTAGCATCTGGAACACGAAGACTGTCGATGAAAGACACTACACAAATGCAAAGCGTAGCCCTAGTCTCATCTTTTTTAATGATACACCCAACACTCGCATAAAAGAGCAACAAGAGCAGATGAAAAAAAAAGATCACAATAAACGAATAGCCTAATAATACATGCTAAAAGCTACCGAGACAATAAATTCAACTTTCCCTGGGATTGTTAAATTATTCTTTTGATGGCTCAACACAATCTTTTCACGTTTATTTCCTATGGGGGACGCCAACACATTGAACTCATTACACAACTCCTCTTGAGGAGAGGGGAAAAAAAAAAAAAAAGGAAAAAACATGTGCATCTAAAACAAACATTAAAAACCTGAACTATGAAATTTTAGGTAGACTAGGCTAGGAAGGAGCTTGCAGATGGATATTTCTAAAGGAAGTTAGACACCTACTTTATAAATTCAAAACAAACAGACACAAAGCAGTATCAAGACACTGATCTTGCTTTGATGTAGAAACACTCTCAAAGCATCTTACTTTTTTTTAAATGATTCTTCTAAAGGCACATCCGCACAAATGACATTCGTCTTCCTTTTTGAAGAGTCCTCTTGAAGCTTCCAGAAGTTTGACTGTGCATACAAAGCCCAGCCATAGGAGAGCTTATAAATGGGCAGACCCTAATGCTCTGGTAGAGATCAAAGCCAACACAGTGGGGCCTTCAAATCACACACTCATTAAGCTCATTAAGCTTTCTGTGAGGTACAGAGCTTTTCAGTTTGTACCAGACAAGCCCTCAGCTGAGTTTAGACTACAGAAAGCATGCATGAGGTATCTGAGCTGGCACATCTCATACCTCAACATGCTCCTGGTGGTTAGGTCACGCTGGTCTTTGCATAGCTCAGCACCAGGCCTGGGTCAGGTACTACCCCATGAAGTAAAGCCATAGATGAGCACACGTCCTCCTGGCTGGGAGCCACATCACCCACTGCACCAGGATCTGCCCGAGCCCCCTCCCAGGCAATGTCTCCATCCCCGTGCTCACTGGAGCATAGAATGGCTTGGGTTGGAAGGGACCTTAAAGCCCACCTAATTCCAACCCCTTCCACTAGACCAGGTTGCTAAACCACGAGTTTTACCTGCTAGCGATTCCATTCACCATCAAGTGAATGGACTATACCTACTCCCCAAAAATAAGCATTTCTGCTCATCGTGCCTCCTTCATGGAAGTGTCTTCTATTTGTGTTGATTAGCGGTGAGGACTGAAGCACCAAAGTTATGGCAACTTCAGTTACCTGAGCTGCGTAGCTCTTCAGCAACCACATGCAAAGTTGAACACAAACTAGGACTTAACAGAAGGGAAGCTGGGCAGGCATCCCAAATCCAATAGTTGGGAAACTCATTCTGGTTTTCAGTGAACGTGTACTCTAACATTCATTCAACAAGTCATCCTCTTGTAGGACCAGCTTTTAATCCAAAACTACAGATGAACTTCAGTTTATGACCTTTCCAGTTCTCTAAGAATTTGCCCCAGGGAATTTATAAGCAGATGCTATCTTCCCTCTCTGCCCTTACTAAGCTACACAAGCCAGCACAGCTGAAGTTCTAGCCTCCTGTCTAACTCCAAACTATTCATGCCACATCATCCTTTTAGCCTGGACGCCCCTGTAAACATTCCACCAGGATTTTATCTTTTCTGAACAGAAGTGATCAGAACAGCATACAATATTTGACATGAAATCTCTCCAGCGCCTTGCATAACTTCCCTATCTTCATTGAAGAGATCTCAGTGAGGATCGCATTTTCTTTCACTTCGTGTCCAGCATCAGAGTCCATCCCTGCTTGACTACAGCATTTGGGCCTTTTCCTCCAGGCCTCCTTTCAGGGATGACTGCCAACTGACAGCAGATATGTTGTTAATAATCACTCAGCAGATAATTTGTCTTTTAGAGCTATTTAACATCCTGTCATTCATATTGCTTCAGTCATCACAGACATCCAATTCCTCCTGTGCAACAATCCAACTTTTCTCAGTGCTGACTGGGCTTCCTAACTTCACCTCATCAGCAATCACCCCTAGCACAGTTCTCTTACCCCAGATGAAGGAAAAGGAGCAGCTCTCCAGCAACACCTCCCCAGAGCAGTAACTCCTCTAACCATGCAGCCAAAGTCACAATTTTTCTCCTTTGGGCTGCTTACCATTCTTTAGCCATTCCCACATTTCCAATTCAGTCATTTTCACTGTAGCACCATAGTGCTCATGTTGAACCGAAATCTTCTACTCCTTTTGTCTAAGACATCCAGTATTTATCCAGCAATAATACAACTTTAGTCTTCCATGACCTAATTGTGGCAAATCCATGATGCATTTTATCCTGTTTTCCACTTATCTTTGTATATTTAATTGCTTTTTTCTATTCCAAATTTGTTCTAAATCCTTGAATATCATTAAGACTAGAGCAAAGAGTGTGAATGGATTTCATTCTCTTCTCCTTTTAAAGCAAATACAAGTATAATTGTTTTGCTATATTGCTATCACCACCACTACACCCAACTTGATAGACAAACAACTTTTTTTTTTTAGCCTGGCTCTGAAGGAGTTGGAACAGAGTGCCAGAGTCCTAAAGCAGAGAGACTCTTTGCTTCCTTAGCTTGAAAATATTAAATCTGGAAGCTAGTACAAAATCTACTTTTGTTACTTCTGTATGTCACCCTGTTTTTCTCCTATGTTCAAATACTCTTCCCTATAGAAAACTGGTCAAAACTGGGTAATTTTGAAGATGTCAAAGCCACTTCAGCTACAGCCTGGTCCTCACAATATCACAACCAACTTCTTGTTTCCTCTTTTTGTCTTCTCCCCTGTTCATCTTAAATTTCTTTGTGCTCTTGTTTTTGGCAATTCATAGTCTATCCCTGTAGTTTCTGCTCTCTGATGGTCAATCCTCCACTTCATTTTATACAGGCTTTCTGGTAACTTGTGGTATCCTTCCCAATGTACTTAGTATTGCAGCAAGGTCTGCAGCCCCTCTTGGCAAACTTTTCATCCTGCTCAAAATGCAGCTTCTAAGTAGATGTACCTTTCATTTAAGACAGTCCAAGCACCTTTTTTTTTTTTTTAATAATAAAAAAAGAAACCTGAAACTCCTGTAGTCCAGTGGACTTCACAAACCAGTTCCTCTAACTTCTCCGAACTTGCCCTTCTGAAATAGAACCTCCTTGAAATAAAGCCAGTTTACAGCTGACATATATTTATCCTTCAGTTTAATTTAAAATGATTAACTTGTGGCTAGTTAACACATACGCCTTAGGTCCTGCAGAACAGAGCCGTAATCTAGCACTGGGAAGCAAGATCCAGTGTCAGCCACGGAGACATTCCAGAACCAGAGTTCAAAGATACAGTGTCCAGCTCTGGGCAGGCTGCAAATATGAGCCTTAGTTTACTGTGCATTCCACTACAATTAATGGTCAAAATCCACCTGATGATACTTCAATCTACCAATATCCACTGCATGTCACCGCTTGGAAACCTACTTGCAAAAGCACTCTGCACAGAAATCTTCCTTTTGTACACTGCCCACCATATCTCAAATAGGTCCTGTGCCTCTGAGCAACCAAAACACACTTGCCAGGCCACGTTTTATTCATTAAATGAATGTCACCCATTCAGATTTTGGAGCATAACATGAACTTTTAGTTGAAAACAACCTCATACAAGACTGCGCCTGACCGAGCACCTCCAGCTACAACCCGAGGTCACTCAGCTCAGATGCACCACCAGTCCACCAGGAGCTGGGAAAGAGGGCGCTGCTGGCCACGTGCTACAGCAGGACATGGAAAGAAAACTGCTCTGGTAAAGTGACAGCAAATAGTCTTTGGTGGAAAAACACCACTTCTCTCTTGGCTTTAACTTGTGATACAGTTTTCTCATAATCAACAGGGATGCCCTGGCATGAGGGCAGCTCAGACTTTTCCTCTGATGTATCAAGCTTGCTGGCATGGACCATCAGTTCTATCAAGGCAATAAAACATGCTAAAAAGCACATTCCTGATATACCTGGTACAGATGGGAAATTCAGTATTGTGGCATGACCTATTAACCATCAAGACTGATTGCTGACCCATATAAAATGGGTCTGTGTGAGGGCACACAGCTCTGCCAGCTCTCCCAGCCCCAAACCAGGCCATGGCAAGGACAACCTGCTGGCCCCAAAGGTCCACTGGTGGTCTCTACACCCACCACCACCCAAAGCCACATCTCCTCAGAGAGCAGATTCACATTGATGCTGCTCTCACCACCATCCCACCAGCTCAAGGCAAGGCTTTGCAGAAGCAGGGTACTTGCCCACCCATGGGACAGAGGAGCACGGCTCCCGAAAAGCAGCTCTCTGTGTTAGTCCCCCACCAGCGAATAATGCAACGCTTTCTACTCCAGAAGTGCTTAGAAGTGTTTTGTTTCGTTAATTCTAGGTCAGTTGCGTGCATGGGTGGCATGGATTACACTGACCCTTTTAGAGCTCTAAACATTTTTAAGTAAGTAGGACACTTCACACTAGACACAAGGCACGCTGTACACCCACCACACACCAAGAACAACCAGCAGGCTTTATGGGCAGGACCAAGAACGAGCTGCTTTATAAAGCATGGTCCTTATGGCACATAAATATGGATGCAAAATGAGCTGTAAGAGCCAATTCGGACCCAGCACCACATTAAATCAATACGGGCATTTTGGAGGAGAGCGAGGCTGAACTGAAGTGACCCCTGCAAAGCCACCCACCGAACCAGCGGCAGATTTAAAAGACAGCACAGGCATTTACAGGCGAGCGATAGAAGGCCCGTGGCAGAGATAAAAGCCGTCTTCCTGCTTAAAAGCACAATAGCCGTGTCATTTCAAGCACAAAGGACACGCTTCATCCTCAAATATCTGGGCGCTGGAGCTGCAGATTTCACATACAGGCAAGGAGCAGCACGCACACTACAGCAACTCGGGGTTAAGTAAACCAACGACAACACTGCCCGGGAGGCGTTGAGTTGCCAATGCTGGGTTTTGGGAAGTTTTCACCTTCCCTGCCCTGAAGGTGCCGTACACACAGGACCCCGGGACCCCGATAGCTCCAGCGCCTTCCCTCGCTGTGAGAGGCGCAGCGCTGTGTCCGGGAGGGAGGAGGAGGAGGAATGGCCACTACACCTTTCGGAGCAGCCTCCTCTCTCCCCTCCGAAGCCTCCTCTGGGTCAGGGCAGCCCTTTTCCCCCAGCCCGTCCCTCCCGGGCCATGCCACGAGCGAGGCATTTCGGCAGAGCCCGGCCCCGAGGTGGGGGCACGGAGCCGGCTCCGCTCCGCCGCCGGGCACGGCGAGCCCCCCGCCCGCTCCCCGCCGCCCGCGGGGGGTCCAGAGCGGGGAAGAAAGAAGGGGGGAGGCGCCGGGTCCAGCCCCGAGCCCCGGGCCCCGCCGATAGCACGGCAGAGCCCGGTACAGCACAGCACAGCACGGCACGGCTCGGCACGGCACAGCCCTTACCGTCCTCGCGGAGCCTCCCGGCGAGGAGCGAGGCGAAGCCGCGGGGAAGAGCGGGGAGCCGGGGCCGAGGAAGCCGCCGCCGCCGCCAGCAGCAGAAGGAGGAGGAGGAGGAGGAGGAGGATCGGCAGCGGAGGGGAGGAGACGGGGGGCGGGGGAGCCGGGTGGCTGGCACCCGCCCGCCCGCCGCTTCCTCCCAGCGCGGGGCCGGGCCGGGCTGTGCCGGGCCGCCCTCACGGCACCGAGCGGCCCCGCCACCGCCTTTGTTCGGCTGAAAGAGGCAGGGAGACGGGAGGAACGCCCCGACAGACCCCGCTCACCTGGGCCGAGGGGTGCTCGGCACCCTGCCTGCCCTGAAGGCAGCCCGCACGCAGCCTGGTTGTGCCCGAGCAGCAGGCTGGGGGCTCCCTTCCTAAATTGTGGTTCCCCCCCTCCCCTCTTTTTGTGAAGGCAAGATTCTTGGTATTGTTCCCTCGGCAGCCACCAACAGCTATAAGATGATTTCGGGTGTCACCTTTATCCCGTTGTCTGTGTGCACAGGTTTTCTTCCAAACACTTATTTGCCTATTGATGTACGATCCAGTTGCCTGCTGAGCATTGAGGTACCTTGTGAAAATACATCTTAAATACATCTTTTCACGGTGCTCCATCACTTGTTCCTTAAACTCACTACAGGCTCTCCCACCCCTGATTTAAGCTTTTCAGATACTCAAGTACTCCAGCTACACGCTGTCCCATCACACCAGTTAAAGTGGTAAAAAGGGGAGGACCTTCCCTTCTTCACTTCCCCCTTAAAAGAGACAAACTCTTGCATGAGGCCTTCTCCAAAGGGCACTTAGAGGCTTCCATCGTCTGGACAGAAGCAGTTCAACCTACGGGACCATCTACAAAGTAAACTTTTAAGAGACTGATGATGAAACAAAACTAGACTATCCCAGGTTTTTAAGACCAGGAGGATTCTTGGCAGCCTTCCTTTTAAAGCTCTTTCCCCTGATGCTCATTAGGAGCCCCATTAGCACAAGATGGCACCTGGGAGTCCTCAGTGCTTGCCTGGAGAACAGTAGCCTCTGCTCCTGGTGGTGCAAGGGTCAGGATAGGACAAGGCTTTTGGTGCCAAGCCAGTTCACGTTGTTCAGCACCAACTGAAGTCACTTGGACACTCCATGGACTCTTCAGACAACAGGCTATGATCAGCTCTCACCCCAAAATTATCTGTGAGGTGTCTGTTGCAAGGCATAGGTGTGTGGGGAAGGAAAGGAATGTGATGCACATATATATATATATACACACACATATATATGTGTGTATATAAATATAAAGAAGCAGGACTGATATCCTCCTGAACATTGAGGGGAAAAAAAAAAAAAAGAAAAAGCGTGAAAATACAATACAATTTAATAAACGTGGAAAAGCCTGCCCAAGCAATCAGGCAATCTTAAACAAAGCCAATGTGCTGGAGGCATAAGCTACATCATATATCCCTGGTGCTGCCAAGACCTGCTTGCTGTGTTACTTGCTGGGGATAGGAGCCAACCACCGGCCCCGCAGGCTGTGCTGAAGGGAGTCCCTGCCATGCAACGGGACACGCATCTGTCACATGCTCAGCATGCAGGCACCCCTCCTCGTGTGAGCAGCTTTCACAGGATGTGCATCTCGTCCTTCACTCTTCAGACGGGGTGGCTGCACTGGCGGAGGAATAGGTAAATGCAGCTCGCCCCGTTCTACATGAAAAATCAGGTGACGTATTCCAGTCAGAAGATTCTTGGTCAAAACAGAGGCCTACCACAGTACATACACAGGCCAATACACAAACATTCGTTAAAGATTACTTCTGTTGTGTGCGCCCTCCCTGATGAAACAAAAGCAATGGTGTTGTTTTCTTACACTACCGAGTGGTAACTTTTTCACACCCATGCATCACATGATGGATAGCTTTATTAAATTATGCCACACTGTGCAGCTGCTGCCTCTGGGAAGAAGCATGGAATAATACAATTAATGTCTCACCCTTTAATTTTAATAAAGCTATTAAAATATTCATTCTCACCATCAAGATCGGTGACAGCCAAGCCTCTGTCCCTGTAGACAGATGACTAACCCACTAAAGCAGTCAGTGGCTGGAGATCCCCCAGCTGCAAGGCAAGCCGTAGACCTGAGCCATAGACATGAACACCCATGGACTTCACCGCATTGCAAATCCTTTTAATGAAACCAGCACTCTGGCCCCAGGATGATGTTTGAGGGCACCTTAAATTATTATCCTTGCACTCAGAGCTTTGTGTTTTGAGATGCTCTAGCCCCTGATTTACAAGTAGTATCTGAGGCAAGAAACTAATTCTATGAACATGCACGTACCTGATTAAGCTCATCTGATTTAGTAAGACTGCTTAAAAGGAGAAAAATAAAACATGCATAAGAAAAATTGTTTTCTAGAACTAAGCTGGGAACCTTTGGAGATGAGCGTAAAACTGCCCGGTTCCAGTCTTATTTCTTCTTTACACTTACCTCTGAACAGATAATTATGAAATGAATTAATCTTGTCGGTCCATTAAAGTACTTCACAACCTTCAAAAGGTTTTCAGATACAGAATTTTAAAAATCCAGCTGCTGATCATAACTGCCTTCCTAAGCCCATACTCTTTTACAAGACCAAGAATAAAGACTTTGTCACTCTGATCAGTAGGTTTACTCAGAAACAGCTGACCCTGCTTAAAATAAACTTGTGTTAATTAACACAGGTTCTCAAGGTCGTGCTGTAGTGCAGCACAGCTCACCGGTGCAGACGAGCTCTGTCCACCGTAAACGATGCGTTGCTTTTGTTCACACTCCCTGAACCCACCATCAGCAGCAAGTCTGCGTGTCACTGCTGCTTCTGAACCCGAGGCCTGCTTGTGTTCAAAGGGAATTTCAGCTGTATTTTGGCATTGTATGTGCCGTTCACAAAGCAGCAAGCAGAGGGAGGAAGCAGTCACCCGCGGCTGTGTGTAAGGACAACCGAGGATAAAGAAGCTCCATTCTCTCTTGTTAGCTCTCTGGGCCTGGCTGCAGGATGTTTGGGTTTGGGATCTGTTCTGCTTGTGTAAATGCATGCATAATGATCAAAATGCATTTCAAAATTCAGACTGCTGCCTGGATTACTGTGGCACTCATGTTGAATTAGCCCCAGCTGCTCAAGTACTGCTTAACAAAGCTCTCCTCCCTGCCCCTCTGCCCCCTACGCCTGTAGGATGCATTGGCTCTGAGTCCCACCAGTCCACAGACCAGGAGGCGTGAACTGAAACCAGCAGCAGCCTAAAACAGCTGCACCAACAGCATGTATGTTAGTATATTCTGGGTTAAATCCATGAGTAAGATGTGTACGCGGTCTCTGATCCTTGTCCTGGTCTGCCTGCTCAGCCCATCCATCTGCCGCAGCCACACCTGGAGAGCTGGGGGCGAGGCGGCTGGAGAAAATCACAGCTTGAACCATCACAGCTGAATCAGCCAGCCCAAGCTTGAGCATCCCTGAGCTGTAAGTTTAGCACATCCCACTGACTGGTACTTCAGAAAAAAGACAGCTCTCTATCCCTAACCCACAATACATCGAACTGCTGGTGCTAACAAGGTGGTGCAAGACCCTGAAGTCCTATATTTGAGCACTGGGAAGTAGTTTTTGAACTAGTACTACTAGTTACTCATAAAACTAGTAATAGTAGAAGATATGTATACTCCACGAGCAACATGTCAGTGGGGCTACAAATGCTGTAAGTATTTAGGTGTGCTGGGAAAAATGCTCTCTTGGTATTGTTTGAAATGGGACATAATGGCAAAAGAGAGGCATGAGTCACGCTCAACCATTTTTTGGTGCTCAAATGCCATCATGGTCAAATGAGAAGTGAGCCAGAAAGCCCTTAGCTCCCTGAAACTCTCAGGACTACACAGGAGGACCTACTGTTTTCTTTTCTCTCACTGCATTCTCCCTGTCACTTTGAACGTGACTGTATTTAAGATCCACACAAGGATCAGTTTTGTTCCTAATTTTCTCCACTCTCACCTTGGGCATCACATCCAAGGCTGTTACACTTGTGTTTAATATCTGGTATCAGGAGGTGCGTGGAAGTAACCCCAGCCAAAATGGAGGAACTGAAAGGTGTGAGGACATGACTACGTCACTCAACGTATTGTCTCAGCCCATGCAAGCAGGGAAATAAAGGCGCAGCTGCTCCTTTTCCCTGCATGCGCATGCTTTGGAAACGCAGATCCATTAAAGCTGAGCCAGACAGCTATCAGTTCTTTAATTAGGCTTGTCCTTTTAAGTGCCCCGGGAAAATTATTATAAGAAATACCATACGATTGCCCAAGAACAAATGAGATAGGGTTTTAAACACCCTTTATTACTAACATTGCATAAGCATTCTAACAATCAAATCTAACAGTTCGTTATCATAGATGCAATCCCTTTGGCTTAGCAGTAGCAAGATGAATAGCATGTCATATCTGTTCTCAGCAAATAGCTGCCTGCCTTTGTAAACAAAACTGTCAGGACCGATTCTCCATACACATTTGCAAATTATATCCATTGGTTATGTGTCTTGTGGCGTATTTAAAATGCTGGCAGAGGAATGTTACCCACATAACCCTTTCATATCTTACCAGCACCTCAGTGTTGTCAAGGAACAGGCACCTTGGGAACTGTGGCTTGAATTCACCAATGTGAATACAGGCCTCTGCCTGTATTCACACGAGAAACCTGCTCATTATCTAGTTTACAAACATTCAAACCTAGCATGTAAATGCACTCCGAGAGTGTTTGCTTTGATTACTCCATTAAACAAGAATCACATGGCCTTATACAACATGTTTATGTCCTTAACCTGTTACAGGAAGTAAGAAACTTTTAGCTACACCTCTGAACATCAGTTTGCTTTCTGTGTGTGTACCTGCCATTGCAAAACATTTTTGCACTAGCGACGGGTACTTCACTGTGCTCGTCCTCAGTTAAAACCAGTGAGAAGCGTATGTGATATCTTGCCAGTCAGCCCTGCTGTGAAGTTCACAGCCTTGCCTCCTCATCCCAGTGCCAGCATCTTTCTTACTGGCTGGCCTGCAGGAATTCACCTCAATTCTTTGTCTCAATTTAACTGTGTGTGATAGATAACAATATTGCTTCTTTGCAGAGGAGGAGAGCAAATTAGTTAATGTGTGCCCTTTTCTCTGGAAATATACAGTGAGCTATGAGCCTCATATTGTGATTTCAGTCATCCCCAGCCCCTTTGGCATGGTTTTGTGTGTGTGGTTGTTTGTTTTTCTTTTTAATTTTAATTAATCTGCATAAAGTGCAGAGAACAAAATTGATCATCACTGACATTTTTAAAAGTAAGAATTCCCTTTTTATGACTTTTCTATGGCAAAAAATCATGTCTATCTCTTTAATAATGGTAACATATCTTAAAATACTGATATTTAAAGTACTTATACTGATATTTAAAATAGTTATGTTACAAAGTACTATAATTTTGTTGATTTCACTTACAAAAGTGGGCCTATTTTTCATATAAAAACATCTATCATGCTAATTTTGACATTTTCTGTTAATGATTTGTAATAAAGAAATGTCATTTCAGCAGAGAGTTCTAATTAGTTGCCAGTAACAGAGGATAGTCCTTTGTAATTACAAATTCTGTATGTGAGGAGAGCTGCCTTGTTCTCATTATAAGGACTGAAACCACATAGCATCACATTTCTCGTTATCCTACCAGAGGAATGCAGGAGCAGAGTAATGATTGCATTAGGGAACAGCACATAATAACAGAATCAATAACAGATATAAAATGTGATGACACTAAACTGCAAAGAAAAATCTGCCCATAGCAAAGCCACCACCCTGCTTGCGTTGCTCATGTCCCAGTGCAGCTCTCTGGTTGTTGCACAGCTCTTGAACACAAGGGCAGGCGTCTCTTTTCTTCAGATAATCAAGGCAGCCTGGGGAGTGATGGTACCAAGGGAGGCCTGGATCAGAAAGGAGGAGAGAAAGATCCAGCAGTTCCTATAGAATGTAATAAACACCATGGGAGAGGTGCCTTGGAAGTCATTTATCGCCTGTTTCGTGGCTTTCTCCTTTAATTACCAGGAGCTTCAGTGCTCAAGATGAGCAGAGGTTGGTCAATATTGTCAAGTGTGACCAGGTTACAGTGCAGACGCCAAGTTGTGAATAAAGCCAGAAGCTGTGAGGTTCTCACCATTGCTAAAGCAGATCTATTTTTATTTCATATCTTGAAATGCAGCATTAGCTCAGAAACAGCATGGGAACTAGAACAGAGCAGCACACCTTGTGTGCTCAACAATTAAAAATAGTTTGGATTGGAAAAGCATTGATCCAGACAGCAGTGTTTGCTTTTCTGGAAAAAAATAAAAATAATAAAAATTAAAAACATGCTATAGTCCTTTCTAAAGATACATTTACTTAATTTTCTCAGAAAAGAAGGCCAGCTTTACAAGGATCTCAGGAATGGTGAATGAAAGGGAAGGGCTATTAAAACATGAGTGTGAAGTGACTTATATGTAGAAACGAATTATTTATTATTTAAGCAACTATGTTATGTCAAAATAAAGATAAATTATTCATAATGTTTATCTCACGGTATCTATTAAATTTGAACAATTTTATGAGGACAGGCCAAAGTGCTTGCAATCAAAGTAACACACTAACGTAACGAGACAAAATCTCAGTCAAAGGCTGCGTGAAGTCAGACACATGAAACCTCATATTGCTTTTATAGCTATGTACAGTTTTTTGTTTGCTTGTTTATTTTCATTTCATTAACAGACTATCTGAAGGAACAGGTGCCCCTTTCTCAAGAACTCACCTGTCAGAATTTGTGCTCTGAACCACCTCTTTTCTTTTTTTTTTTCCAGTCTACAGGAAGAGGGGGCCAGAAAACCAATGGTTTTAGGCTGCATGAGAGGTTTGACTTCCCCACTGGCCCAGAGCTGGCAGTAAGGCTCCACGCTCTCCCTGTGACCCAGATGGTGCCAGGATGCTGGGCAAGTCGTGGTGATGTCCCTCTGCAGTTAGACAGTCAGAGAGAGCTTATTTAAAATGGTTTTGCAGAACATGAAACTATCTCACCTTCCATAGCTTGCTTTTTGCTTCTTGCTTGGATTCTCCACCAGGAGCAGCTCCGTACAAGGTGGCCTTATTAATTGTCTAACCTCAAGTGTGCCATGCCTCCTGCCCACATACTCACCCACAGCGTGCTTTTGGTAGACCTCCAGCTGCTTTCCAGGCACTGCTTCCACCCCAGCCCTGCTTTCAGGAGTGCAACAAATGCCCTGGCAGGGACAGATTAGAAAATATCCACCCAAGCTACCACATAGGAGGTGCTCAGAGGGGGCTCGCCACCCCCATTGTTACCAGCTCCTGCTGCTGGAAGTTACATGGCCCACACTTATATAGTGCAGGTGGGTGGTGGCTGTGTCCCTTTCTGTGCTGCCTAATCTGAGAGCTTCTTTTGACAGCTCAGACATGAAAAGATTTTGTTATTTTTTGAAATGTGGTGGTAGAGATGTTATACTCTGGACCAGAGTGTCAGCGGAGGCTCTGCGGGGACGCACGCATTCGAAGTGACAAGCGGTGAATAACTGACATCAGGCATAAGTAATAGCTGTGTTCTGACTTTGGATGTTATTCTTAAAAACAAAACAAAAAAGAAACACAAGAGTCTGTGAATACAGTCTACATTTGTTAGCCTGAAAGGAGGGAAAGGGGATACAGGAAGAATACAGAAGAGAGAAATGAATAACAAATAAAAAGTAGAAAAAGCAATCAGAAGAAAGCTAGTATAGAGCAAATGGGAGAGGAATGATTAAAAGAGATGATGTAAGTCCATATGACTGGATCAAAACAGATACAGAATTGCGAGAATGTGGGACAGAAATTGAGGATGAAAGCAATCACACCATTACAGATGAAGAAAAAAAATGAGAAGAGTCACAAAATCGCAGAATTGCAGGGGTTGGAAGGGACCTCAAGAGATCGTTGGGTCCAACCCCCCAAAGAAAGTGTTTGCAAACTTCCTCTGAGTTATTGCATACAACCAAAATGACTCCAGCACCCTAGACAATAAGGACTCGGTTTTACAAAACGAGTGTGTGAGGCATTCTGTTTTGAAGGTTAACAAGAAATTTGTGAAAAGACCTAAAATATAGAGCAGGAGTGGGTGGGGCAGTGGGCATGTGCAGCTTCAAAGCAATTTGGATGGCGATGAAGTTGTACTATAAGACAAATATTATCTTTAACCACCCCAGGAACAATGCCGTTATTTCAGCAATAGAGGAGTTATGCAAGGGAAGACATTTGAATGAACTTGTGGGCTTCTTCCAGTGACTGGAGTGAAGCTGATGACTGTATTTCCATTCAGACATTTCACTTTTCTTTGTTAATCATCTGTAGAACAGAAACGGTGATGAGAGCACTAAGCTGTGAGGGGGTGCGTACTTATGCTGTGTTCTTTCTCCACACACTGCCCATTGTTTTCTTTGAAAGGTATAATCTAGCAGAGCACAAATCTATAAAGTCACTGAAGTATTTTCCAAAAAGGAAATATTTTACGTCAGAAAACCAGAAGGAGAGGTGAGAGGCTCCCAGGACGGGTCAATGGCTGAAGCAGAGCATCAGCTCCCATGTGATAGTCTCATTATCACCCTCAAACAGCATTTTATGTACAAGAGCTGTCAGATAAAACATCACACTTTTTCAACATGCTGAACATAGTAACAGGAGAAGCGTATGCATCAGCATGTTTAGGCATCATGAATCATGGAAGAGCCACAGTGCCCATCCATCAGAAAAAAAAAAAATACAGCATTTTAAAATCGTGTTTTGGAACTGAAACATCAACGGCCTGCCTTGTGTACTTGGCTGTTCATGGGACTTACTCAACTATACCAGAAAAAGACACATGTTAAATTTTGGGAAAGGGATGGAGCCAAAGCTGTGTACCACAGGGCAGTGACTGCACCCTGCTCTGCTTCCTGAGCAGTCACAGGTGCCAAAGAGCTTCCAAAAAACATTTGCTAGCATTTTCACAGCTGTAAGTGGAAAAAAAGATTTCTGTGCTACTCTTCCTGGTGTTGAATAAATATTTGCTATTTCCTCGGTTCACATGGCCTCTGCAAAAATATGATACGTTAAAGTTTGTAAATAGCAGGGAGGTCTTGGGTAGAAGGCACCACACACAGCTAGGTACTTAACACAAGTATTATACACTAAATTAAATAAGGGAGTATTATACTGCTTAACTGGCTGTCATGTGAAACAATTAATGTATTTATTTTACACCGAATAGATTATTTGTAGGTATTTGGCAGAAATGGCAATGACTTATGGAATTATCTTTAAAATTGTAAGCAAAATAACTATAAAAGAAAACAAAAAAAAAAGAAAAAAAGAAAAAAAAAAGAAAAAAGGAAGGAAAAAAAGGAAGGAAGGAAGGAAGGAAGGAAGGAAGGAAGGAAGGAAGGAAGGAAGGAAGGAAGGAAGGAAGGAAGGAAGGAAGAGAAGGAGATTTCTTTCTTTTCTAGAATTCCTGGATTACTCTTAATGTAATTCCCATCTTTTCAAGTGGGAGATGTTTTATCACAGTTACCATATCCTGGGTCATCATCAATTTTTCCATTAGCAATGAGGAGATTTTGTTTGAATGAAATGATAGGAATTATCGGTGCGTGTGAAGATTCTTTTTTTTTTTCTTTTTTTTTTTTTTGGTGCATTTTACAACGCGTTGCAAAAGCCTTAATACACTTCACAGCTGCACCAAACCCACTGTGCAATATTTAATGACATATTGCTATTGACTATGCATGGGACTTTACTTACAATCGTAATTCCTAATTCTGCAGTGTTTGTTACAGATACCAAGCCCAGCCTCAGTGCAGAACAGCATCCCTTTTCAGAGATGCCTCAAACTTAATTAATTTTTAGTTCATGCCTTCAGTGATAGACTTCCACTACTGCCCAAGCATTTCCTTGAATTTTGACCAGGTTCATTCAATATTTATAATCTATTAAACATACAGACGGAACACATTTAGCTATTTGGCAATTATTTGTTTGTTGTTAATGCTGTGGATTTAAATTTAAGCATATATTCAAGAGGTACATACATCTTTAAGTAGCTTCAGTGTTGCACCAAGGAAAGTTTCTTCAGAGATAAGTAAAATAATTAAGAAGACTGCATACAGCTGATTTCATGGAGAAAAATAAACAAATATTCTTCCCTAATAAAGTTTCTGGCTTTTATTTATTATATGCCTTAATATATTACACTCTACCTTACTTAGTTTTACAAAACTGTTCTTAATATGTTTTATTCATAAAAGAAAGTGTCAGAACTGTGTTGCTAAAACCTTCTGACTCTGAAGCAGGGCCTTCGTGCCACCAAGGGACAGCTCGGGTTTGCACAGTCCAAGTGAAGGACGTGGGGGACGATGTGCTCTGTTCCTTGCCTTTTCATTATATTGGAGGCTGATTTATAGCAACATCTACTTTGTTTTGCTAGAATGGCTTTAAGTATACTGGGCAGGAAACATTGGTGCAACTGTTGAGCATTTAGTCCCCAGTGGGGTTTTGAGAAGCATAAAAATATGGGATTGGTCAATAAGCAAGTGACAAACATTTCTTGGTGCTTTAATTATTCCCTTTCTTGAGCAAAAAGGAATTAGCATTCTGCTCTTACTGTGGTTTGTGCCTTGACTTGATACCCTACTAAAAGAAAATGAAACAAAACTGTTGTGTCAAGATACGGGTCCAAGTTACAAAGTGCTGGTCCAAGACCCCATGACAAATCAAGAGGGAGCAGAAGCTGTAAGTCATAAATGTTTCTGTAAACATTGCCCAATGCCTTTTTGTTTATGTTATAATAAAAGTTATAATAAAAGTCTCCCTTTCTGATATTTTAAAGTACTGCCATGTTTATTGAACTGATCTCCCTTTTGATTATAAGTAACAACAACCATGTATTTTCAGTATTTCCCTGTGCTCACACAGCCCAGAGCAAGGTGCTGTAAGCAGAGCAGTGTCTCCTAGCCAGGCAGACAGCTGGTAGGAGGGGAATTCATGAAGCTGTTAAAGACTAATGGGACTTCTACTGTCTTCACCCTTTTTTATGTGTCATATTCTGGGGACACTGGATTTTGGTTGCTTCAGTCAAACTGCAGGCAGACATTCCAAGAATGAAGGGGTTCACAAGCATCAAACATATTTCTGCGTCCCTGCTAAGGGGGAGTCCAGTCCATGAGGAATTTCTTGCCACTGTGTGACCCTACCATGGTGCCCTCCCAGTGGATGGTGCATCACAGGGTGTGGTTTGTCCTATTGCTTTGGCACAGGTTAAGAAGTATAAAAACATCAAAATTGGCCATTGACTTCAGCACAGTAGCTGACACATTTCCTTCTGTTTCATGGCACCTTGCCCCATATTTTTTTTGAGTACATTCACTTGAATAAAACAATTATAATATATATATATTTGAAGTTATGACAAAAAAAAAAAAAAAAATCTTTTTCTGTTATTATATTGTAGATGTAGTGTATATTTAACTTGAAATTTACTTTTGCTAATGATACAGGGTACTCAAAATGCAGTTAGTCCACAGTTTCAACCTTCTGTTTCTGAATCACTGTCCCTCATTACACTACAGATTGCTGCCGCTCATAAGAAACCTGGTATTATAAACAGCTATCCTTCTAGGCCTCGTGTGGCTTTATAGGAAAGCATCTATTCCCTGTGTGTATTCTCTCAACTTTCTTGCCAGATGGTAAACTTGACATTTTGAAGGGTTTCCTTTTTTTAAACTTCAAAGAATTTTTCACCATTGGCTGTGCAAGAAGCTTTGTTGACTTTAAATAAACTTTTAAATAAAAAACTTCTAATATTAAGTCTTTTCCATTATATGTGCTAGTCATAGGAAGAATGATGGAAACTGTGTCCACCTGAGTTAAGTCTGATCATAAAAAGGCACTAAGTGCAAATCTGTTTGAAACAGCATGCTTTCAAAGAAAACAAAATGTCATTTAATTTTTACAGAGGTTCGTACTAGTTTTGCGTTACTTTTTTTCTGCCCAGTTTCATTTGACCTGAATGGGCTACAGAGTGCATTTGACTGCACAAGGAATTCAGGGCTACCTTGGGACATCATACGAGTTTTTGTTTCTTGAAGGAAAGAATAGAAAACAATCTCTGAGGACACAGTTAATCAGATATAAACCAGCTCTGCCTTCAAGGGAGTCACATTCAGTAATTACCAGCAAGATTTCTAGCGATGAAAAGACTTCACAGGCCAGACTGTTGGCCTCCTGTATTTTACCCACAGCAGCACCTAAGTATCGCAGTATGGATATATAGGTTCCTACCTCTACAGCCCCATCCTCTAGAAACCCTGTTGATATTTTGCTTTCCTCTTTGTATTCTGTCTCTTCACTAAGTCCCCAGAAGAACTAGAGCAACCCTGTTTCCCTTCTCAAAAACTGTAGCTGTAGCATGGCAGGGAAATCAGGAAATGGGGAAAGTGCTCATTTCTGTATTTTTTAATCACAAGATAGTAAGTAATGCTTTATACAACAGCAGCTAATATACTCATATTTTATTGTCTTTCAAAGCTTGAAGATTTATTTTATTTTATTTTATTTTATTTTATTTAGAAACTGCTGCGTGAGCCCAAGACTCATTGACTCATAGGTGAGGTACACGGTAGATTTTCTACTTGGAAATTAAAAAAAATATATATTAAAAGGTATGAGTCCAAGTAAAATGACAAATTCTGAAAATTTTACTATGGAACAAAAAAGAGGTATTTATGAGATTAATGCACTTCTCATAACATACCATAATTCTGCTGGGAAATTATAAGAAATATGAATTCTATAAAGTTGTAAACAACAGAAACTGCAATTGTTATACAGCTAAACAAATTCTTCCCATATAAATTTATTTCCAACATAATATACAGTATATTTGGTTTGTAAGTAAACAAAAGTGATGCATGTGCATGCTACGAGTCATATATGCAGCTAGATTAAAAAATAATAAATGGAATATGCAAATAATGCGTAAAATATTCACTAACAAGATTTTTTTTCATTTATAGTGTGACTGTATATTATATAGATCATCATTAAACATTCACTGTTCAATAACGTGAAGAAAGAAAAATCAGCAGATCAAAATGAAACCATACTTGCATGCTTCACTGGAAGCTCCTGTTTCAATAAACTAGCTCTGAGAGTTAATGAATATACTTTCTCCTTATCTGAAACATTAATCTGATACTTGTTTTAGAAGTATTTGGGGGGAAATAACTCCATAATAATAAAGCTGTTGCTAGGAGGCCTGGAGAAACCTAAACCAATTTGGCTTGAAGAAATAGATAATCAGTATCTTAGCGCATTCTTTCTAATGCGTTCCTCACGCTTTTCAACGACAGCCGAAAATCAGTGAGTTGGGAATAAATCTACATTCTGATTGTTTACCGAGCATAATGAAGGCCTCAAGCAAAGAAATGCATCATTTGCTTTGTACCTGTGGCTGAACTGCAACACATCCCATTAAATACACACTGAATACTGCGCAGGATGTGGAGCAAAAAGTCATAATTTTAGATGAACACCTCCTTGTCCTACAGCAGGTATTATTATTTGGAGGAAAGTTTAAAACTGTCCATCTTGGAGAGGGTTTCTGGTCGCTTCATATCATATCGCAGTGGCCTCAAATTTCAGTTCAGTCCTTGTCTTCCTCATACTTCTGTGTGACTCATTCTGATCCAGATCTCATTGGTGCCTTTATTTCTCTCAGCTCCCGCATTCCCCAAGTCCTACTTCTCTACCTTCTTCTCCACTCTCAGCCTCCTTCTGGAGGGGAAGAACTGCAGCTTTAATAGCATCCCCCCATCAAAAATGTGATCACTTTGCTCACTCAATAGTTGCATGTTCTTAGAAGCACTCATTCTGGGGGCTTTGGTGGCTCCCTGGGCATCTCCAGATTCACACCCCACATTGCCCTCTGCTCCTTGCCTGTGACCTGGTGTATTCTCATTCTCCTCACCTTGGTGCTTCTAACCCTCCAAACCAAAACCTTTTTTCTCTCTCTGAGCATGATCTCTCTACAACTGTTTCTCCACTCCTTTCTCTTGGCTGTCCTATTGCTTCTCAAAATAGAGCAGGTCTATAATGGAGCTTCTCATATTTCCTCTGAAAATGTCTTCCCTCCCCCATTTCTCTATCACCAGTTTTCTCCGCAACATTTAAGCTCAGTGTTAGCTTTGATCTTTCTCACTTTATTCTCCTTCTCACATTGCAACTTTCACTAAGTCGTTTTACTTATCCTGGAACGTTCTAAATAAAAAACCCTTTTTTGTAGGTATATGATAAAAAAAATAAAATCTAATACTGATCATCTCATAACTGGTATTAACCACTTCCTATTGCTCTTCTTAACTGTCCTGTTCCTTTTCTTTAGCCGATATACTGTACACCTTCTCAAATAAACTATGCCTGCCTGACACTTGGGTTCATTCACCAGAGTCTCTATATATCTTCCTTATAAAATTCAGGCTTCTTTATCCTCATTTTTAAGACTCTTTTCGGCTTTTACCTGACAATATCTCAGCTGTAGTTTCTCTCTACTCCCCTCATCTATCTAGATTTTGCTAAGATTTCACTTTGTCCCTCTTTTTCCTGGTAATCTTCGTCCCTCTCCAAACAAGTTTATTTTTCCTTCCTTTTTCATTGGCTTTCTCTTTTCACCTTGAGCCTCTAAAATATAAACATTTACTTTACATTGGACTCAACTATTAAGAAAAAAACATAAAACATATGAATGGTCAAATTTATGTCTGTGGCTGGTATTTACAGTGCAAAAAGAAGAGGAGAGAGTTATTCATCAGATTTCAAAACACAAATAGAATACATTGCTCTTTGCCCATTGTTGTTCAAGCATTGTACAAAGCATTTCTGCCAGCAATATAACTTGTGCTAAATTCATTACATTAGGGCTCTATCACTGAGACTTCCATTTCTCTGGTGCAACAATAATTTTCTTTAAATCTTGATTCAGTAAAGTACTTAAACAGATGTTTTTGGTCAGATTTGTGAGTGACCTCACAGATAATACCCAAATTGTATACCTCATATACTTACAATTAAGCACACAACTAATTTTTCTACTGAATTTAAGCTAGCTTAGTGGTTTATTACATTCTCTGGGCATTCAGGACATAAAAGAAATCATATATTTTGCAAGATGCTGGATTTACTAGGATTTTTCTTTAAAACAAAACAAAACAAAACAAACAAACAAACAACAAAAAAATTTAGCTGAGACATTTACTTCCTTTTCCAGACTAAGACATTAGTCTGCTGTTTTTTTATGGAAACTCTCAGATAAAATAAAGTTTGTTAAAAAAAGTAATAACAGTAATTTTAAAAAATGCAGTGATACTTCCTTATACTAACACCTGAAGATGAAAGTGATTGCAATTTTGATTCTTCTGTGCAGAAAGAATGCTGTACCATAATGACACATTTTAAAATCATTTCTGTTAGTGAATACTTGCTTCTTCAGAAGTAACGATAAAGATAAATGGGTATGTAAATGCAAAAACATTATTTATTGAAGGAAAAAAAAAGGTTCTGTGTTCTTTCTCAGGTACTATTCCAAGTTATTATGGCATTAATAATGGTGGAAATACTGCAGACTCTAATTGTTTTGTGTCTGGAGCCTAACCAAAAAAAAGGCTAAATGCATAGAGAAAAGGAGATAAAAAAGACATAATATTTATCTGGTACTAAAAATTGATATATACTTAAAATATCATGCAGCATAGGAGGAGTACTTGGAAAATGGAGTAGAATTTATATACACGTAATAAATTTTCAGCTTACAAAGGAGAGAAACTTTTCTTTATAGATAAAAGCAACTCCTTTTCACTCTTTTAAACATTTACAAGTAAGGATTTCCAATATTAATGAATAAAGCTCTGCAGCATGGCTGTGATGTGAAATACCTACCACTTCCTCAGGGAAGGGAAGTTTCATGACTTGATCACACAGTAACTGTTCATCAGGCTCACAGAGGAGCCATGAATACTGCTAAAACAGCTTGGCGTAGACTCTTGGATTTTGACCAGATTTTTCCTCCCAGAAATTCCCCTTTTTGGATCTGTGCCTCAAACAAATGCCACCTTTACATATCTTAACTACTCCTTCTAGACAGCATTTTTCAGAAACTACTGCATTAAAATCTCAGAAGCTCCATATCTTTCAAAATATGTATGCCACCGAGAGGACAGCTCTCAAGGTTGCTTCTGCTTCCCGGAATATTTTTCTATTGATCTGCATTAAAAATAGATTCCCATGAGATGTCTGTCTGGGTGAATACCTTTTAGACTAATGCTAGCAGCTCCTGAGGATTTAAGCTGTTCTATAGACAGCATATGTATAAATGTAGGTCTTTTTCCTCCAGGTAACCAATAGCTGCATTTAAATATTAGATAACATATGGGCTGGGGGGAAAGCTGGGGATTTTCTCATGCAGTGCACTGTTGAATAGGAGCACAAAAAGCTGAGCTCTGCAATGCCCTGAGCATGCTGGCCAGGGTTCAGCACAGTTCCACACAGCTGAGATGGTCCCTTTGATCTGTGGGATCAGAGGTTCAGCCTCATCACTCATCAGACCACTGTTAGGCTTTCAGCAGGGAACTTTAGATTTAAGTTCTCATTTTTACACATCCCAATCTGCTCTTGCTGTTAGGTCAGGAGCAGTTTTGGGCACCAGTGGGGTCTAGTGTGAAGGAATGGTGTTGACTCTTCACCCATATAGCAAGAGGTGCTGGTAGGAGTCTTTGCCCTGTGCAAGAGGAGATGCTGTGGCGCAATGCTGTGAGATCAAACTCACAGGAGCGGGCTCCCTGGCTAAATCCCATCTGCCTAGAGATGCTGTTATCCCAAAACAGTTATGAAACAATTTGCCGCCTTGCTGTGGTGATGGAAGCATCACCACATGCTGCTTGATGTTTCTGTAGTTTAGTTGGGACTAAACACTTCTGTGGTGTCACTTTATTCAGACTTTGGAGATGATGACATTTCCAAATAGAAGGTGTGTGGAATTCCAAAGATCTTATCTTTTTGTATTAAACAAGAAAAAATCTGCTTTGAGTTTGTTTTCTAGTACGAGGGTTAAAATCTGTGGACCTCATTTTCTAAGCTGGGACCCCATTTCCATTCTATACGTGTGCAAGTGACACTTGTGCCTCCACATCTCACTTAATTGAGGACTGAGTCATTCCCTCCTACATTCAAACCCGGGTTCCCAACAGCTGCCTCACACTGTCTTCTGTAGCTCTTCTTTTTGTTTACTGGAATTTTCTTGCATATACTATAGATTTCTTCCTAAATCACAGTCACAGTCCTTCAAAATTCTGACATTCTCAGTTGCTACTGGTAGGGCATCCAAGGCTGTTCTTCCTGTCGCCAGTTCTGCTGCTGTTACTCTCACAAAAATATTTCTGAGACTTTGGAGAGGTTTGATTCCTTTAGGCAAAGATACCAGCATTAGCCTGGTTCCCATGGCTACCAACTCCTCAGTCACTCTTCAGTACTGCTTCTCTCATTCAAAAAAAAAAAAAAAAAAAAAAAATCCTTATCTATGGACACTGCAAGTTGAATTTTAGCTTCCTCCTCTTATTCACATTGGCAATGAGAAACCCTGAAGAGAAAACTAAAAGAAATACAAGAGTGTGAAGCCCACCTTTGATGGTTCTGTAGTTCTGTGAAAGGCCACTGCTGTCACAAGCGCATCATAAAATCCCAGGCGTAAATCTGTCAAGGTCCATCATAATTCATTGTTTGGTTTACTTGATAAAGTTTGGCTAAATTTTTGTCACTATCAAGTCAAATAACTTTAAAGAATATTTTGAACCAAAACGAGTGAATTTTGTTACCTGCTTTCACAATGAAGGACAAGAAACAGTGAAATTATTAACTTCTCATTTTCAATCAGGACAGCTTTGAAAAATTTGAGGAAGAGAATACAGATAGCTGTGAGCATCATTCACAGAATAAAGCAATAAATTACACCTATGTTCCTTCTTCTTCAGGCAAGTGAAATCCTACTTTCTTGATTGAACAAGATTTTTTTTTTTTTTTTTTGCCTTAACCCAGCATGTCTTTAAGAACCACATAAAAACAATTTTGTTGGCTTTACAGTCTTTCTTCACAAACCCCATTGTATACTTCAGTGGAATGGTTAAAGCAATCTCCTGAAGTGCTCTTACAGCAGGAAAAAACACCCAGTTCAGGTTTTCCTGGTTCCAAAAGAGTGTCCCAAGCCACAAGCCAGTCAATAAGGTTTTCTTTACCTCTCACCCCTAAATCTAGCCATACAGTTATTTCCACTAGACACACTGACAAAACTCAAATAGATGCATGACTGGCTTTGAGATGAACAAGTCTGAATTCCTTTAATTGAGTAAACTGGTTTTAAACTTCTAGTCTTTTGGTAGCTGACCGAAACAGAACATAGAATCTCAGACGGGACCTTATCAATGTCATACAGTCATACATTAGTATATCATACAAAACTTGATAGCCCAAAATACCTGACTTGTGTGTAATTTAAACAAGAACAAGTCTAGAGCATCAGGGAGCCTCATGCTGATTTACCACTGTATACATCTTCTGAACTGCACAAAACTGAAGAAAACAGAACATTTTCTGATGACAAAATATCAGTGGCAGCTGGTCAAAAGATGGGGAGAAACTGTCATCTTGGGGAAAAAAAAAAAAAAAAGAAAAAAAAAAGGTGCTTCTTTTCTTTGTTTTAACTACAAAGTTAAAATAGTAGCACTATATATAATATTTAATGCTTTGGATTTTTTTTTTTTTCTCGGAACTGATGCAAAATATTTGTATAACCGAAGAAAAGCAGCCAGATTTAGAACAGTAAAAATTGATTAGCTGACAGAAAAGTTATTTAAATTCAATGATAATGGCAGAACTTTTAAAAAACATTATTCTTTTGGGACAAATATGAGATGAAATTTCACTCTTGAACAGGATTGCTATATGACTTTCTAGCATGCCCTTTGTTAAGACCCTGGATTAAATCAATCCTCAAAGCATTTTTCCTGCAATGTCACAGCCTTCTGCAGCTCTGCTATACCAAGTGTCTGCTGTCATGGTAGTTTATCTCACTGATCCCTCTGAAGTCTTGCTGTCCTAATAACAGTAATGGTAGGGCTATCTAGTGTCTGGATTTCCCTACATATGCCCTGTTGGATCTCTGGAAGAGCCGTATGGTGGAATTTGAGGAGCGTACATTTGCCCAGGATTTAAGGATAACAAAAAACAAGCTGGAATAGTTTCTGCATCACAGGTTTCATGCTACATTTGGATCAACTTTTCAGCATGTGTGAGATGGGTTTGATGTTTCAGGAAGGCATCAAAAGTCCTGCATATGTACGGTACAAGTGGTCTCTTTGTGCGCTGTGGATGTGACACAATCAGGGTTACTGTGGACCATCTGTGCAGCACACGCAGTGAATCTGACACTTTCTGTCATCATCAAATATAATACTCATGCACTACTCAGCAGAGGCTTAAATAATGGTCAAAGCCACTAAAACAAATAACCAACCCACAGCCATCCACACGTTTTCCACGCCGGGCTTCTCTTCAGGAATCTCTTCTTCCCAAAGCTGAGGGGAAAGGTAGGTTTCATTTCACCGAAGCACAAATTATTCTGACAAGGAATATGTACTTCTGGACAATTCACCCCTTTCTCAGCAACCCATTAAAATAAGCCAGATGAACTGCCATCTAAGAGTGCCCATTTCTCTCTATTCATAACAGAGACAGCCTAAAATGAAAACCTCAGCAGTAAATGTTTGCCTGTTAAAGGCCATTACAACTGGATGATAAGCATTGTACTAAGCACCCTCCAAAAAGCTGTCAGCTAAATCTAGGTTGTTCTAAAGTGCTTTCTGCCACTGCATACATCCTACCTTCAATCTGCTCACTGTTCACAGAAAGGCCTTTGGGTGTGTCAGAGGTCAAAAATGGGAGCTAACTTCACTTCTCTAGCACTGAATGTCTGCCTCTTGGATCCCCTTGGGAACTTTCAGGGACAGGGCAACCTTGGAAATATGTACAGACTGTGGGACGAGTCTGTAAAAAAGGATTGGAGGGTTCTGTTTGATGGCAAGCTGAATATGAGCCAGCAGAGTGCCCTGGCAGCCAAAAGAGCCAACTATACCCTGGAGTGCAGCAGGAACAACACTGCTAGCTGGTCAAGGGAAGGGATTGTCCTCTGGTGCAGCCTCACCTTGAGTACTGTGTGCAGTTTGGGGCACCACATTATAAAAAGGACATAAAACTCTTAAAGAGTGTCCAAAAGAGGGCTACAAAGATCATGAAGGGTCTAGAGGGCAAGACATATGAGTAGTGGCTGTGGACCCTTGGTTTGTTCAGCCCAGAGCAGAGCAGGGTGAGGGGAGGCCTCATGGCGGCCTGCAGCTCCCTCACAGGGGAGCGGAGGGGGAGGCGCTGAGCTCTGCTCTCTGGGGACAGCGACAGGACCCGAGGGAACGGCATGGAGCTGGGACAGGGCAGGGTCAGGCTGGAGGTTAGGGAAAGGTTCTGCACTCAGAGGGTGGTCGGGCACTGGGACAGGCTCCCCAGGGCAGTGGTCATGGCACCAAGCCTGCTGGAATTCAAGTAGTGTTTGGACAACGCTCTCAGATATCCCAGGTCTGATTTTTGGGTGGTCCTGCATGGATCCAGGAGTTGGACTCAATGATCCTTGTGGGTCTCTTCCAACTTGGGATATTCTGTTATTCTATGAAATTTCTCTCATAAACCAAGCATGCATTAATATTCAAATAAAAACCTAATTGCTCTCTTGAAATGAACATGTACATATTTCCAATCATTAACATCCCCTTTGATACCAATTGCAGTAAACATTTTAAATATGACAGCTTTTCTTAGAATTTTCATTACTATAACATGCACCTCAAAGGAAAACTGCATATAATTTGAAGCATATTAATTAACTCCAGTTTATGCCAGTTTATCCAAGAAGGTAACTTCATTGAGTTCATATGAAAAATAACGCCCAAGTCTTAGGGAATTAGACCTTTCACAATGTTCTGGGTGCTGCAAGTTAAATTTTGTTAGTAATGGTGAAAAGACCTGCTCCCTTTTATGTTTGTGACATTGCACCAAATCCTCTTATGTTACAAGTGTGCAACTTGTAAAGTTTGTTAGGACTATTATGTGTAGCCTAATCTCTGCTCAACACAACAATAAATTTTCAATATTCTTTGTGGCACAAGATGTACTAGGAAATAATTCAGCAGAACTACTCACTACATTTTTTAAGCATGTTTTGCTATCAAATGTATGTTTAACATAATCTTTTAAATCTGGTAACAACTTACCTTCCTTTTAATTGCTCCCTCAAGAATCATTGTTCTCTCATATGACCTATTAATAAAAATAATATACCAATAAAGTATAATATAATGTTTATTTATAAGATACTCTCTCTTCAGTAAGCTGTTCTGACACACTCCCCTCTCTGAAGACCTCATGAATTTGTAATTAATAAGGCCTTATTTTAATAATTTCTTCTGCACTGATAAGTTTTCCACATATCATGAACTTAACTATGAGGAAACTGTGCCTTATACTTAAATAGGAAGAAAAAAAAATAAAAAAAATAATTAAAAAAAAATAACCCAAGAAGCTGTTTCACTCCAAAGGGAGTGAAATCTCTCCTTTAAATATTTTTAGGGTCACTGACAAGCAGGGTATCAAGGCTGTCCCCCTGCCAAGCTGAATGTCTGTGCATGAGGAGCAAAGAGCACCATCCCAGAGGGATGGGGGCAGTGTCTCTGGATGCCCTAGGAGGCAATTTGCCTTTTCCAGCAGCTCTTCTCTTCCCTGGGGGTGAGTAGTCCTTGCTCATTCCTGAAATCCTATTCAGCCTCTGACTGTCATGTTGCTCTGGCTGGTGTGGACACTTTCCCAGTCTAAAGGCCTTGGGTGGAAGTTGCATGGCTCACAAACACTTGTTTGTTGCTCTGATATTTTTCTAGTCCTGGTCTATTCTTTTGTATAACATCAACACTTCAGATAAATATTCAGAAACCATTTATCAGGCCTGAAGTTTTAATCTTCCACGACCAATTGAGCTATATCATTGAGTTTAATGTTAACGTTGATGAACCCATTTTTTTTTCCCCAATTTTTACTTTATAAAGCTGGCATGGATGAGACTTATCAATATCAACTCCATATTTTGTACATTTACTGTGTCACATGTTAATTCAAGATCAGCACCCTACCCTTATTTTGCTGTAGAAGAGGACTGACAAAAAAGCACTGAGCCTCCCCAGTGCCTGGATAGCAAATACCAGAATTCATGGACTTTATCTGGTATAGTGTACCTGTCTCTCTTTCTCCACTGGATAGTACGTGCACATTTATGCCTTCACTAACCTCCTCATCCTTGGTGTGAGCTTAGGAGGAAGTAGAAATTGTCAAGAGATTAGTAGATGGCACTTAACACCTTCAGAATATGCTCACACTGCTTGCTACCACATCTGTAGAACCATAGCATTATGCTGCAGGCATTCATATATTTCTTCTCCTTTTCTTCATCCACTATGCCTCAATTCTGATGGCTACTGGTATATTGGTTTATTTATTCCATGAAAAACATTGCATATTTCAAAAATAAAAGCTTCTGGGAGAACACTTATTGTGCTCAAAGTCTCCCTGACTCCAAATGAGAGGTGACGGATATCATTAAGGAGCAGGGGAAAGGTGTTTGAATCTCTCATGTTTTGAAGATCAGGAATATTGTTACTTTTAATTAGAATAGAAGTGTTGTTATAAAAATGCTTGTTGAAGAAGCTCTTTTGGTTTCTGCTTTGCTTTTTTTTTTTTTTTTTTTTTCTCTGATGATGCCTTCTGCTGTATAAAATTGTATTATATACACTGAAAGACATAAATGGTGCATAAACTAATATAGTAATGCCTAAGCAGTTGTTTTTGCCTGAGACATCCAATCACATATGCCCTTCTTGATTTACTGACACAGTTACAGGAAGGTGATGTGCTGATGTTTGACCTCCATTTCATAGGAGAGAGGGAACTGCTGACAGATGTTGAACTTACAGGCTTGCAAGTCTGCAACGCTTCCCCGTCCTTTGCCAGGAATAGCTTTGATTAGCTCATTTTCAGAACGTGCTTCAGTACCCATTAGTTTTGCCTGGTTCTTGACAAAACATAGCACTGGGCAATGATTTTTATTTTTATTTTTTTAATACTCAGTTTTCTGTTGTCTTTTTTTTTTCTTTTTTTTTTTTTTTTTCTTTTCTGCACACATGTGTATAACAGAATAAGCAAAACAAGCACATTACTCTTCATCAAAATATGATACATTTCTTATTAAACAATGTTACTTGAACTATATTCTGCATTTCTAATCATCTTTGACACCGAGGCTCCCTCTTTTTTTTTCTATGATAGCAATAATTTGGATTCATTTTTGTCCTAGTAATGAATGAAAGTGGTGTGTAAATTCTATTCCCAGACTAGCCAGATTAACAACTGTAAAACCCTTCAATCCTCTAGTTGGCAAGTGATTTATTGACATGACATTCAAATGTGTTTTGCTTCAGCATTAATGACAGGAGTTCCAGAACTTCTGTCACTGAGGTGATAAATGGATCCTTATACATACAGCCTTGAAAAACTGGGACTGGTGCCATTTTTTCCCTTTACTTTATTGAAAAGCACATCCCTTTACATTTATAGGAAGCAGCAACTTTTCTCTCTGTGATTATAATACATCACCATTTTGTTTATGCATGTTAATCACTTTATTTGACTTGTTGTTATTGGGAGGGTATAGGTTAGCATGCAGGAAAGTACACTGAAAACAGCTGTTGCAGGACTGATTTTTGACCTTGAAAAGGATAACTGGAATGAATAAACCAGCCTAATCAAATGCAATGGTAGTAAAACTGCTATAGTCATGAAACACATTGGCAATGCATTTTCTACTGTGTCTGTTTTAAGTATATCTATACAACCTTATAAAAAGGATTCCCAAGGACACACTGTTCCTAAACTGATGTAAAACCATTGAAACTATAGCAGTTGATAAAATATTTATGCAAATGAAAAATAGCAGATTTAATCATAATGATATGAAAGCTCTCTAATATTTGCAAAACTGTATTCAAGACTGACAAACAGTGAGTTTCAATCAAAGAGAAAAGATAGATCTGCTTTTTTTTTTTTTTTTTTTTTTTTTTTTTTTTTAATGTTTTACTCTTTTTTACTCAGAAAAACAGTTTGCTCAAAGCCCCATCCAGCCTGGCCTTGAATACCTCCAGGGAAAGGTCATCCAAAGCTTCTCTGGGCAACCTGTGCCAGTGCCTCACTGCCCTTACAGTGAAAAATTTCCTTCTTAGGTCTAATCTAAATCTATCCACTTTTAGTTTAAGACCATTCCCCCTTGTTCCGTTATGGAACCAAGTAAGAGTCTTTCTCCATCCTTTTTTATAAGACCCACTGGAAGGCTGAAAATGAGGTCTCTCTGGAGCCTTCCAGGCTGAACATCCCCAGCCCTCTCAGCCTTTCTTCAGAAGAGAGGTGCTCTAGTCCTCTGAGAGTCTTGTAGCCCTCTCTGGATTCACTCCAACAGCCCCACATCCTAGACCTGGACACAGCACTCCAGGTAGGGCCTCACAAGGGCAGAGCAGAGGGTCACAATCACCTCCTTGCTGACCACCCCTCTGTTGATTCAGCCCCGGATGCAGCTGGCCTTCTGGGCTGCAGGCACGCACTGCTGGCTCATGTTGAGCTTTTTGTCCACCAGAACCCCCAAGTCCTTCTCTGCAGAGCTGCTCTCAGTGAGTTCTTCTCCCAGTCTGTGCTCACATCTGGGCTTGCTCCAACCCAGGTGCAGCACCTTGCACTTGGACTTGTTGAACTTCATGCGGTTCACATGGGCCCAGTTTTGTAAAAATATTCTGTATTCATTGAAGTGAACTCTGTTTTCAAAACAAACAAACAAACAAACAAAAAAATCATGCTGCAATTACTTTTATTTAGGCAAATTTATTGAAATCGAAGAAAAGAAAAAATACAATGGTCAAACAAAAATGAACCACAATTATGCTCAAATATTTCAGTGAACCCCATTCTTTCTTACTATTAGTGGTGACCATGTTGAAGAAATTTTCTGTGTTGACTGTTTGACCTGGTTTGGGAATGAACACTGAATTTAATAAACTCAGTGGTTTCCCAGAGCAAGAAAACCATTATCTGTTCTTCTGTCCTAATGAAATATTGTAGTAAACCCAATCGGCTAACATAGGTCATTTGGTATTTTGAAAAGGTGCCATGCTCAGATGTCCCTGATAGGCTTACACCCTTTTCTGGTATTGCTTACACCAAGTGTTTCACAACTCAGTCACAGCACTGCTCTTGATGCATGCTGAAAGGACCCTCGTGCCAGCTTGCAAAGGCAGGAGAAGGCAGGTGAAAGAATCAATGTCTGCTGCCCCAAAATCACCCCTTACAGCCAGGGTCATGCCAGTGTGATTCAGTCACTTGCTGTGCTCTGAAGCTTGGTAGAAAACACTGCCTGGACCAGCAACAGCTTCTGCATCTGCAATGCAGACAATCCACTACAAGCCCAAACAGTCCAGTGGTTTAAAAGACCGGGCCAATATTTTTTGAATATATCTGGAATTTCTAACTTGAAAAATTGGGATGAAACTCCTGGATCAACCAACTTTCCTTTCTCCAGTGAATCTGCAGCTATTCTGCATAGTTTTCCATGCATATCCATGCATCTGGAAGAGGGATAGTTGGAAAATAGAAAATGCCCTTGCATGAAAAAAGCTTGAAAGCAACAAGAAGTGAAATGAACTTTGATGTACCCCAGAAAGGTTTAATACGTGTTTGTCTGTTGGGTGAAATAAATTGATGCTTTATTTATTTATTTATCCATCCTTCATACTAGTAACATAACAATTTTGTTAGTGATTTTTGTATCTTTAGCTTGGACAAACTCGATCAAAATCATTTCTGCTATATTTCTGAATGCCTGTTTGTTCAGGAAAATGAAGGTAGTTCCTCAGGCAATCAGATTTCCATGTAAAACTATCTGCTATGATTCCCAAGAGCTTTATTATATGTGAAAGATTAAATGTCATTTTCCCAAGTCTATGTAGGTTTTCCAAGTCTTATAGGAAACACTCCTACTGTTCAATAGTGCAGAATGCATTTTAAGTGTAAGGTCAGCATTAGGTGAGAGGGAAATATGAGCTGTTTTATACTTGAACACAAACCACAGGCCTTAGAAAATACTGGTACAGTTTCAGTGCTGTGAGAAAAAATGATGATACATTTTTTACTGTTATGAAAAGCCTGATAAAGACTTAAATACTGTCATAGATATTTAAATAAATTTTCTATTACACTGCTTCCTGACATTTTGTCAGATCAGATGGATGCAGGCAACATAGTATTACCAACCCCAGTCCCCCACTAAAATCCTTGAAAGGATCTGAACATATCTGTAGGAGTGCATGGATTTATTTTGCTATTTTTGCTTTTTTTTATTTTTGTTTCTTTTCTACCTTGTCCATACCTACAGTTTAAACTGGAGACATAATGATGCTGCAAAGTAGCATATTTTGATAACAGGTAGCACCTTACTTGTAGCTTGTGTTGCTCATCACTGGCTGCCTTTCTTAGAGGTGGCTGTTAAGGGCTGGTGGCTTTGTGTTGTCCTCATCAAAGCTGCTGCTTTGCAGTCTCTTGTAGCCTCCTCCCACGCCCTGTTTTCAGGGAGAGGAGCAGGTGGAGAAGCCATCACGAAAGCAGTGGTTAAGATTAGGTTATGATATATCAGCTTGTTTAGTATTTGTTAATACATTGTTAATGCAATGTTTATTATATATACATATACTTGGAAAGAGTGATCACTGGGAAAAAGATGAGGTGAGTGACTTGGGGGAACCAAAGGGCTAAGGAGGAATTCTGACCTCAGTTACTCAGATGAATGATGGCAAGTGAATTACGGTGTTAAGCAATGTAAAATCATGGCTGTTGAAAAGCATGAACTACCCAGACATTAGAGCATTCTCAATTAACCTTATCAGCCCAGCAAAGAGGCCAGGTTCTCGCTGTAGCTCCATTAAGGCTCTGCTGTCTGCAGTCAATAAAAGACAGGATATGCCACAGAGATAAGAATGGGGTGATAAAGGCTGCAGATGTTATAATGCCATAACCAAATGTGCAGCCCTGTCTCTAATACAATCAGTGGTACTAGGGAGAGGGACAGAAAGTTCAGAAAAGAGTGGTGGAACCAGAAGCCTGTGAGGTGGAACTCACAGCAGCAGAAAGACAAAAAAATCAGGACTTTAAAAAGATTTGGAAGTGATTATAAGGACTGACAACCTAGAAACCTGACTGAAATACCTAGAAAAAACTCATGCATAGGCTAATCTTTATTGGATCAGGAGGAGATATAATGATGAGGGACACCTATCCCACCTGCACTTGCTGAGAATTTCTTAAATCTTATATTGGGACTGCTGCTGCTGGATAGTGGTTGATAGTACTGCACAGCACCTCTAGCATAACAATTCCCACATTTCTATATCAGCTGAAAATTAAAGAGGAAGGAATGGGATAGAGTTGCTAATGCAGCTGTTCGTAGCTTTACCACCTAAACCTCTCCAAAATTATTTTTAAGAGCTCCCTTGAATTTCAATGGAAAGTTACTGTGCACATGCTTTCTTTGTGCCTGTTCAGCCATAAATCAAAAAAGAATCTTTCCGTCAAAAGACCAGCATGAGACCAACCTCTGAACGCTAACCTCAGAAAAGTAGTCTTGTGCTGCTACAAAATTAGACACTTCTGTGTCTGTTCTGAATAAACTGTTAACCCTCACCATTTTCCCAGCGCTAATAGAAATAATTATTGCTATTTACCATTGTTGCTCAATCTTTTGAAAGTATGTGGTTAGGTGGTGTCCTACCTTGAGAAGCTTTTGCACAGATTGCATATGCACAATTAAAATTAAAGAGGCACAAATACATTGTAGTTAATAAGCCATAAAGATCTATTTGAAATAGGACTTTTAAGATGTGATTTGAACACAATGATAGAAAGCACCTGATGTGTGAAAAGTCCTAGATTCAGGAAATAAAAAAGAAAAAAATGATAAAAAATAATGATAATGCACTGGAAAGGGAAGCACTGATGTATTTGCTCTCTATATGTACTTTAGAAGCTAAACTAATTATACATCCAGTGAAATCAAAACCCAAACTTTATCTATTTCTAATTAATTGCTATTTCACGGTCCAATGAGACTTTTGACACTGTATATTTGGTGCAAGATTTGGAAAGTGCTGACATTCACAAAGTTATCTACTGTCTAAACCAGACTGGGTTTGAACCCATGCTCCGGGGTCTGAAGAAGAGCTGGGTTTGGCTGAGTGCCCTCTGATAGGGAACTGCTGCTGCTGAGCAGACCTGTCAGCTCCTTCATTTTAAAATGCCAGGGGGAGCCTGGCTCGATTTTGAAATTAGACACCTTGCTGTCTAATTCAAGAGCATGTTTGGAGCTATAAGTCCAGAGGTAGCATCATTTGCATCAAAAAAAAAACAAAAAACAAACAAAAAAAAAAAACAAACAACAAACAGAGGTGGAATTAAAGAAATATCTCTCTGTGTTTCCTCTGAGCTAGCTGAGTTGTCTTCCTGCTCAGTGAGCTGCTGGTCCTGAATCCCACTGGTAGCACCCAGCATTTCTCATGCCCTGCAGGGTGAGCCACAAAGTCTTACCCAAGGCATCAGACTCCTTTTGGGAGGCAGGGGACACAGGGCTTTGCACCACCCTCTTGGAGACACAGCTGTATTGCCCCTTCCTTTGGGGAAAACCTGAGCAGAGCCTGGTACTCGAGAACCCTCTTAATAAACAATAACAGAAGCATCACAAAAAAATCAACATAGCATCGCATGCATTTTTTTACCAAACTGGGATATGAAGATCATATGGTCCATAAACAGACTGACGGTGCAGAACAAAATGTGAAGATCATGTGGTCTGACATTCAGGGCGATGCACGTCAGAAAAAAAAAAAATAATAAATTGAAAAAAAATCACTCTGTGAGTTCTGCATAAAGACCAGAACTTCTGTTTGGATAGAGGAGAATAGATCCAGTCTTGATTTAAGGACTTAGTGTCTCCACACTCAGGGGCAAACTGTTCCAGTGAGTAATTATCCACCCTTGCTGCTAGGAATGTGCTATTTCTGGTTTGATTTTGTTTAGCTTCTGCTTCTATTTCATCTGCTTTTCTTCTTCTTTTTTTCCCCTTTCTTCTGTTTTCTTCTCTCCTTGAAAAATTTAAGAGCCAGCCCAAGTCACTAATCTTTTTTCCCATGTTGGCACTATTAGACTGTGACTGAATTACTGCTTAGCCGAATTAAGGCTGAGCACCTCGGATTTTGGTATCTAAATCAGACTTCCCAGAGCACAGATTATTCTTGTTGCTCTTTCTAAAGCTCATTCTGTTTGCCATTTTCTCTGTGACACCAGAATCGGACAGTTCCAGCAATGGATGTGGTTGTATCACACAGAGAGGTAATATCCCCTCTCTGCTGTAGGGACGTTTTATTAATTTCTTAACCGAAGGATCCCACTTGTTGGGATGAAGAGTTTCTTTTTACCCTATATTGAGTTTGATGGACTGGGGCCACCTCTTACAAGGAGGGAAGAGGTGGAAATTTGTTCAGAGAGAAATTTGGCAGAGAGCTGCTGCTCCTTCTAGAAATGGGTTGGGGAGAGCATCCTGTTGGCATGGCAAGGCAATGCATTGCCTGTGGGGTCTGGGAGCTGATAACAACTGAGCCATAGGATCTGCTGCCTGTGAAAGCCTGGGGAAGGAGACTTGGACACCAGGGCAGGTTTTGGCAGTGTGAGCTCTAAGGAGTGTGTGGTGCTGGACCCTGGGAGTGCCTCTAGCTGGCCCAGGCCACCAGGCCCTCCTTGAGGACCAGGCTGTACCTGGAGGGGAGCTTCCTCCTCAGAAACATTTCATGTTAATGAGCCTATGTTATCTCTTACTTGCTCTCTCCTTTCTCCAATGCCTTTCTGCTCAAATACGCCCATGCAAGGCATGGCTGTCATTCCTCTGACTGTGGCAGCTATCTTTTCCTTGGGCCTGCAAGCCAAACTCGCTGCACAGCTGCTGGAGAAAGCCAGCTTCCCACTGGACAAATGCCTCTGAACTTTGTCAACTCTATTGCACTGTGAATTTCGGTGTTGCAAAACTCCCATCTGACGTGCAGTGATAAGGTATGTGAATGCCTTGTTTTTTTTAAGAAAAAAAAAAAAGGATAAAGTTATAACTACTTACCAGTAACTACCTTTAACTGCTCTCTATCTTTTATGAATAGAGTTCTTTATGCACATTACCTCTGTTTTCTTAAACAAAATAATTCAAAATAGTTCAACAGCTATTTTCTTCAGGTGTATTTCAACCTACTGCTTATCTAAAAGAGAATTAAAGAAATGAGACGTGTGCTGTCACTTATCCTCAGGTATGAGGGTAATGGGTTACCTAAGTCACCTGTTATTACTTCTATTCCAGGATTGGATGAATCACATTTTTATAAACAGAAGGAAATATATCCAAGAGATTTCCAGATAGCCTTTGGGGTCATTAAGACTAAGTAGCTGGTCGCATTAGTAATTTCACTGTGTGTTATCTGCATCTTTAGGCTTTGAATCATCTCTCAGTTTGGCTGTATGTGCCTAAGCCAATTTTGAAAAAGGAAATTAGGTTCCTAATTTTGAAAGCTGAATGACATCAGAGTGAATTAGGCTCTAAAATCTGGCTTGGCTCTGTTCTTTATTTATGCCATGACTGCAAGGCAATCAAAGGCAGCCTTGCCTCTGCAAGAAGTTGTAACTTCTTCTCTTTTACATTGGAGAAGTTCTCCTAAATATGTAATATATCCAGCCATGAAATTTGGTAATGTATTTATGTGCTGTTATAACTAATATAGGCATTCTTAATTAATAAGTCACAATGTCTTATTGGGTCCCTACTCACAAAGTGGCATGCAGCTCAGTTAAAAGGAAATCGCCAGGCAAAGCTCTAGTGAGTGCTTTAGAAATACTGTAATGGCTGCACTGCAATTAATGAAGTGTTAGAGATAATCCATTGCCATCTGTCTTTATTTTGCTAAGCCACTCAAGTAGAGACCATATTCGAGGGAAGAAAAGAAAATCCAGGGCTAGAAGAATACCGAAAATGAGTATTCAGCAACATTTGTTCCCCCTCTGACCAGCTGTTCAGCACGATTGTGTTCGTACCACCTTTTATTCGTCATTCACGGTTGTTCTCACAAACAGGGCTACTCCTCAGACAAATACCTAATTGCAAAGAAACAAGTTCCCATTCTCCTATTCACCCTGCTTTTGCCTCCCAGGCAGGGGCCCAAATTGGACCATATGACTTCCCTGGTGGACGGTGGGCTCGCAGTGACCTGTGAGCAGGTCTGAGGTAAGGCTTGCACAAAGGGCTCTGGTGCAGGAGTCCCCGGGACTTGTTGTGCCTGATCCTCGAGTGAAAGAGAGAATAATGGCAGAAAGGCCTGAGACTGGCAGGCAGACGGCTCACTAAACCAGCCAGCTGTAGGGTTTCCTCAGCTCACAGCGGGACTGCAGCCTGTGAGCATGTAAAGGCTGGTCTGAAGGTGGGAAGCTGTTCCTTTGTCTTCTTTTTTACCAGTGAAATGCTGTGAGGGCAGCAAAACATATCTGTACATACATGGTGGCATATATCCATCCATCCATCTGTATTTATGGTGGCAGTGCTTCATGGGGGTATAGATGGAGTTCCACTTTATCTGGGCATCTCAGAAGTCATAATTACATTTATTTATTTATTTTTTTCCCCTGCTCTGCTTTCTGTCCTTCAGAGAGAGGGGAATCACCTCTGTGTTCTACTTACCCAGCTTGTGTTCATCAAATGAAGGTACAATTAAATCATAAGTATAACTCAAACCACTTTGATGTGACCCAGGACTTTTATTATTTTATTTTATTTTATTTTATTTTATTTTATTTTATTTTATTTTATTTTATTTTATTTTATTTTATTTTATTTATTTTTTTTCCAAAAAATTCCTTAGTCTTTGTCTGGGAAACTGACCTACGGAGTCCTACTAATCCAAACAGAAGATACAGGCTAATATTTGGTAAGTCTGCAGCTGTTTTCAATACAATGATTTTTATGACAAGGGTGCCAAAAACTGTGGTAAAAGCAGAAAATGGTTGGTGAGCATCTAAAACAGAGTTTGGAAAACACTGACCTTTATGAGTATTTACTCCACTCTGTGCAATTGTCTAAATGTAACACTGACAGTTTTATTACCTACTGTATTGTAATAAACCAAAATTCAATATTCTTGTTTCACTACAACTATTATTTTGGAGCATCTTGAAACATGATGCTCTTCATGTCCAGAAACATAAAATACAGCAATTCGAGATACACCACACTGTTTGCCAAATAGATTTTGACAAAGGTGCTTCATCAATATTTTACTGAGAATGAAAAATGAACGTCCCCATTTTATATATTCTCTCAGGAGCCTACCAACCTCTCACTATGCTCCAAGGGAAAACTCAGTGCTTCTGAAGTGATAAAGTCTTTCATGAAACCTTTCAAGAAGGCTTCAATGCCACATGTCCATTATTTTTCTTTCTTTTTTTTTTTTTTTTTTTTTTAACAGGAACTTTTCCACGAACTCATATCTGGCATATTTTTGAGTAGTAATCATAGCAAAGCAGCACCTTGGCTGCATACGTATTCATTCCTGCAGAGATTTGCATTTCGATTTTACCTGTATGCGTAATGAATTTTGACAGCTCAGCCTGTCAGTAAAAATAAAGGCTGTTTTCAAAGAGTAGGTCTGCTGATGCACTACCCAGCTGAACATGCTACAAATGTCTAACAATTTCATTAGGGAGAGGAAGGTTTTGAATCTGTTTGTCCCCATTTCTTAACTCTGGTTTATTATAATGTTTTATAGGGTGAAGTAATTCCAAGTGCTGAACAAACTCTGAGGAATGAAGTACACCCATAACTTGTTGATGGCAAAATGTTCCCACCTTTACAATTCATACGCGTTTTCTCCATGGTTAGTTCCTTCAGGGGGAATATGTGCATGTGGCAGAGGGGCAGACACATTGCCTGTTACAGGCTGTTCCAGAAAGGTAATGAAAATGCTCTGAATGGCTCCCTGGAGGCTTCTATCTCCTTTCACTGGCAAGCCTGCGGAGAGAAGACATCTAATTTTTTCTTAGAATTGCAGGTGTCTAAAGGAGACGGGGTGGAAAACATCCTTGGAAACTGCAAAACGTGCTATTCACTGGAAACCTGGCAAACATGCCTGCCTACAGAGGCAACACCATGGCAGCTGAAGTCCTCCTTTGGAGAGGGTGCCAATGGGGACAGATAAACACTCTTTCTTAGCTGTCACTCAGCCCTTGGCTATCGAGTGATCTACCATGGGTGTCAGCTAACACTGGTTTTAATATTTGGGTCTCTGTGATGGAAGGAAGGAGTTGGACTGAAACAGTTCCTTTCTGAAGACCAGAAATATCCTTTGACTGACCTCAATCAAATTTCTGTGAGTGATGTGGTTTCTAATGAGACCTCTATTATTTTGCATAGAAAAAAAAGTGCTATGTGCCATAAACCTCTGGAAAGAGTGAACAAAGCCATGGCTCATCACTGGTCAAAAGCAGATTTTGGTGCATCATTCTGGAATGGAGCTCTGCCCGCATCCTCTTTATGTGTAGTATTTATCTTTAAACGTTTTTTCAGAGTCAGCACGTTGGTCACTCCAGCATGGAAAAGAATCCTCATTTGTTAAGTGTAAGTGATATAAAAGCTGCAAGCACACATAAAACATCTTAGATCATGGAGATTTTCTCAGAAGTGACTGCTAATCAGGGAGATGAGCTGACAGACAGGGAGATAGTTGATGTGGTAGTAAGGCCATGACATAAATCTTTTTGAGGAAAGGGAATAGCTGGTTACCCAAAATGAAAGAGAATGTCAGATATTCAGCAAGCTGGATAAAAGCCTAGTTTGCAGTGAACTTGCACATACAGAATATCTACTCACGGAGGACAGCACGAGTAAATCAGAGCATCTGTTTTCCCAGCCTTCATGTTCAGTAGTGTTCTGGTCTATCTTAACTGGTTTGAAGAGGTCAGCAGTTCACTGCATCTGAGTGCATGTTTGTCTCCTTAAATGATCTTTAGGATCATGTTTACTTGCTTATTTCAGATGTGTTTATTTCTGTGTACCCACTGAAAACTGGCTGCTGTGCATTTTGATTCTGTAAGATGCAGAGTACTGCACATCCCTCTATCTGAGGGCACAGTTAAGCCCTTAGAACAGCTGAATTGTGTCTTTGTACAACAGGGGATTTGATAATTGGGCAGATGAAGCATGAAGGAATGAAGCTAGAGAGCTGGTGGCACAAATTCCAGACTGAATCCAGCGAATCACATCATAAGATTTATTTATTTTTTTCCTTTAAAACTTCCTTACAGCAGGACTGTAATGGAGATAAAATGTTATTCACTGCTATGGTATCATTCAAGTGTCATTCTTTTAGCAGCATGCTGTACTGCTCGTAAGCAGGCACAGGGAAGCAGCCAAAGGAGTCTTTAGGCTATCTGCCTTTATAATTGCTTCTGCTGAGCAAAAAGCTATGGCCATGCAGTATCTGCATGACAAGTAGCAGGGGTATGTCAAAAACACAGCCTGTTATGCTTGGGGTGCAGTTAGAGATAATCATTGGTTGGCTTATAGTTTTAATCAGCAATGATTAAATGTGTCTCTGCCAGATATGTAGAAAAAACAGCTGTAACATTCATGTCAATACTGCATCCAGATTCCATAGCCAGTCATACATGGGAAAAGAGTAGGGAAATATTTTGAGGCAGCGCCAGCACATGGATATTAGGTTATTACTTGAATTGACTACATCAGCAAATGCACAGAAGTATCACTTACCAGACAAGTTTCTCTTGGTAAGTCTCTGATAGTGGATTTCAGTTCACATAAACGGAGTTTCTAGAGCTTCCTAAGGAAAGAAATATTAGGAACAGACATCCCATTTATCATCCTTAGGCCAGTGGGGACACTGAATATTTTAACTAAGTTTTGACAAATTGTGTGCAAGTCGGTGATCTAGGAATGAAGTTCTGGAAACCATTGGCTATACATTTGTAAAAACAAGTAGGAAATTTAATATGTTAGGAGCCAGATGGAAGGAGTATGCCAGCGTCATGCAGAGAGAAACTTACACCAGAGACGGGGAATAAACTGCAGTTATAATTACGGAAAGAAATTTTGGCTGCACTGAAGGATGTTTTGCCATTGATTTTGGAGAGAGTAGGATTTCATCCAGACTATGTAGGAGTGAACAATGTTAACAGTATGTTAGGATCATATCTCTAAGACAGATGCAGGTATAAACTAAAGGACAGATGCCCCAGAGAGAGCAATAACAGTTAGGAGCCAGAAAGTTTCCCTGAAAAATGAAGTTTGTACATGTTTTGGTAAAGATGTTTTTATGCCCCACAGTGTAATTTGTGAAAATGTGTTTCCAAGAAGTGTTTTGCTTCTTCATTGTTTTAAATTTGGTGGGTTCAAGCTGGTTTACATAAAAGGAAGGAAGAGTCCAATACTTAGATAAGTACTTGTTTGCTGTAGGAAAAAAGGATTCAGCAATTGACTTATGCTGAACGTAATTGCACCAAGTGCCGATCCCGGCAAAGAAGTTTCACATCAGCATAAAAACTGACAGCACTGTGTATGTTGATGCTAGCTTTGTGTAGGGCTGTTATATATCACTGACTCTGCATAAGACCAGCCAGGCTGCCCCTTCTTTCCAAACATGCCAGCAAGTCCTGAGGGCTGTTAGCTGAGTGTTCCCACAACAGACCTCTAAAAAATACATTATTTTCCAGGTCTGAGATATCAGTGCGGTACAAAATGCTTTTCACAATGCTTCTGTTTTAAAACCTGTAATAAGCGTTCTCATTTTACTTGTTGTGCAGAGTTATGTCGCATGAGGTAAAGCAGCAAGAGGAACTATGTGGACACAGACCACAGAGGAACTATGTGTGACGTTATGAAGTTGACAAACATAAACTGAACTTTGTTTTTAACCGTGTGAAAAGCACTAAGGGTACATCTTGCTCACTCCAGACCACTGAATGAGTAGCTGGTTCCTGAGCTCCACAGAGGTGCAAGGATAACGGCTCTGTGATACCAGTGCTTGAGTGGCCACCTTCATCCAGGGCAGCATCTCATGAAGAGGCCATTATCTTAAAAGGACTTAATGCACTGCTTTTTTGTCTCCTGGTGGCTCTATGGGCATGTGCTGTTACACTGCTTTGCATGTGAACATGTCCTTATATCCCTTCAGTAATACGGATGCGCATCATCCTGAAATGACAAATATCAGCACAGGCTTTACAGTTAAAGGGCAGAGGAATGAGAAGTGTTTTGAGGAGCAGGTTGACTCACTGAAGAGTCCTGGAAGAACTTCCCTCTGTAAAGAAGACTTCTTTTACATTCACTGATTCTGAACAGATGAAATAAACTATCACATAGCATTAATGTAGCCAGACATTTCCCCTACATTAGCTCCTTTAGGTTTATGCAGGACCAAGAGAGCAACCAGAAGAGCTCATAGGGCTCACAGGTCTCAGCAGGACGCCACTAAGCCAGTGAGGTGCCAGTGCAAGACCTCTTAGACCGAAGGGCTCAGACCTTTGTCTCAATCTGCAGTCCTCATGAGTCTTGTAAATCCAGTATCAGCTCTTGTATAGGATCAGGACTTGAAAACTGCCCTCTTCTAAGTGCTGGCATCTCTTAAGACACTTTTTTGCAAGTTTGCAAAGCTTTTAACTTCCCATTTCCATGCTGGAAAATGAAAAAGGGGAAAAAATATTTTACATGATATTATGGGGTTTTCAATACATAAATTCAAGGAACATGGAAAATAAGTGCATGATGAAAGAACAGATGTGACTCTGCCAGAACCTCAGCCAAGATTCAGTGCAGCTGTGGCTCAACGATGGGAAAAAGGTCAGGCAGTCTCTCTATATCAGCCCTATCAGTCTGGCTGCTCAGAATATCAATTCTCTCCGCTGCTGTCAGATTATACACTGAGGAGGAGAGGAAAATCAACTTGCTCCCTGGAATGCAAGAAGAGGAATGGTTTTGCTGCCCAGCCTCACATTTTTGAACCATGATTCTGCTGATATCAGCAGCAGAGTGCTGATTCATCTTCTCTTTTGCTGTTGCCTTGGTCCTATGAAAAGACAAAAAAATCACTACTGTGATGGGCTAAAATAAAGCTGAGCTTTAAAGATACTACCATTTTTTGCACCAGGGAGTGAAGATCCCTTAAAAGACACAACAAATTGACACACTAATGATATGTTCATGTTACAGGGGATGGTGATAATTTTAACCATTGACTGGGATGGTGTGGTTCTGTACACTGGAGTGGGACCTGTTCATGCAGGAAAGCCCAGAAAGGAGGGGTTTGTATGCTCTGACCTCCATCCAAATTTTCAGGTGATATGTGGCACTATTAAAATCAGTGGCAACATTAAGATTGAGCACAGCAGAGTCACAACTAGAATCTGAATATGGACATGCTACACTTCAGTTCTTGGAGAAGTCTGGATATGGTTTGAATGAAATTTAAATGAATGGCCCATAGCTGGTGACATCCTCCCTACAAAGAGCTGACTCAGAGCAATGCTGATGGGGAAGTCACAGCCACTCTGCACTGGTAATTCCCATGTTTGGATCAGGAAAATGAGTGCAAATGAGATTCTTGTCCACCCACCATGTGCAAAGGCCGCAAACAGCTTCTGTTTCTCTGTCACGTGAGTTTCAATTGTTTTCATACAAATAATCTAACAAAAATTAGAAGTTCTGGACACACACACGCAGACACACAAATACCTGCAAGCTTTTTGTTATAATGTCAGATAGTTTCCAGTAGCAGAAGATTGTTAGGCCACTTTCTCAAAGATTTTGGCCCAATTTTTATCTCTTCCGTGACAGAATAATTTCACAGACTTCAAGAGATATGAATCTCACTTATCCAAGCAAGGTACCACATAGGCCTGAAAAGTCCACAGAAGGTAAGCAGGCAAATTTATTTCCAGATGCTTTTCTGACTTCAATGAAAATTGAAGGTTTTAGTCTTGTATGTCTAAATATAACAGTAAAGATTTGCTTGCCTTCACAAATGAATAATATTCTGGGTTATTACCTGTGGGTTTCAACAGCTATTTCTGCATATAAGTAAATACTTTTTTTTTTTTTCCAATAGATAGGAACATACAATAAATATAACTGACCATATTTGTTAAAGGTTACAAAAGGGCTGAGTCCATATCCTGTTTTTAAGGCAATTTTTCTTTTTAGCAGTGTATTGGGTTTACATGGCAAAGTTTTGGTAGCAAAGGGGCTGAAGGGGTGGTCTTCTGTGAGAAAAGTAAAATGTCTCATTCCCAATCCCTCTGCCCTTGTTCTAGCTTCACCCCAACTCCACCACTGCCTGCTGTGCTGGTGTTGATTCACCCCAGGGTGATCATGTGCAGCTCACTAAGCCAGCAAAACCTTTTTTTTTTTTTTTTTTTTTTTTTTAACCTCTAGTTTAATGAGTTGAATCAGCTCCCTGGGAGGTCAGAGTGAGGTGAGAATGGAAAGGAGGAAGAAGAGGAGGAGGAAGCAGGAAGGCAGTCTCCTTCAGCAATACCAAACTCTCCAGCTAAGGTCAGCCCAACTCAGCTAATCACTTTTTGACTTGATTCACGTAAAACTGAGATAAACCTGAGATGAAACTGTTTAACACACTCAAGACTTTCCACCTTCATATATCATAGAGAAGAATAGTTTATATATGCACATTTTCCAATCCCTTCACATGTATTTCAATACTAATATAAATGTCCATATCTTGGTTTTCGTAACATTCAACAAGAAATGAATTCTCAGTCCCTGTCAGGTGTGTGATTTCTCTGGGTTGGTGCCCTATTCAGTGGGGTCCATTCAGCAGGAACTAGTTCATTTCTTTGGGAGTTAATCCTGAAAAGCTCTGGGGCAGCCTAAGACAAAGAAGGATTGATCAAAAAACAGACACAGCAGTCATTTATTTGGTGATGTGGTCTGAATAAGAGACGAACTGTAATGGGTTATTTAAACAAGCCTGCTTTATTGTCTTTGTGCTAACAAGATTCTATGACATTACAGAAGGAGATCATCAAAAGGTCCAGTAAAGTTCCCTGCCCTTTAGTGTAAAATTTCACCAATTTCCTCCAGGCAAAAATCTGCTGACTAGCAGCATCTGTCCTGTGCTGCACAGGCACTTTTACTATAAGTGAGATTGTGCTTCCTTCCACATTTAACAAAGGCAAATGCAGGAAGAATTGCTTGTTGGGTATATATGTGTGTGCTTATATATAACGCTGTGTACACATAAATATATTGGGGTATGTGTTTGTGTTCATATATATAATATATATAACTGTATATAAATGCATATATGAACAGTAATGCATATCAGTATTAAACTAGACATAAAAGCAAATGGCTTAGAATAGGCCAAAGCTGTGAGGAAGGAAGGAAGGAAACTTGTACATTTCTGCTACTGTAATCTCTCTTTGGGTCAACTATGCTGTCAGCAGGAAAAACATTGCTTTGTTGGCCTGTGTCTGCAAGAAAAAAAAAATACATTCTGCTTAGTGCCATCTGTCCCACTTCTGTGACTTAGGCAAGTAGGATGGTTAGCACCAGGAAGTTTTAGCAGGGCTGTCATTGTATCTAAGTGAAAATGGTCGGCATTTGATATGTGGAATGAGTTGAGATAGTGCAGAGAAAACCAGCCAAAATGAGGAGAGATCAGAAAACATGACCTGTGAGCATTGAAGGACTTGGACTTATTTATCCTAAAAGAGAAAGATTAAGGAGAAGACAAAATAATAGCCTTAAAATAAAAATGAAAAAGGGACTTAACTGTCTCAATAACCCCTGTGAATCAGACAGAAAAGGGAAACTTAGGTTATAGATTATGAAAATTTTCTTCTGGGAACAAATACCTATGTTCTGGCATATCCAGGTAGGAAGTGGGATTGCCAGCACCGAGCTCTTCAAGAATAAAGCAGAAGAAAAACTATCTGTAAGGGCCTGGATTAGTCCTATTGTGCAGAGGAATAGAACTCTTAAGGTTCCTGTCAGGATCATTTTCAGACTTTATGGTGATTTTCAAGCTAGTTTATCCATTCCAATGCTTCTTGACTAGAAAACTGAATCACCATGTAGCAAGCACTGTTAGGATACACTAGGGAAAGAAGCTGATGCATCTGCTACAGAGGTCTAATTGTTCAGACAAGAAGAAAACAGTTCAGGAGTGAATCTCCAGTTTATGCTTTATGATGGCTAAAGACACTAAAGTTGCTTTTGTATGCATGCAATGGAGACAAATGCTCGTTTATTTCCCCGAGCACACAGAAATGCATTTAAAAGAATAATCTGGGTTAGGTTTAAACTTGTCAAATCCAGGAAACTGAGAGTTAAACTTCTCATTCTTTCCCACAAATGAAAGCTGTTGTGCTTGGTCCTTGATGCATAGCTTGAATTTTTGCAAACTTTAGGTAATTTAGAGGATTTAGGGAGGTGTGCTATAAATATTACATAACAGTAACATTCGGTGGTATTAAGAATGAATACTGGTGACTTTGTCAGTGACAGGAGGTGAAGTTTGAAACATGGAAAAGGGGCATGCAGAAAAAGATGTACAAATTGATATAGAATCAGCTCAGGCATACTAAAATATGCTAATTTTTTATCTTCAACCAGGCCTTCTCTCTGCCGACCCCCATTTCCAAAAGACCAAACTATGTTGCAAAACCAGAAAGCCAAGTACTGCAAAATGCTTCTTGGACCATCTTGGATGTGTTAACTCGAAGACTGCTGATGACTTCAGTAGATTTGAATCTTATGAATGTGTGATTGCAGTGCCTGGGGATAATGTAACCAGCAACGTGATTTATGTTCATACTTTTGGACCAGAGGGAGGTACCATAGGGTAGAATATGTGTCTTTGAATAACAATGCATTATTTTATCACTGCATTTCAACATGTTTTGAACAACTGGGATAATGCAGAGTAGGGGAGGAGGCTTAGACGCACAAATGACAAATCTCATCAACTCTTTTCCCCCAGTATTCCCACAGATTTCTTCTGAGGTTGGTCTATTATCCCTGGAGCTTTCCAGTCAGACACTTTGCAGAAAAAAATCATTAGAAATAAAATCAGGTACAGAAGAATATGAACATCTTAGACAGAAAAGAACAAGGGAGAGAGCAAGTTTTAAAGAGCAAGACTGCTAGCATCAGGAATGGTAGAAGGCAGTGAACATTAGATGTGTTCTCCACGCATACAGGAGTTTCAACAACATTTCTTGGGTGTGTGACCCAGGTTTTAGGTGTAATGAAGATGGTTGTTAACTATCTACAGAGATAGATATCCATCACTGGTTAGGAGATAGATAACCACCACTCGAGGCAGGAGTCAGGTGCTGAGTGTGACCCTTGTGCATACATTGCTCTCAGTGACTAGGGTACTGTCCTACAGCATGGGAACACAGTAGGCAGGGTCAGGGGCTGGTAATAGGTCAACAGCCCCCTCCCACAAGTGATAATCCAGGCCCAGGATGCATTCAGGAAAGTCAGCCAGGAACGGCAGGAAAAGAGATCAAAAGCAGTACTGGAAACAAGGCAACCACACAAGTACAAGGTCCATCCAGGACACTGGGCCAGAGGCAAGACTAGGCCTGAGCTGAAATGGGACTCCTGGACCAGTGGATGTGGGTTGGGTGTAGATGTTGGGCGAGGCCATTAATGCCTCCTGGAGCACTCACGTCCTGACAGAAACATAAGCATGCTTAGGCTGTGTGGTCATTACATGGCGCTGTGAAATTGTGGCCAATATTTGGAGAGTTTTATGCAGCACTGTTCGGCACAGCCAGAGGGATTTATAGCCTAGTCTCAAGGAGGCTAAACAAAACAATGATTGGCTTGTTGAGGATAACATGATCTCCAGGTGGGCTGTGTTAGTTCTTTGATTATCTGTCTTTTCAAAATGCTCCCTTTCGTAAGGAGGACTCTTTCAACAGTCATATTGGGTGATGTCACTTATTAGATGCTCATCCTCCTTCTAGAACTCAAGTCTTGCCCAATTACCAAAACAGACAGTTAGTATCAGCAGAAACCCATTAGTGTGCAATGTAAAAAGAGAGAGCATGGGGTGCTGGAAAGGTTAATATGTAAGTAAGAAGCAGTCCCTGCTGCTTCTAATTGCATGCCCCAGTTCTGACCTCAGAGAATGGCAAAGAAAGGAAAATATCATTAGAAAACTACAGGTAGTGAATTTTGAGTTGCAGCTGGACTAAACATATTCAGACAGTGTTTTCTTAGTCCTTTCCATTTGTTTGAACCAAGCTGTGCTCCTGTGAACATTTTTGAACATTAAATGTCAAGCCAAAGCCAAAATTATTAATTGATATGCAGTATCCCTTAACTTGACAAAGCAAAATTAGGTTTGGATTGGCTACTTAACACTATGGATCAAGCTAAAACATGCATTGCTTTGTTGGCTAATCACAGAAGTCAAAAGTTAGAACACACTCTTGCACAGAGAGTTAAGAGAGGACTATGCACCACTTAAGCTTTCTATCTAAAGCCCTTTCTTCGGGCTTATGATGACAGCTCACCCCATGCAGACAGTAACCTTTTGCCTTGCAAAATTCAGATATCAGTGAAAAGTCACAAGACATTCCAAGAATGATGGTCACAAGAATCACAAAAGAACTCTCCAAAATGAGTAAGTTGGTAGAAAAACTTTTACAATGGTAAAACACCAATGGGGTGGGTTGAATGATGACTGTGAGAAGTGCTGAGAATCCAGCAGCCTACTGAGCGTGTCACTAGTTCTGCAGGCTCAGAAACTGGACACTTTAAAGGCTTCAATATGTTATATAGACCTCTTGTTATTCAAAAGGGTAGATCTGTAGGGATGAAAGTTTCTTTTCATACAGAGGAAGGAGTGTTGCCATTCTGGCTTTCTCCATATGGAGACATATTTCTGATTCATCTAAAAATGTCTAGTGCATATTTCATCTGAATTGTGCCTCAGATAAATTGTAAGAAAAAAAGCCACCCTCTATAGAACAAACATAAACTGTCAGCAGATATTTTCTTTGACAGTAAGACACTATGTGGCACACACTTGCCTATCCATAGTAGACTGAACATATAAGAAGACATTTGGAGTGTTTTCAGAAGCATGCTTTACAAAAAAAAAAAAAAAAAAAAAGATGCCTGTGAGATCACAGGGATCTTGTTTATTTACGCTGAAGGAGATGGAGCAACACTTCTATCTAAGGAGGCAAGAAATGTGTTTCACACCAGTGGCAAAAAGCTGTCACCTTCCCAAATAGTTGAGAGCACCTAGAAATGTTGCAGGACAACAGCTTGTTCACACCTCTTGGGTTGGAGCTCCATGCTGGTGGCAGAGTGCTTTCTGGAAAATTCAGCTGCTCCCACAGTCTGTTTTCCTGCTGTTTTTCATTACTGCTTATTCTGCTTATTCCTTGAATTTTTGGCAGTCTCCATGGGCATCAGATCATGTGCTTGTTTGGCACTAATAAACAGTGTGTGCAAACAGGGTGTTGACTTGTGTATTGGGTTATGTGGCAAGGTTTTGGTAGCAGGGGGGCTGCAGGGGTGGCCTCTGTGGGCAGAGCCCAACAGCTGCCCCATGTAAAATAAGGGCCAGTTCCAGCCAGCTCCAAAGGGGCCTGCCACTGCCTAGAGCCAAGCCAATGTTGTTTGTGCCTGTGTGTGACCATATTAAAGAAAAGGAAAAGAAAAACCTGCTGCAGTGCAGCAGCTGGGAGAGTGAATAGTGAGAACCAGCCCTGCAGACACCAAGGTCAGTGCAGGAGGTGCTCCAGGCAGGCAGCAGCAGTTCCCCTGTGGTCTGTGGAGAGGCCCCTGGTGGAGCAGGCTGTCCCCCTGCAGCCCATGGGTCCCACATGGAGCAGATCTCCACGCTGCAGCCTGTGGAGGAGCCCCCGGTGGAGCAGGTGGATGTGACCTGGAGGAGGCTGTGGCCCATGGAGAGCCCCCGCAGGAGCAGGCCCTGGTGGAGAAGCCCCCACAGGAGCAGGCCCTGGGCTGGAGCTGCAGCCTGTGTAGAGGAGCTCATGCAGGAGCAGGGGATCTGGGGGGAGCTGCCGCCCACCCATGGGGGACCTGTGCTGGAGCAGTTTGCTCCTGGGGGATGGACCTCGTGGTACGGAGCCATGTGGGAGCAGTGCTTGAATTGCTGCTGCCTGTGGGCAGTCCCCGCAGGCTCAGCTGGGGAAGAATGGCATCCCGTGGGAGAGACCCCGCGTGGAGCAGGGGCAGAGAGGGACCAAGAAGGAGCGGCACAGGAAAGATGGTTGATTGAAAGCTGGCTCCTGGACTGTATAGCCCCCTGCATTAGGCTTCAAGCTTTCTAACCACAATCACCTGGCTGGGATTACACACAGTGTTCACAGTATGTCATGCTTTTCTTTCTGTGGATTGTGTCTCTAGCTCTTCTGATAGTGGCTGAAGAAGCTACTGAAGAAGCAGGATGAAGAAGCAGAATGAAGCAGGGTGAAGAAGCAGAACCAGTCTAGACTGTCAGAAAGGACAGTGAAAACTGATGGAGATTTCCAGCGTCTCAAGCCATTCTTCTCTTTCTTCCCTAACATTAAGAAGAGTTCACATTGGAGGGTCCTAACCTCTTCAGGGCTAACCAAAAGTTAAAGTACTATCTATGCCATTATCCAAATGTCTCTTGAACACTGCATACATGTGGCATCAACCATGTCTCTAGGAAGTCTGTTTCACTGTTTGTTCACCCTCATGGTAAAGAAATTTTTCCTCATGTCCTGTCTGAACCTCCCCTGGTGCAGCTTTTTGCTGTTCCCACACGTCCTGCCTTTCAGTTCCCTGGGAGCAGAGGCCGTCACCCCTCTCTCCAATTCCCCCCATCTGGAAGCTGTAGAAAGCTGTGAGGTTGCCTCTTGGCCTCATTTTCTCCAGACTAGACAACCCAAGAGTACTGAGCCCTTTTTCATTGGACGTGCGTACGTCTTGAAGCTAAGGGTAACAGTCTTACATTAGCTTTGTTGTTATTTCAGGGTGTGCTGGGTCTGAGGTCACCTTCTCCCCAGCAATTTCCTCCTCCCGCCTCTCTGTAATGGCTCTGATTACAGCACCTATTGCTATTACCACCATCAAATATCCTGGGGAAGAATTTCAAGCCCTAGAAGCCCTGGGGCAAGCACGATTACTTTATAATAAGAAAAGAGTAAGTGGTGCAGCCCAGTGAATAAAAGCATTGACAGAGACTCCAACTCAAGGCTTAAATTTGAAGCTTACTTGGATGACCTGAAGCAAGTCTCTGGCCTCATTTTTTTTCACCTCATGTGATGAGACAGTAAACTTAATAATCTCTTACAGTGTGTTTGCCCAGACTCTACCAGCGGATCACTTTTGCTCTTCAGGGAGACATCTAAGTACTATTGTAGCACCATAACAAATCATTTTATAAAACCAAAAAAGACCACAGCAATCATCAGGTTTGGTATCTTGCCATACACAATAATAAAGAAAACCAAAAGTACTTGAAGAAGATGAAAATGTAAGTTTAATTGGCCCCTGTTCATACTTCTGCCTTTGAGCTGTGTGATATGAGAGTCTGGTTCTTCATATACAGTGTAAGAATACTTCAGGCAGCTTGAATGAAAAAAAAAAAAAAAAAATATTTACTGTACCACACTTTAAACTTCACCTCAGAATTTGACCCTGGGCAGCCACTAGTAGTTACAGCTGGAAAATTTCACAGCATGGCTGTCTTGACATGTAGTTATTCCTCAACATTCAAAAGTTGGATGAATCAAAACATTTGAAAATATTAATGTGCCTGTTTGCTATGGATCCCTCTCTCCTGTGACCTGAAGGCAAGATAAGAACAAATAAGTACCTATGTTAATATTCCTCTTTTGAATTTAATTTTGCCAAAGTCCATTAAAGAGGTTAACCATTTCCATGAAGGTCTGAAATGGAAAACAGAGCAGAAATCAAAATGACATTGAGATTTTAGAAAATTCCTCTTTAAGTTTCTGTTTTTCTAACTTGTTTTTCATAGCTGTTTTTGCAGTTCTTTGTAAGCCTTATGGTACCTTGCTGACCTCTCCATCAATGGATAATTAGAAGGCCATCAAGTTCTCAGTGACAATGATATCCAGATGTCCTTTTAAACACATGGTTGCTGGGTAACAGGACTGCATTCCTTCTTTGAAATATTTGTCCTATTTTTCATGTATTCCTGCCAGTAAGTATGTCAGCATTCAGCCAATGTGCTGGAGGGCAAAATGCTAGCTGGAGATTTTTGATATCATGTGCTACTTCCCAAAAGGAAAATAATCAGAACAACCAGAGAGCTCTTACGTGTTGAGCTGCAAAGGGCTGCATCAACTTGACTTCCACTTTCATACCAGATTTCTCTGGCTGAATTGGTCTTGGAATGGGAATGCATGAGGATTTACCTTCTTGTTACTGTTTCGTAGTTCTTACTCTTGAAAAACAACAAAATTTAAAGCACAACTGAGGACACAAGAATTTGGCCTGACAGATCTGAATGACCTTTTGGATCATAACAAAGGATTTTTAAAAGTTCCAGTTTCTTGTGACAGTGACCAATGTATTTGGGGGAAAAAAAATAAAAAATAAAAAGTGAAGTCAAATGACAACCATGTGTAGTTCAGCAAGGAATCTGCAAGGCTGTGTTTAAACTTTCTTAGTCATGCTCCAAAAGCCCTTGAGAAACCCAAAGTCCTTGCAGCCTGCCATGGTGTTCTTTTGCCCGTGTATCTTATGATAACCTCTATTTGTATGACTTTTAAGGAGCCATTGTTCCACTTACCTAAAAAACAAACAAATGAACAAAACCAAACAAAGAAACAAAAGTAAAGAACAACAACAAAAAAAGCAAAGAGTACAGAGAAAAATGAGAAAACCCAGAGAGTGAAAGTCATTTGGGGACTAATACTGAACTTGTATAAATAATAGGGAGTTTTTTAAAAAAGGTAGAGCTTTGTCATGATATGTTACACGTACAAGGATTAAGTAAGTGACTGTACATCTGACTACCAATGGAGAAAAGAGAGAAAGAATCAGTATCTGTTCCAGTAATTCCCTCAGGACTTTGTCTTTTCAAAGATGTTTTCCTCTCCAGGATTGTTTTTCTGTTTTTGGCCCTCCTTAGCTAGTGAACTAGTGAGAACAAAATAAACAGTGCAAAAGGCTGAACAAAATTAAAGTGCATAAAGGCTGAACAGTGAATCTGTTAAGGTATCCAGAAGCAGACTGCATAGGGTAAGTATTCCTGTGTCAAAATTATGTGTGATCACATTGTTAAAGACTGTGTCAACACAAAAAGCATAAAGAAGCAAACTGGCAGCTTCTTTCTTTTTTTCTTTCTTTTTTTTTTTTTTTTCCCTTTTTTTCCCCTGTTTTAGAGGAGCCCAGTTTTGTAACTTTGATGCTAACAGTCTATTTGATTTAAATAATAATATGCAAATAAACATCATATGAGAGCGAGAGCAAATGCATTTGCATACAGAGTATATATAGCATACTCATTGTCATTTAATATATATGAGCTAAATTCTCCTCTCAGATACAATGGTATAAATCCAGATTAAAGCCATTGGATTTGACAGAATTAATATAAATTCACCATAATAAATGGACGGAGGGAGATTTTTTCTAAAAAAAATAGCTTCGTATGAAAACTACCTCTTAGTCTGTGATGTTTCATCAAGATCTTGTGTGAAGGAATAAATTGAGCCATTCCTCCCCAAAGCCTTTAAAAGACATGTTGCTTATTTGCTTGTAACCAAATAATTCAGCAGGAAACCAGCAGACAATGGGAAAGCCTACTGCAAGAGGAAAAAAAAAGTTTGACAGCACTAATGAATAGCTTTGGGCAATATATCTTATTGATGACTGCTTCCTTGCTCCTCTCACAAAGACTCCTTCCCATAGCCCTCAGGGTCAGCTGCTGTGGATGTGAGTACAACGCAGCACTTGAAAGAATGCTTTCTTCCTCCATATCTAAGGTATTTTTGTGCTCTCCCTCTCCATGGAACTGGTCTCAGATAGCATTTAAGATGCTTCAAGTGCTGCGAACACGGCTCAGGCTTTTCGCTGACCCTGCAGGGAGGGCTGCTCCAGCATATGGGAATGATTTGAGATCCAGATGTTAGCAGGACCAGAGGAACCAGTGGGTAGCTCTCGCTTGGTTCCAGCTGATAACTGTTTTTAGGTGGGCAGATGCTTGGCTCATGCATAGCAGATAACTGTCTTGACAGCTGCTCCATGGATCCAGGATGAGGAAAACGATGTATGAACAAGGTATGATGAGGTGAAGAGTGGAGCTGAGACCAGCCTCTGCTCTGCATCTCAGTCACCCAGAGAAAGGTTGTACAGTTTATGCCTGAAAATGCAAAGTTTATGAGAACATACAACAGACATGAGATTGCTAAATGAACTCTGGATGTGCTTATTTAATTATCTCATGAACATGAACCAAAAGACTATGTTTAGAAAACAGTATTTATGAAGAGAGTTGTGGGTGTGTGGGCAAATGATATAATTAATTCCATATGTAGTTTTCCTAGTGAAAACTTCAGTATTTGTGAATTCCCCCTCAGTTTTCCTGTGTAGATTTAGTGAGGAAAAGACTGGATGGGGGAGAAATTATCTTTACAGCCGTCAAGTCTGTGCTGATTTCACCACCTGCTGCACTAATCTCTAAGAATAAGTGGGTATACATATCTGGGTGCACAAGACCCAGCTCAAATACTTTCTCAGCTTTAAGGGAAATAATCCCTGCATTATTGGTGTTTTGCTAAGCAGTTACTCAAACCGTCACCTTTCTGTCCCTGATGCTGCTTAATGAACCTGTGAATGGGCCCTAGCTTTGTACCCTGCAAAATCAGAAGAGCTAGAGGCAAGGATGCAGTGTAAAATTAGATGATGGCAGGTTACTGGAGCAGTGCTTTTGTTGATAGATCTTTTCCAGAATGTAGTGGTAATCTTGTGCAAACTAGAGAATTTCTTCTAATTAAAAAAGCCAGTCTTTTATTTATTTATTTATTTATTTTACTGTAAGCAACCAAGACAGAGGTTGTCTAAAGTACCCATAATATTCACTCTTTATATATTCAGGTTTTGCTAAGAGTTAAAAAATGTCTCTTTTAACCTGAAGAAATGCTGATTGTTTCACAAGTTTTGGATCCAGTCTTTGTTTGTTCACCATGAGAAATGTCCCTTCTAAGAAAGAGAATTTCAGTTCTATTGTTCTTGGATTTACTTTGCCAAGTAACTGGACAAAAGATTCTAAAATCACCAGGACATGTTAGCCAAAATCTCCTCTCTAGTAACTCTTCTGTTGGCAATGGTGTCCAGACTTTTTTTCCTTGTTTCTCTCAGTCTTGCCCAGACTTGCTCTTTTTCCCTCTCCCTTTTAGTTCTGGTTCCTCACTTCAGTGCTGCTATTTGAGAGTTATTCTCCTATTTTCCCTGATCTGTAAGCATCTTCATGCTTCTTGGGCTGCCAACAGCAAAGAGGTCATAGCAGCTCAGCAGAGCCTCAGGAGAGCAGAACAAAGATGTTATGACTGCAAGGATGCAGCATGCAACAAACTTTGGCCAGCTTCACCGTGTCAGACATGTGAGCAGGAATGAAAGGAAGACCAGTTATTTCCCACAGACCACCCAGGGCTGAATTTGCACCTGAGTGAGTACACAGTTATTGTAACAGTAAAAAGTTTTGGACTTGTACGATTTCCATTTTTTGTTTTCTTTTTTCTTTTTCTGTTTTATCCCCTTATAGATTCCTTTTCCAATTACTGCTTTAGAAGCTTTTCTCATGTTGTACCTCTCAAGCCAGTGGGAAAAATAATAATAAACACATCTGTTGGTTTTACTTCATTGTGTTTACTTAAGCAACGTGACTTCAGATGATCCAGTCCTATGGGGTGACTTTAATAGGTACTTGTCTCTGCAGAACACTTACTGATTTCATTTTCTGTCCTTCCTGTGGAAAACCTGGGACTACTTCCATAAGAAATGAAGTATGAACTATGTCCCAAATTACACAGTGTAACAGAAGAACCTCTCAAGGACAATGCCTCCTACTTGGCACCAGGCAGAGTGAGGCCCTTTTCTGGATGGGTCTTTTAAGTTTTACCATATAGACTAGGAAAGATCTGTATAAATATAGGCATATGTATATGAAAAGTCTCAAAGGGAGACAGATAACAGCAACTCCACAGCTCCCTGTAGCTCTCTCTCCCCATGAGACAGTTGTGGATTTGGAAAAAACAAAAAACAAAAAACAAACTGCATCCTGTCCTGCACATTCATAATGTCAAAAGTCTCACAAGATCCAAATGGAGTTCCTGTGTTCTCCCTAACCCCTTTAATTGGCTCACCTGGTTCCAGTTCTCTGAGAAGAGTCTCTGGACTCATCCAGTCTCTGAATGTGTGCCCAAACCTCAGGAGAGGAAATCAAATGCCATTTCCCACCTTCTCCTTATTAGGAGGCATGGGAAGGATTTGCACATAGAGGATCTCTTCAAGGGGCAGAATGAAAGCCACGATCACAGCCAGCAAAACCAAAGGAGAGCTGTGTTTTTCCATTTTCCATGGAATAAACAGCATTGAAAATGATAGTTTCTGCAAAGAAAATGAGATCAAATATTTCTTCTTTGTAAAATTAATAGAAAAGAAAGTACTTTCGAAGACAGAGAGAACTATAAAATTAAGAAACCTTTATGCAATTACAGTATCCCTTCAGTGCATACTGTTCTTTTGCAATGTGCTTGCTCTTATTTGACCCAGAAAGCCTAAGAGATACATAATTCAGTGGGTGTTCCCTGTGGTGTTCTAGATGCAAACACAACTAGGAACTGTGGCAATGAAAGAGGCTGTAGGCTTCAACAGATGTTACGAAATTCATATAAGTTGACAGGAGTACAAGTAACCCAGATTTGATCTGGCCTGCATACAAATTCAGCCTCTTAGGAGATAAGATATCTAAATTTGTTCAGATAATAATCACTTTAAAAATAACAGTTAATGACCATGGTCCTAACTTCCTTGAAAAAAAAAAATCATGAGATCAGATGGTAGATCAGAGAGTTTAAAACGTGAAGTATGTACAGAAATCATGATGAAACAGCAAGGAAAACATGGCAAACTCAGAGTTCTAATTACGTGGTATGGAGATTTTATTGGGGATATCGACAGAAGTGTGTCCAAGTTTTGATCTCCCCTGTACAAGAGAGACATGGAGCTGCTGGAGAGAATCCAATGAAGGGCCACAAAGATGATGAAAGGACTGGGGCAACTCTCCTGTGAGGAGAGGCTGAGAAAGCTGGGACGCTCAGCCTGGAGAAAAAGAGGCATGGGGGAATCTCATCAGTGTCTATAAATACCTGAAGGGTGGGTGCAAAGACAGCCAGGCTCTGTTCAGTGCTCAGCGCTAGGACAAGAGGCAATGGGCACAAACTGGCACACTTCTGTGCTGTGCTGGTGATGGAGCACTGGCACAGGCTGCCCAGAGAGGTTGTGGAGTCTCGTCCTTGGAGATCTTCATGGCATGGTCCAGGGCATGGTCCTGGGCAGCCTGCTCTGGGTGCCCTGCTTGAGCAGGAGGTTGGAGCAGATGAGCTCCAGAGGTCCCTTCCCCCACAACCATTCTGTGATGCTGCAAAGGGAATTACAGCCCTGCAGCTCACTGTAGGAGCTGAATCAGGGATGAAGTGGTGGTTCAGTGAATGAATGGAATGGTATGAAAAGTATAGGGCTCATTTTCCAGTGACATCAAACACATCTTCCAGCCTCTTCTTCAATGAAATTGGAATTGTTTAGTAAAGACAACTGTGATCTGCAGATCTGTAGAGTTTGTTTGTTTTTGTTGGTTGTTTTGTTTTTTGTTTTTACCATAGCTAGGGACTAATATAGCAGGTGAGGATGATGTTACTTTTGGAAGGACAACAGTCCTTTTTACAAAGAGCCTATTTTCCACCCTGGAAAATTAGATTTTATCTTGTTAGTAATGTCTACTATTGTTGCCTTCATAGTGAAAGATTTGGAATGGAAATGCTGAAGCTGGAAACTCAACATTTTGCAGCACATCCTGAAAACAGAGTCCCAGCTGTTAGGCAACTGCTCCCAGCTCTGCCTTACACACATCATGCCAAGGCATGGCTCTTCCACCACTGTTCCTGCTCTCAAAGGTGTCCTTCACATAGGCATTGGTTTCACTGCATTAACTTAGTATTGCAATCTGCAGATGACAAAAGTCTGTACGGGGAGATGGAAACCACAGAGATAAGGGAAAATGCTGGGATTTCCTCCACAAATTTTGGTCCTTTTACAAAGGGCAGGCTGTAAAGTTGATGCAGAGGCCATGCACATACTCTGTAAGCTGCCTGAAGGAAGTCATGGTCCAGTGTTTTCTACAACTCCCTGGGAGAAAACAAACAAACAAACAAAACAAACAAACAAACAAAAAACACAGAGTTTTTTCAAACATTCAAACAGCATATAAAGAGTCCTAAGTTTTCCTCTTAATTTTGTAGACTTGCTTTATTGGACAGAAAAGCACTTCAGAGGTTTCCTCAGTCTCCAAGTGCTATATTCCTGTAGCAGTAATAAGATAATTATTCCAAACCCAGGATGGGGTGGGGGCTTGGATAAAGGTGAGAGATTCGTTCTCTGCAGGAAAAGGAAGGATCCAAACTTTTACTCACTCTAATCCTCTAACTCCACTACATGAGTGCCAGGATCTCTCTTTAGCAGTAGCTGCATCATGGGGTTCACAAAATGAGAATACTCAGAAAAATTGTTTGCTGAATACCAAATATTCACAGAAAGAAGGAGGGGCAAATTATGATTTTATATAGGAGATTTCCTAGTTCTTTAAAAGTCAATTTTTTCTTTTTTTGTCCAACTGTCTGCTGGATTTTTTCTTTATTTATATTGGAAGCAGCAGAAGTGTGATTCCCTACACCATGAGGCTGCAATTCCAGAATACTCTGGAATGAAACCCTATGGCCAAGAACAGGCTGTACTATGTGAAGAATAGAGGATGTTGGTTGTTCTAACAGACCAAAAAATTGTGATTGAGTCCCAGTCAGGTTGGTGAATGACTTAGGTAATATTTTCAAAGTATGGTTTGAGCAGAAACCTACAGGATTTCGGTTGGAGTGCACTGAAGATTTATACAGTAGAAAACAAATCATTTGTCTTGTACCAAAGATAAATGACAAAAAGGAACAACATCAAATTCTTGACACTTTGGGCAATATTTTACCCTTAACTTACTGTCTATCTCATAACTTCTGCATTTCCAAAAGCACCAATGGGCACATTAGACAGTACACACTATGGATTTTTATTTCACATAAACCTCTTTTCCACTTGATCACAAACAAAAGCTTTACAAGGATAATGCCCCACAAGAGAAAAAGGCATCCTTTTCTCAGCACCTGGAAGCTGAATGTAGGCAAGGAAAAGGAAGCAAAAAGGTAACTGAGGGGATATAATACCCAGCGGTGTGGAGCCTGAGGGTTCAGGTTAGCCCCTTCTGTTTGGAACAGAAGCTGTTTTGAATTTAATGAACTAAAATGAGATAAATAATCCAAAACAGATGCTAAAAAGAACTAAAAAAGCCCTAATTTAATAACGGACAGATAACAGATTGTATTGTCAAACTGATTAAATAACATGCTTCTTACTTACATTTTGTCTGTCCGGTTTCCACCTGAATTACCACCACATTTGTCACAGAAACACTGATAGCAGAAGTTAGTCTTATTTGATGTATTGGTTTGGAATATGGAAGACTTCAAATCAGTTCCTGGCTCTGACCTGCATTTCTGTAAACAGTGCATGCCTGAGTTCTCCTGAGGATACACAGAAGTGATAGCACCAGTAACACTGCCTTTGCCCGTCCTGACCTTACAGCATGATGTTCGGCACTGTGCAGTGCCTCATACACTCCAATCTTGCAAATAATAATAATAATAATAATAACGATAATAATAATAATAATAATAAAAGTAAAACAGCCAGTAATTTTATCAGGCCTATAATGTTAATGAGTAAAATGTCTATCTTCTACTGTAACTGAATCATTGTAAAACTATGGGGCACAATTTTTGCCCCAAATTGTGCCTTTGATTCACCAAGGCTATCTTTCAGTGGAACACAATGTAGGGTCCATTCAGTCTGGAGTGAGTGTTTGCTGCAAATCCTCTAAACCCCCATTGTGACATTTGCCCTGCAGGCACAGACTGTGGACATCAGAGACAGTGCAGGCCTGTAATGGCATTTGTGAGAATAATAGAATACCCATCAGACTGTAATTTTCCTCACTCCAGGGTCCAGAGCTGAGAAAAGGTTAGTCCTACAGGCCTAAGGGAAACTGTGGAGCACAATGGAGTTCACACTGCCGCATGATTGTTATAATTCCTTGAGTTGATAATCACTGCTATTGTTGATAACCATCTCAGTTTCTGAGGAAATATAATAAAGTGAGCTCAAGGCTTGGCACTGAAGAAGTTATTTATTTTTGCAGAGATAATATGCAGCTTTATCTGTTTATTTATTTATTTATTTTTCTGTTGCAAATGCTAAATTAAACATGGTAAAGGCAGAATCTCGAACCCTCAGGCATCTATGACAAAATGCAAATTTCCTGCTGCTTAGCTACAGCACCACGAAGCTCTTTGTTAGGAGCTCTTCACTCTGTAGAGAAAACAGAATATTTGATCCTCTTTCCATTGATGTCAATAGGGCTTTAACTTCATAGACAACAGAGGCAGGACCATAAAAACCTTGTTTGATCAAGTTTTTCCGAGTAAACTGTAGCACAGTGTGATGGGATTTCTCTGCCCCTGGAATACCCCTAGACATTCAGTGATGCAAAGGAGCCCTCCCCAAGCCCAAAGCAGTTGTTATAGATAGAATTGCAAGGCTGGTCAATGAGATGCAAACCAAACAGCTTTAACTCTTGGAATAGTAGACTAAATTGCTTTCACAGCCCAAGGACCTCATAATCAGTGCTACTTGTCTCTTTGTTCCATCTAGATGTCTTTTTTCTCCTCAAGAGAAGACAGAGGATAAAAGGAGTGAGTTTGGAAATGAAATCACAGCTATTAGACACAGAAAAGCTACAGCAGAAGGAAACTGAGAAGTTTCCTTCTCAGGAAATTCATTACCCCAACCCTAACCCTAACCTTAACCCTAACTCTACCCCTAACCCTATACCTAACCAAATCTAGATCTAGATATTCAGGTCTTGTCCCTCCTTGTGCTCAAGCTGCACCACAGGATATGGAGCTTGTGGGATTTGTATTTTTCCAAAGACTATTCAAAATCTTTGTGTTTAAATCATTCATTTTGCTTATAGAAATATATGAATCCTGGGCATATATATATATATATGTTTTTGATTACTCATGTACTGAAATGTTTGGAATTAAAGCATTTTGTTTCACTCTGCGTTTAAAAAATACCTTTGGGCAATATTCCAAGCAAAGCCTTCAAAAATATATAAATAATAATAATAATAATAATAATAATAATATCTTGAGTTTTAAAACATTTTAGCTATCAGTATTTGCTAAGTTGATGTCAACATGCAGAAAGTATAACTGTAGTGAGAGAGGCTGTTTGCTTGTTTGGAATGGCTGTGGTTTGTACATTAGCTCTGGGCACCTCTATTTCCTGAAGGTATTGATCTGGTAGATTTGAATTCATCTACTTAGCATGGTTGGTGAAATTCAAAATCTATATTTTTGCTCAAAGGTTTTGCTCCATTTTCAGGTTGTTTTATAACACTTGTTCTGTTATTTAAAAGCTCATCAGCGTCATATAGCAATAAATGTCTTCAGCAAATACAGATCTGTGTTTCGTAGTTGCTGAGTTGTGACAGATGTTTATGCAAAGCAAATACTGAGAACATAAAGAAGACATATTACAAACAAGAAGTTATTTGTGCCACAGAGTGTGTCTATTTTATTCTAACACACTAGAGATGATACAGATGCACTAAGCCAGAATGTACTCAGTCAGCGAAGATGATCAAAAATTCTGTTTTCCGTTCCACTATAGCTCCGATGGTTTACACTGCGCTTTTATGGTCACTAAAGAACATACATTTTTCAATGTACATTGAATGTCCATTATCCCGTAGACTTTCCAAAAATAACATCAACTAAAGGGTCTTTTCGTTTCTTAATACCTTGATGAAAATACATTTTGGATAAACATTTGTTTCGATTAGTCTTGTTGCAGAAAGCAACAAGCCATATTTTTCTTTTGGCATCACCTTTGCAAATCCCTACTTAAATTGCACACAGATGTACTTGGCAAATATTCTTGGAAAAAGTTATTAAGAATTTATTCCCCATATTTAGAAGTTACTTTCCAGGTGCATGTATCCAGGATGAGCATTATTTCTCTATCACAAGAACCAGCATGAAACACAACCACAGTAAAAAGCAAGAAACTTTACACAAAGCCTACATGTGAGCATTTACCATATAAACTCTTATATCAGGAACTGTGTTGTCAGAGCTGTCTGGGCAAGAGACAAGTCCCACAGAGAGGGCTCAGTTTGTTTGTCATCT